>NC_134352.1:48784410-49100449 GCF_964195595.1 Calonectris borealis | reverse complement strand
ATAACCAAGTAGTGATTGGTTGGATCACTACTTCCTGCATCACACCTACCATAAACATACTGAGCATGATGTCACATGGTATGGAATACCCCGTTGGCCAGCTGGGCTGGCTGTCCTGGCTGTGTTCCTTCCTCCCAATCTGGCTTGGTAGCTTCCTGGAGGGTAGTTGTCCTTGACAAGATACTTAGCAACAACTGAACACATCAGTGTGTTATCAACATTCTTCTCATACTAAATCCAAAACACAGCACTAGGAAGAAATTTAACTCTATCCCAGCCAAAACCAGGACAACTGTAATGCATTCATTACAGTTAGTAAGCATTGTAAGCATTGGAAGTAAGCATTAAGTAAGCATTGGAACATACTGCCCAAAAAGGTTGTGCTGTCTCCATCCTTAGAGGTTTTCATGTTCCTTTTGGATACAACCCTGAGCAACCCTTAGTCTGATCTCATAGTGACCCTGCTTTGAGCAGGATATAGAAATATCCTCAGGTCCCTTCCAACCCAAATTGTCCTGTGATCCTGTGATATCCCTGAGTTAGGAGCCAAGGCTTTTTCTTTCCACAGTGGCATCCCAGACGTGGTGATGCAGGCAGACATGCTGTGGATCACACTATAGACAAACTGTGCACTATGCAGGCCATCTGAGTTAGTGAAGTAATGGTAGCCTGCAGGAATACTTGATTACCCTTCTCTGCCAAACAGCAATTTTAAGTTTATCCACTTCTTCACTTTTAGTGCAGTGTTTACTGCAGTGAGGCCAATCCAACAAAATCCAGCCATTGCCACATTATACGCTTGAAATCACGTCAGCAGTTCAAGAACAACATAGTAAATGGTTAGCACTCCATAGACGTTAGTATTCAATGTAGTTAAAAAGCTTCAGACAATGGCTACTAAGAACCAACTTATTCCGGGTAATTACAGTATTTGCTTTTAGTATGGAATTTGGCTCTTCTTAAGGTCACATAGATTCTTTGAATGCTGGCCTCAGTTAGTATTTAAGCAGTGTTTTCCCTGGCTGGATTGTATTTAGACTTTGTTTCCTGCAAAGAAGCAGGAGCTAGGCCTATGACAGATGTCACAACCTACTATAAAAACCTCATCTGAGAACAGACGTACTGTACCACTGTTGAGAAGGAAGGCTGAGACAACTCGAGGTACTCAGGATGGAAGGAAGGAAGGAAAGAATTACTTTGTGGACAGATACCAGTTTTTCCTGTCCGAATTCTTACAGGCTGTCCTCAGCTTGCTTTGTTTCCCCAGTTTCATGCCAGTGTAATGTTCTGGGAGACCAGATCTGCCACCCAGGTACACTGAAACGTTAATAGAGAATTCTCTTGTAGTTTGGTAAACTGGGTAACCATTTGGGTTAAGTAATGCAGTCTGTTGCTTATTTAGTATTTAGACTCCAGTTTGCAGTGCAGAAACTTTAAAGGGCATAATCATAGAGGTTGGTCAATGGGTTTTGTTTTGGTGCCTTGTCTCTCTGCCACTGTCTCAATAGATAACCATGGGAAAGGGATTTAACCTCTTTGAGCTTTTCCATGTGCAGCTGCTTAGGTGCAGGAATTTAGTGAGCATCTAATTTTCAGTCAGCTTCTTCACCAGTATAAAAAACTATGTTTTCACATGTATAGCGTTGACTTAGTTGGTGATGGAGCCCTGTACACCATGTGGCTTTCTCAAAGCTGAGTTCTGAGACTCTCAGGAAGGCTCCTTTGTAAAAGTAATGTTATAATAAAACATGGCTGTAACATTGATTTTTTTTTTTTTTGGTCTAATGTTGTGGAACAATAGTTTTCCATTTTGTTGACTGCAGTAATTGTTTTGTGTAAATGTAATGGTACTACATGTATAGCATTAAGAGCATTAGCTTAGCTTTTGTGGGACTTAGAAGAAGAAGGGCTAGCCCTTCGCCCTACCTTTTTTTTTTTTGGTAGGTGTAACAAAAGGCCTTTAATGAATAGTGCACAGTGACTTGCACGTCAAAAATGTAAAATACATGCAGTTCTTGCCAGGCCAAATTTCCTATTTCTGGGCAAATATTTTGGTTTTTTCCCAGTGATTTCAGCAGAAGCCAGTGTACTTCCTATGAGGCCATCTGTCCTGGCATCTAATTGATTTCCTGTGTCAAGTACTGTACGCAAGCCAAGAAACATTCAAGAATGAAAATGCCAAGCATGGTATTTAAAACCCCTTTCCAAGCTTTTTGTGGAAGTGGTTTATTGCTGCTTATTCCCTCAGTCCATATTTATTTGTTTTATTGATCAGAAAGAAACCAGCTTAGAAGAGTAATATAATGAACCGAAAAGTTGTGTGAGAACAAATTATGTTGACTGAGTTTAACATTTAGTAGGAATTACAAAGCTGGATGCTGTTTAAATAGTGTACACTTAAAAGCTGTACTCTTAAAATGGTGGATTTGTGTTGAGGTGTTACCAGAAGATCATTACCTTCTCCTTTGGCTCAAATTTCTGCCGGTTTCACTTTCTCAGGTCTGACTTACTCCTCATTCTCTTTTTACCTTACTTTATATCCTGGCGTAATTAACATCATACTTTCTATTTGAACTCTTTAGCCAGTAGTGTAGGTGCAATTCCTTACCTGTGCAGATCTGCTGTTGAAGGGAGCTGCCAGGCTCCCAGGATGAACTGTATATAGGTAAAGGTTTTTCCACATACTGAATGAGTGAGTAAAATAAGTTGACTAGGAACCTTGTTGGCCTGCACTCAGTCTGACTGGTGAACAGCTACTGTCAAAATATTTGCCATTTTACTTGATTTCCCAATTACCTGCTACTGCTCCTAAAAGTGCTGCTGCCTTTTTTTTTTTCCTGTCTGAACTGTGTGATTTATGCCCTCCCTGAATGAAAATCGTGTTACCGAAAATCCGCTTCAGTGCATCTTCATCACTGGTGCGATTTCTGGTTTTTGAAAGCTGGAAATATCAAAGATATCGTGGCAATGTAAACGTAGTTTTTCCTCTTATGAATGCATTTTGTTGTAACATAGAATCATAGAATAGTTTGGATTGGAAGGGACCTTTAAAGGTCATCTGGACACAACAGTTCCATGTTCTGCACCTGCCTCTGCATCCAATCTCTTCATCTTGGAATCACTCACTACAGTGGCAACTTCATTTTCTGTCACTTGATTAGGATGTGTGGTATACTAGTGTAGTCTAGCTGGTGTTACCATGTAGTTTTCTTCTTTTCCTCTCCATATTTTTGCTTTCCCAAGCTTTGCCATTTTAAGTATTTTGACACTTCATTTGCTTTTTTTCTCAAGGCTGGAACAGAATTCTAACCTTGTCTTCTGGTTTTGCTGGCAAGTACTCTTGCACTTTTTGTAAGAAATGGTATATAGCGATATAGCGATAGCTTGAGGGACACTGAATAGCTTCAGGAAGCCTAAATTCATCAGTGAATTTTAGGTGGAGAAGTTACTACTTTTTCTAATCTTAGGAAAATTTTCTTTTCTTCAGAGCACACAATATGACTTAACAGTGACTTTTAACTTGCATGTTACTTCTCACATTTGGTCCTCAACTTCATGTTGGATTCATTGCAGACACAAAATAAATTAAGGAAACTTGTGCTCCAAGTACTTATAATCTGTTAGCACAAACTGGAAAACTACTTGTGTAGTCCACAAAAAGAATTCCCTTTCTGTAGCTGGAATTTCAATGTAAGCATTTTGTATTTGAATGTGGACATACTCTATAGATAGAACGATCATGGCCAAACTTTTTACTGTGGAAATGGCATTGTCGATTGATTTGGCTGTTAATCCTCGGGATTAATAGTAGTGCTTCTGCCTCTGCAGCACCATCATGTTGTTAAGTCAGCTGATTTTGGAGTATTGGGCAAAACATGTTTTGAAAAGAAGATGGTTTTATGTACTCTAATTTATTCCTAGATCATATTTGTCCACAAATGTCACAGGGCAGCCAGGGTCATTTTTCATTATCACAGTGTGTGTCAGAGTCCAATACTCTCTGATCAGGTTATTTTAGATATTCCGTGTGTGGAAGATGTAATGTGTATTATCAAATTTACTTATTTGAAGATAGTTGTTACACAGGTTTTCTGATTCAGCAGAGTGATACAAAATATACGAAAATCACAATACAAATGTAAGTTACACTTAGCAAAATATAGCAATTGCAATATACAGTTCAATGTGATTCCCATCACCCATCTCTGTAACATGCTCACCATTACGATGCTGAGCGTCCCCAGTCACCAGTAAGCAATATGTGGGTTGAAGCTAGCTCAAGCCCGGTGCTCTCTTCAAAATTCTTTTGTGTGCTGGCTAGTTTTTATGCTCTTACGTTGGGCTGAGCCTCGTATTGACTCCCCCCATATGCTGATCTGACTGACTCAGGGACATGTTCACACTCTTTTAATGAACTGGGGAGAAACATTTACACCATCAGTTGATCCACTGAACTGTTTATAGCTGTATATCTAAAACAAAGCAACAGCTGTGATCAGTCCCACCCTGCATTGTTCTCTGAGCTTCATTTGCCCATTTGAGCCTTCTTCCATTGTAGGGGTTTGTTGGTCAGTCACAGTGTGTAGGAAAGCAATGGTATGCCCTTTACTTTTTGCAAGTTGCAGGTATTTCTGTAGCTGGCTCTTACGTGTAATACTTTGCAGTAGAGGATGTGTCTGGTGGGTTTTGCTGCAGTTACATGTTCTGGAAAGTTTCTGATAGGTTTTATCCTAATTGTAGTTTAGAGGAGATTCTGAATTTCAGGCAATAATCATGAACAATGTGGAGCTGCTCTGCAATAAATGATGAATACCATATGTTGGCTTGGTTACTGACATGTTTACTGTCTGGATATACTGATTCAGTTTTAAGGTTTTACCAAAAAGCTAGAAGGGAGGACAAATAATTCAAGAGTAGCTACCTGAGGTTCATTTTGGGACAATAACAGACTGAGTGTCGTGGTTTAACCTGGCAGCAGCCAAATACCACGCAGCCGCTCGCTCACCCCCCCTGCCGGGTGGGATGGGGGAGAGAATCAGAAGGGTAAAAGTGAGAAAAACTCATGGGTTGAGATAAAGACAGTTTAATAGGGAAAGCAAAAGCCGCGCACACAAGCAAAGCAAAGCAAGGAATTCATTCACCACTTCCCATCGGCAGGCAGGTGTTCAGCCATCGCCAGGAAAGCAGGGCTCCATCACGCGTAACGGTTACTTGGGAAGACACACGCCATCACTCCGAACATCCCCCCTCCTTCTTCTTCACCCAGCCTTATATGCTGAGCATGACGTCATATGGTATGGAATAGCCTATTGGCCAGCTGGGCCAGCCGCCCTGGCCACACTCCCTCCCAGCCCCCTGCACATCTGGCAGGACATGGGAAGATGAAAAGTCCTTGACTAGCGTAAACAATACCTAGCAACAACCAAAACATCAGCGTGTCATCAACATTATTCTCACACTACATCCAACACACAGCACTATACCAGTTAATAGGAAGAAAATCAACTCCATCCCAGCCAAAACCAGGACACTGAGGAATCTTTTTTGTATTTCTCCTGAACCTACTGGATTGTTTTAATAAGAATTGCAATTGTACTGGGATACCCTTTTTTCTGTTGTGCATACTCTAGGAAGAGATATCAAGGTTGCTAAGAGGTGATGGAGTTGTTTAGAAAGCTATTAAATGAGACCCATTCCCAGCTGTGTTTTCTAGATTATTTGAAATATGAATATTTCATATATGAAAATGCTTAAATCATTTTTCAGAGTGCCAGAAGTTTTGAGCAGTATAAATATGTCTTGACTTCAAAAAAATCAAGAAGAAAAACCCTTTTCTCATTTTATGTGTTGTTTTAGGATAGAAAACACATAGGCAGTAAGATGACGGCTGCAGCACTGTGATCACAGGGAAGGATTGGCTATGTCAACCTCAATCAAAAGAATTGAGAGCTGTTGTTATGCAAGCGTTGTAGTGCACGCTCCACCCAAAAGGAGAGGAATCTTGGAACTTGCTTTCATTGGAAGAGGTTGTGATACCTGCAGATATCGAAGGATGAACCCAAACAACCGTAAAGAGCTAAGAAATGTTACAAGCAATTTTTGCACCTATTGTTTTACAACGGTTAAAGCACCATTTCTCCTTAGAAAGCAAGTGAAATAGTCCCTGCACAGCGTAATCCAGTTAGGCCTCCTTTGTGGGATAGGGTGGGCTAGGTGACCTCCAGAGGTCCCTTCCAACCTAAGTCATTCTTTGAATCAAGGATTCTGTGATAGACTTGGTGCACCAACCTTGCTGAGGTTTGGTATGAATGGATATTTATCTCAGAGGAAATACTGCTTAAAATTATGTGCTTCTCTGACTTGCTCCCCCCCCCCCCCCCCCGATCAAAAGTGAAATTTGATTTAAATGTTGTTGTTCCCTATTTTTTCCCATGATTTCCCACCCTCTTAGGGCAGTAGGTCACCTGAAGCAAGAGTGCTTTTTCTCTCCTTGACATCCATAAAACCCAGCTTTTAGTTTTTCCCCTCTAGCAAGTATGTTTCCAGTCAGTGCTTTATCCAGCAGTAAGCTTGCTATTTTAAAATAAATTTAAAAGATAATGTTATAATTTACCTGTCCAATTGAGTGACAGAGACTAGTCAATTAGAATTTTTTTTATTTATTAAAGCAAGCGACAAGTAAGCAAAACAGCGCTGGGCGGCCGGGGAGTCTCCTGCTCCACCAACGGCCGGCAGCTTAACAGTCTTTCAGTCCTCTCTTTATACTTTTCGTCTCCTTGTCGGTTGTCAGTTTCTCCAACCATAATCCGTTTCACTCGCGTTTTCTTTCAAATCTTCCAATTGCAATCTACTCCGCCCCCCTCCACCTCGGGTCCTGTCTTGTTGGCAGGTTCTGTCTTGTTGCCAGGCAGGTTCTGTCTTGTTTCCAGACATGTCCAGGGATGTTCTTTCTTGTGGCCAGGGGTATTCAAGGTGTTAAGCAACGATTTCTTATCACGCCGTTCCATCTTACTACACAGCTCCTTTATTCTTAGCATTACCATCCAAACTTTAATGCTCTAAGAAAACTTTAGCGAACTTTAGCAAACATGGTTATGCAAGATTCAAGATAGATTGCAGCCAGCTCAAAGGATATTATGTCACTCTGCGGTTTAATTAACTTTCTTGCTAACACATATCACAGGACTTAATTGCATCTGACACAAAGTTTGATGAACAAAACAGTTCACAGTTTATCACAATCCCCCCTTTTTCTTTTCACCATTTTGTTCATCAAATCGCTTAAGCTCCTGCTGGCTTAAAATGAAGGTCTCCTCCACCTCCGGTATTCCTCCCAAAGGTTCGTACTTGGCTTTTATAATCATCAAATGAGCGGCTTCTAATCTGTTTTTTACAATTGTAACTCTTCTATTGAATATACAGGGTCCAAAAGTTAATACCAATATCAATATAATCAGGGGTCCTGCAATGGTAGATAGTAGTGTAGTAAGCCAAGGAGAGTGATTAAACCAGGACTCATACCAGCTCTGCTGCATTTCTTGCTCTCGTTTCCGTTTTTCTAGGCCCTCTCGAAGTTTTGTCATAGTATCTCTTACGACCCCGGTGTGACCAGCATATACACAACACTGTTCTCCCAAGGCGGCACACAACCTGCCTTGTTGTAAAAACATTAAATCCAGTCCCCTTCTATTTTGTAGCACCACTTCAGATAATGATCTTAATGATTTTTATAAAGCGCTAATTGATTTTTCTATTCGAAGTAGGTCTTCGTCTACCGCTATTCTGAGTGATTGAAATTTCTGATTTTGTTGGACCAATGATGTTATTCCTGTGCCTGCACCTGTTGCTCCTACAGCTATCAAAGTGGCTACTGTCAAAGCTGTAAGGGTGAATGGTTCTTGGTTTTGTAAGTGGTGACTCTGGGTATTCTGGTAATTGTGTACAAATTCCTCAGGGTGGTATATGATCCGGGGAATTATCATCACTTGTATGCAATATTCCTCGGATTCGTTGAACAATTTGAGAGATAGACAGGGGATGATTCCAGTTTTGGAGCAGATCCATTTGGTGGTATTGGCTGGTATTAGCCAATCAGCAGGGGGCTTCTCTTTTAGGGAAGTGTTTGTCTTGCATAATTTAATTTTCTCTGGGGGTACATTCCCAATACACCTTCCTTGTCCTGATACGTACTGCATTGTCAGGCCTGGTTTCCGACCTTCAGAATTCCACAAGCATTGTGTTGGGTTTGAACCGTTTACCCTTTTCGCCTCTAAGTGGATGCCCATTGCCTCATAGAAGGGGGGTTTTATATTGTAACACAACCAACAATGTTGGGTCATATTTGGATTTGTGTTGTTTAACACCAGGTAACTGGCTTGCATCAGTTTCCAAAGGGAATTATCCTCAAGGTTTATGTCAGGGGTTTGGGTGGTTTGGATACTGTTCATCACAGGAACCATCGTTAAATTGTTCTTTATTTTCTCAACCAAACTGTTAGTCAGTACCTGTTTGGGGCCTACTGGCAATGGATCATTTCCTTTTTTATGACAATTAAGCCGCCCCTGTCTGTCCCTGGTTGTGTATATCTCACTCCCCACATTCTTCCGATTATCCACCCTCTGTTTCCAGGGTCGGTAACATTTAAGAAGAGGTATTGGCAGCTTCCACGTCCTTTCCACCCTTGTGGTGGACTGCACCCGTGTGGACCCCATTGGATCTTCAGGTATTTGTCTATACCACTACCCGGTATCCAACTAGGGGCTATGATCTCACAACCCCAATGACTGCAATAATACTGATTAGGGGAGTTACAATAACCTTTCCCAGGATTCGAGCTGGGACACATATAAAATCCCAGGTACTCCCAGCATCGGGATCTTGGGACAAGTTGACATAGAGTGGCCTTGAAGCTTGGTGCTCCCGGAGTTGTTTGGGTTGCAATAACCTGTTGATCCTCGAATCGAAATAGGGTCCATTTAAAAGGTTGGTGGGGGTTATCCTCCGCTTGTATTAAGTTTACACAGATTAAAGCAAACAAGTACCCAATGCTAAGGAGAACTGGTGGGTTCTTATTTCTAATCGAAACTTCCCTTTTTAGCCTGTAGAATTTGATTGTGTCCCTTGTGCCTTTTCCTTTTTCCTCAAGCAATAAGGTCTGGGGCCTCGGGGGTGAGTTATGTTGATCATTGTTATACATCCCCCTTGAGCGTCTCTTTTCCAGCCTCCACTTCTTTACGTCTCTGCCTCCTTCGCCTACACTTTTGCCTAGTGCAGCGAGGTGTACCATCTTCTCGGCAGCAAATGTATTCTTCAGGAGAATGCTCTTGTTTCTCTTTTCGCTTTTTTTTAATAGGCCTCCCAATTTTTGCTTTAACTTGAGGTTGTATACAAGGAATGTTAGGCACTGTAGTTCTACAAATTACTGGTACAATCTCTGGGTGGTAATATTCTCGAGGTTCGTTTGGGTGCGTACACCCCTTTTCTGGGTTAATACCGAGTGCCAAAATTTCCCACCAGGCTTGGGTCCCCTTAATTATTCATCCAGTGGCCACCAACAGCCTTAAAGCTTGTTGAGTTACTTTTCTTTCCTTTTTATAACACTGTTCACAGTGATCCCATAAGAGAAAATCCTCGCTACAATTCCCACCAATTCTCTTTACATAAATTGCATTTTATACAAACAAAAGGATAACAAATACAGTCCTTCCTAGGGCAGAATATAGTGTTAGTTTCAATCCAGTTCATTAGCTTTTTTTTTTTTTCTTCCCCCCCCTCCCCTTCCGGATACCGATCCATGATTTAGCCACAAACTGAGTTTTTAGTAACGCTTGCCCTAAATCAGTGGTTGGATCTAACCCGGAGTACAATTGTAAACTCTTCCTTAATCTTTCTAACCATTCTGTAGGGGTTTCATCTTTCTTTTGTTGTTCATTAAATGCTTTGTTAATGTTCTGTCCTCGAGGAACAGCTTCTTTAATTCCCTGTATAATTATTATCCGTAAATCGGACATGTGGCCTCTATCAACTTTGTTCTGATTATTCCAATTAGGTTTTTGGGTTGGCCACTTTATATCTGCTGCCGGACCTTCTTGATGTTGATGGTCCCATATCCTCATCCAGCTCGTCTGATCATGTCTCTCTCTTCAGACGTAAATAAAATATTCACAATCGCTTGTAGCTCATCCCAGGTATATATATTACGACCTAGGAACTGGTCTGATTTTTCCGAGACTCCTAGGGGGTCTTCCAACAAACTCCCCATTTCTTTTTTAAATTCTCTCACATCCCCTGAGTTAAGTGGGACGGATACATACCCCACGCCACGTGGAGGTCCCCCCATCGCAATTTCTCTAAGGGGGTATAACTCTGCCTGCTCCTTTCTCCGTCTAGTTTGGCTATGGGTTACTACCCTATTTTCCTCAGGGGAACTTGGAACTGAGTCATTTTCGTACCCTCGCGTCACGGATGGGGGGGGTGCCGAAGGCTGCGGAGGAGAGGGTGGTGGAATATAAGGGGGAGGCGAGGTAGGAACCCCTTCCTCGTCCCTCGGTTTCTTTCTCCTATCCCCTTCCTTCTTTTTATTTAAAGGATATAGATTCACTCTGGTCTCTGACCTAATCCATAAATGGGCATATTCACTTTCTTCCAAACTAAAAGGTTCCTTGGAGTGTACATAGATGTTTAGGGCCTGGCAAATCCAATCTTCAAAGGACTCAAATACAGGCCAATATAGATGGTCCCCTTTAATTTGTTTACCACCCCAAACTTCCATGCAATAGTGAATCATTTTTACTTTATCCTTACCCCGCCTAGAGGGGTAATCATCCCAATTTTTAATCATTAAGCCTAACAGACTATCCGGTGGTGTCTGTGGGAGCCTAATCTGAACCTCAGAACCACCCATTGGATCAGAGGGCTTGCTTTTCCTCTGTCCCATCTTCCGAAGCGCCTTCTTTCACTCACACACTCACTTCCCCTGGTTCGTGGCCCAGCCCCTCGCAGGGTTTGGGAACCGCACTACTGAGGGTCCGCACTCACTTCGCCCGGTGGACTACTGAGTCCGGTGGACGTCTCACACAAGCACGCTTCAGGATACCCAACCGAATGGTTAACCGGCCTATACTCACGCATCCTGCGTCTTCGTTCGGGCTTCGTGCACAAATATTATGGGGTTACGGGTTTTATTTGCTTACTGTCAAATTTGAGGTTCGTCGGTAAAGGATTTGGCATAGAGGCACCCTGACAAGGGCCACTTATTCAACGGGGCGCCTCCCCTGCCAAGGACCTCAGGCCAGATTGCCTTTATCCGAGTCACGGCACCAAAATTGTTATAATTTACCTGTCCAATTGAGTGACAGAGACTAGTCAATTAGAATTTTTTTGATTTATTAAAGCAAACGACAAGTAAGCAAAACAGCGCTGGGCGGCCGGGGAGTCTCCTGCTCCACCAACGGCCGGCAGCTTAACAGTCTTTCAGTCCTCTCTTTATACTTTTCGTCTCCTTGTCGGTTGTCAGTTTCTCCAACCATAATCCGTTTCACTCGCGTTTTCTTTCAAATCTTCCAATTGCAATCTACTCCGCCCCCCTCCACCTCGGGTCCTGTCTTGTTGGCAGGTTCTGTCTTGTTGCCAGGCAGGTTCTGTCTTGTTTCCAGACATGTCCAGGGATGTTCTTTCTTGTGGCCAGGGGTATTCAAGGTGTTAAGCAACGATTTCTTATCACGCCGTTCCATCTTACTACACAGCTCCTTTATTCTTAGCATTACCATCCAAACTTTAATGCTCTAAGAAAACTTTAGCGAACTTTAGCAAACATGGTTATGCAAGATTCAAGATAGATTGCAGCCAGCTCAAAGGATATTATGTCACTCTGCGGTTTAATTAACTTTCTTGCTAACACATATCACAGGACTTAATTGCATCTGACACAAAGTTTGATGAACAAAACAGTTCACAGTTTATCACAATAACAAGAAAACACAAACGTAAAACAAAATGTGCTGTACCAGAAGCACTGAGAGCTTGTAAGTTATATGGTGGTTAATGTCTCAAGATGACAATGGTATGTCCCTTCGAACAAACCCAGAATGAAAAAAAAACCCCAAGAACATAGAGATTAAAACAGTCTGGCAAGTCATTGATTACAAAAACAGAATGGTTAAAAGTTGCATATGCTGGCACGTGTATATTGCTGTACTGAAGAATGCATCTTTCTGCAAGTAAATGATGTCTATACTCTTCAATAAAATGTTTAGCATTTGGAAACAGAGGCTGTTTCTTTTAGCCAGTAGATAAATTGAATTTTGCTGGACTTCCACTTCTGAAGATAGACATATATCAATAGATTTCAAATCAGTATTATGTCAATATAATCTCTGCCATTAGTATGAATGTTTTATACATACAGTAAAGAAAATAAATTCTTTCTGTTTGTGAAAGGAAAAAAATGGTTAAAATTGATTTTATAGTGAAAGTATTTTGGTGCTGACTGAAATATTATTTATTCACTATAGTCTGCTAAGTACTAGATCCTGTATGGCAGTAATACTGCCCTTAGTGCGTATGATACTTACATATACAGGAATATGTGTCGGAAACAATCCTCAGTGGAATACTGTAAAGATATCACATGATTGTTGTAATACTATTATTGTTTATCTGTGACTTAATGGAGGGCCAGTGTTTTTGTCATACTAAATATACGTGGTCCAAAACCAATATGTTGTTTCAATGTGGCTGATAAAAGACGTTTGATATATGTTGTTCCTGCAGATTTCACTTAGCTCCATCTGCCGTGGGGTTTAACACTGAAAATGCTAATATGTCTAGTTGTTCCAAACAATTTTCACAGAGTGCAATTTGCCGTTGCTTAGGCGTAGTATGGATATCTGCTAAATTTGAAACTTCTGTTAGATTGCTGCCTATTTTTTATGGCCTTTTTTCCCCTGTTAGCTGAAATTGGAGAATGGGTGTGATACTATAGGAAAGAATGAAATGAAATGTTCTTGGCTAGCTAATAATTTTGTAGTCTTCCTAAACGACAATATCAAATGAGACCCCATGAATACGCAACTTTATTTGTTTCTCCGCATATTAATACAAGGTGTGTTTTCTGTTTCTAGACAACTACCTTATTGCAAAGTTGAAATTTTTAGATAGTTTAGTTTAGTAAGAATTTACAGTGCTAATAGATATGTTTGTCTTTCTGAATACTGGAAGAGGTATTTTCTTATTCTTGCAAACTGTGTTTTGAAAGATGGGAAAGAGAAGTGTAATTTTCACTTGGAATGTTATCAAATTAGGCATTTCTAGCCATCAATGGTTGTTACCATAGAAATGTACTCATGGGTTTGCTATTCCTGAAATGGATTCAACTCAAAAGGCATCTTCAGTTTTTTAAACTGCACTCTAAAATGTGTTTCGCACTCACTGAAGTGACTGCTTAATTTGGCAATTACCTGAATTCAGGGATACCAAGCATACTGGTTTTTTCGGTGCAGAGTAACTCTAAAACTGCCTTTCTTAATGCGTTTGTGGACACAAACATCCCTTCATTTGATTTCATTACATAGATGGATTTGTATTTCTCTTTGACTGAGTCTTCTGTTGCTTTGGTGTAATTTCATAGACCTGGAAGAAATTTTCATGGCATTTGCTCAGATTGTTTAGAGAAGAGTTTTGATTTGCAGTTCTGGTATGTTTTCCCCTTTAAAAGGCTGAGTATATATACCTTGCTCTGCCATAGCTATTTTTTCTTTTTTTGGTCTAGACTTTGGTTCTAACCCTGCATTGTTATGGGTTTGGTATTTTTCTTTCTTTGTTTTGTTGCTGTGGTTTGGGGTGGGTGGGCTAGTTTTTGTTTATTGGGTCAGGCTTTTGCTTTGTGGCTCTTCCTGTTTTGCATCATTTTTATTACAGTGGAGTCTGAAATCTGAAAGACAAATGGTAGCAACAGATAAATTCCAGACAGAATTATTTTAGGTATGGTGGCAAAATGTGAAAAGTGAAATTCTCCACAGGGAGCAATGTGAGGTTTGGCCAAATGCTGCAGGAAAATTATTTAAGTTTTCACTAGATGTTGTGGTTTAACCCCAGCTGCTCACTTCCCTCCCTCTCCCCCCTCAGTCAGGTGGGGGAGAGAATCGGAAGAGTAAAAGTGAGAACACTTCTGTTGAGATAAGAACATTTTAATAATGGAATAATAATAATAATAATAATAATAATAATAATTAAAAAATCGTAATGAAAAGGAAAATAACAAAAAGAGAGAAATAAAACCCAAGAAAGACAAATGATGCAAATGAAAAGCAATTGCTCACCACCAACCGACCAATGCCCAGCCTGCCCCCAAGCAGCAGCCCCCCCAGCTTTCCCCTGAGCATGACATCATATGGTATGGAATATCCCTTTGGCCAGTTTGGGTCAGCTGTCCTGGCTGTGCCCCCTCCCAGATTCTTGTGCATCTCCAGCCTTCTCAGTGGGTAGAGCTGAGAAGCTGAAAAGTCCTTGACTTAGTGTAAGCACTACTTAGCAACTAAAACATCAGTGTGTGTTATCAACATTATTCTCATACTAAATCCAAAACGTAACACTAAACCAGCTACCAGGAAGGAAATTATCTATCTAAAACCAGGACACTAGAATACATGGCTCCTTACAGAGAGAGAGCATGGGTAACTGGAAATCTCACGAGGAAAAATGAGAAAGTTTTAGTACCAATAATACTATCTAGGCAAGCTTCCTGTGGAACTCAACTACTTCTTTTTGTGACTTTTGTATAATTCTTCAGCTAGAACTGTACCACTGACTGAGCATCTTAGAGGTGTTTTTCAGTGCCTAGAAATGCAAAATGTTGTACTGACTGCTGGTTTAGCTGTCATGCAGATCTTCAAAGGTGAAAATAAGCCAGGTGAGGCTTATTTTTATCCAGGAAGGGCTACGTAGGAACAATTATGTCTCACTGCTGTGCTGTAGTTAGAATAATAGTGTAAATGTGTAGTCGTTATTTTCTTCACTATACAAAGTTGATTAAGTTGTGGTGAATAGCTAGAAAACAGTTATGGCCTAGTAGTCTTTCAGCGTTATAAAAGGTAGGATGAACACAGAAGACATCACTGGTGTCAGCAGCATCATTTCAAACCCTTAGAAACATTCTAACCACCTAACCCCAAATGTTCTGAATGTGACCTGATACAGCGATCATTCCTGAGTGTGTGGACTGCCTGAAGCGCAGACTCATTGATATATAGACTGCTCCTTTTTTATCTCAAATGTGCATTAGTCCTAGAGGTAAATGTTGACATTATTTTTATATACCTAATAAAGAGCATAGATGAATGGTTGAAGAAAAAACAAAAAAGGGATTGATAGGCCTTACACTGGAAGGAGTGGATATGCAACAGGCACGTGCCATATCCCTATTTTGCTCAGCAAAGAATCACTGCAGCAGCTGGTGAAATCAGCTTTTGAAATCACTGTGCCCTACCGGCAGAACAAAACCTGATCTTTTCACTGGAGATCTTAGGGTTCAATCTGAGCTTTAGAAGCTGAATACAAACAGGTAAGCACACAAAAAAGATGACTTGCATGATGAACAGATCTTGTGCATCATCAATCTAATAGTTCCCGTTACTTTAGGTCTTATGGCAAAGAGGAATCAGTAAGCAAATAGTGAAATAACTGTGAATTTTTAAGACAAACTCTCATCTAAGAGTATATGGAGGAATGCGAAGGTGCTTATTTAGCTATCAAACGGGTAGATGAGTTACATTGGTAGTTTGAGCTGATTTTGCAGTAAATATGTTTTATAATGCACTTGGTTCTTGTTTTTATTCAATGTAATGTCTGTGAGTCATAGTTGGCTAGAATAGGGTAAGTACAGACCAATTTTTTTGAAAGCTGCAAGCAGTAACCTCCAAATGAAAAAAAATGGCACTGTTCCACTAGACCCAGAAGTTCCTGATGCTCAGCTTTATTTCCAAGCTTCAGATGACAACAAAACCTGCTTTATTCAGAGCACTCACACACAAAAAAGTCTACTCACAAACGTGAATACTTCTACTTAGGGACGCTAAAGAAATCTTTTCTGTCTACTGCTCATGTTCACCACAGTATTTTATGAAGAATAACAGCAGCACACAGGAATATTTCAAGCTGAGGTATGGCCTACTCTATAGGTGGTTCTTCAAGTATGAAAGTGATTTGAATAATTTTATACACACTGGAAATTCTTCAGACTGTTCCTCACACCAATCCAGAAGCTTTTAGAAATTTGTGATGACTTACACAGTCAAAGCAAATGGCCTTTCTCACCTTTCAACCTGATAAGTGTTCAAGAAGTAAGCATCACTCTGGTCCTTTTGGAAGGGGAAGGGAATCCAATGAAACACTCGTCTTCAACTCCAAATCCATTCACAGCTAATACCCCTATTTCCATTATCCTCACCTCATTTCTCTTTCAGTAGGAAGGGAACAATTTACACTGCAAAATCAGGTCAACTACCAAATATTGTCCTCCTGAGTTGAAAAAAAAAAGAAAAAGCATTATTTTTCCAGTTTATGCTGGGTTCTTTGTAGCATGGAAGCCTGCAGATACTTCTCTTTTTACCTGCCATTGCCAATATTCTGTTGTGGTTGCTTTTTCTTCCCACCCCCCCCCCCCCCCCCCCGCCCCCTTCTCTCTTGAGGACCTAATCACTGGGATTGCAGAAGTGTGTCTAAAGTGATTTCAGCTTCTATTTAATGCACAGTAACTTTCTGGTTGCTAGTATAACTGCAAAGGCAGTTTTAAGAGGCTGAAGTTACTATGTTCTAAGGACTTGGAAAGCAAATGACAAGACTCCAAATTCATTATTAACAGAATAAAAATACATTCTATGATTTACAAAAACTGTGAAACTGGTTTGAAAGTTAACAATTGGAAGCATGATGTTACTATCATCTGTGGTTTCCTGACAGAATTATTTTTTTTATGGTTCTGGTTCGTTGAAGTGATTTCTCTCACTGTAAATTGTAAGAACTGACCTGCTTAGTATAGGGCTAATGAAGTCATGGTATTAGTGTTTATTTTAGTTTGACATTTTCCCAACGATTTCTGGATTCCTGCAGTTTTACATTTTTCTTTTGTTCTGCAAATTTGGTTGGATTTGATTGTGTTTAAAGATTAAGGGCATTTTGTTTTGGAGGGCTCCCAAGGAACATAGCTTCCTCTGTAGCTTCCTCTGCTTTCATCCTGTTGAACTCCCAGAGGCAGCGTATGCTAATTTGAACAAGTGAAGTAGAGCAGTAGTGTTATATGAAGATACATCTGCAGCTTTATGTGTATTGCTAACAGTGTCCTATTTATGCCTACTGGTAGCTGCTTTATCTGGTGAAGAGTTGTGCAGTATTATTGCATGGTGTCAATTAATATACTGTGACACTGTTAATAGAAGTGAATTTTTAACATACTTGCTTTTTCTTTTTATGAACCCTATATTAATTCCTGTTCCCCAGTAGGAAGAAAGAAGGCAAGCGCTGGAAGGAAGTGTTGTTTAAGTCAAGTTGGGATTGCTGTTAGTAATGGTGCCTCCCACTTTCCATCTAGGTTGTTTGCATCTGTTCTACATGGAATGCTCTGTCACCAAAGCTGAGCTGTGATACAAGACCCCTCATTTTGAAAGCACTGAATGAATTGTTTGCCCTGGTTCCCTCATTAACAGTGAATACAAATGAATATGAGGTATGTACTCATGGACTAAGGTGAGTCTCTTCTTTTAGTATGTCTTTGTAAATGGGTTTTAAATGTACCTGCTTGGTTATAATATCTCTAAATTGCACCCACTGCCTAATTCAGGTTAATCATAATGCACATTTCCATACAGCTTCACATAGAATCGTAGAATCATAGAATCATTAAGGTTGGAAAAGACCTCTAAGATCATCGAGTCCAACCGTCAACCCAACACACCATACCCACTACACCATGTCCCAAAGCGCCTCATCTACGTGTCTTTTAAATACTTCCAGGGATGGTGACTCAACCACTTCCCTGGGCAGCCTGTTCCAAGGCCTGACCACTCTTTCAGTAAAGAAATTTTTCCTAATGTCCAGTCTAAACCTCCCTTGGCACAACTTGAGGCCATTTCCTCTTGTCCTATCGCTGGTTACTTGGGAGAAGAGACCAACCCACACCTCGCTACAACCTCCTTCCAGGTAGTTGTAGAGAGCGATAAGGTCTCCCCTCAGCCTCCTCTTCTCCAGGCTAAACAACCCCAGTTCCCTCAGCCGCTCCTCCTAAGACTTGTGCTCCAGGCCCTTCACCAGCTTCGTTGCCCTCCTCTGGACACGCTCCAGCACCTCCATGTCCTTCTTGTAGTGAGGGGCCCAAAACTGAACACAGTATTCGAGGTGCGGCCTCACCAGTGCCGAGTACAGGGGCACGATCACCTCCCTACTCCTGCTGGCCACACTATTTCTGATACAGGCCAGGATGCCATTGGCCTTCTTGGCCACCTGGGCACACTGCCGGCTCATGTTCAGTCGGCTGTCAACAAGCACCCCCAGATCCTTTTCCTCCGGGCAGCTTTCCAGCCACTCTTCCCCAAGCCTGTAGCATTGCCTGGGGTTGTTGTGACCCAAGTGCAGGACCCGGCACTCGGCCTTGTTGAACCTCATACAGTTGGCCTCAGCCCATCGATCCAGCCTGTCCAGGTCCCTCTGCAGAGCCTTCCTACCCTCCAGCAGATCAACACTTCCACCCAACTTAGTGTCATCTGCAAACTTACTGAGGGAGCACTCAATCCCCTCATCTAGACCATTGATAAAGATATTGAACAAGACTGGCCCCAAAACTGAGCCCTGGGGAACACCGCTCATGACTGGTCGCCAACTGGATTTAACTCCGTTCACCACAACTCTCTGGGCTCGGCCGTCCAGCCAGTTTTTTACCCAGCGAAGAGTGCACCTGTCTAGGCCGTGAGTCGCCAGCTTCTCTAGGAGAATGCTGTGGCAGACGGTGTCAAAGGCTTTACTGAAGTCCAGGTAGGCCACATCCACAGCCTTTCCCTCATCCACGAGGCGGGTCACCTGCTCATAGAAGGAGATCATTATCTTGCATTAGTGAGTCCTGGGAGATAGGTGAGAAATGCCAGTGCAAGGTTGATCAGAGGTTTCCCTCTGCCAGAATGTGAGGACATGTGAATGCCTCTACAGTTCAAACCTGCACCCCTTCCACTTTGCTAGCTTACTGCATGTGGCAGCAGTTTGTTTCAGGTAACTGCCTCTATTTCAACTGCTTATTTGGTTAAAGAAAATCTGAATGCCTGTTTTGTTCGCCTTTATAGAAATTCAAAGCTCAAGTTATCACCTTCCTTTGGAACAACACACAAAACAAGGTAGGTGATACAATTGAAAAAGTTAATTCCTGGTGTCAGCAACTAAATATTAAGTTTTATAGCTTTCTCTCAAGACAAGGTTATCAGTGTCAGCAATCTCATTTTCTAATAGGTTTTTCTTCTTGTCAGTGACCATTTAACACTGTTTTTGAAGCAATGTAATGCACATGAAAGGTGGTAACTGATGGTCTTAACATCTGCCACTCCCAAGGAGAATTGTAATGCAAAGTAGTATGACTCCTCTGGTAGGCTTCAGCCTTGATGTGGTGAAGCATTCTTGGCAAAGGTGCAGCTGTGACAACTAACTCAATTCTTTCTTAGGGTATTGTAACGCAGTGGGAATGTTGGACCATCATCTCCATGGGGCTGGTGGAACCAAAGTATTTTAGTTTAAATACAGCTTGGATATTTCTACATAACCTACCCTCACAGCAGTAATGGAGTGTAGCAATCAGAATGTTTGCTATCAAGCCTAGATAATTGATTTCCAGTAGGTAGCAATACCGTATGCTGTGCTTGTGATTTTCTTTTTCTTCCTGTTAATTTTCTAGGATGCTGTTGTAGCCATTTCGGCCTATAAATCACTCTCGTCATTTGGCTCTGAAGAACATACAATTCTTCATCTTCCTGAACAGGTAGCAGTGTTGTATGTTTAATAGTAAGGACATCTGACACTTCCATCTGACATAGGTTGTATCCTATGGGAGGGAAACAAAGGCCTTGTGCCATCTCTACCAGACAACCATCAGAGCCTCATAGAATGAATATGAGCTCCTGCTGGTGAAATGGGATGATATTATGTATGATTAGCGTAACTAAGACTTATGGGAGAGGAAAGGCACAAATGGAGGCTGAGCGAGGTCTAAGCAGTCAGAAGGTAGTTTTTCTGCTTTCATTAGTTAAATCAGCAGGTTATTTTTGGGGGTACCTGGTTTGCATTTTATGCTCTTCTGTTGGTGCTTGCAGTTGAGTCTTGACATTAAACAGCTTTTGTGATTACCGCTTCATCCATTGCAGTCACACTCATGCTTAGTGCTTTTGTTCCTGAAATGGGCAAGTCAGTTTGAAAAGTAGGTGCTATTTCTGGAATTAATCTGAAAACTTTTCCTGTGTTTCTGTTCTGAACTTTTACAGCATAACATTTTGCTTTTTTGTTAATAAAGGCAGCCAGAAAGAAATTGAGGTACTTATTGGAAAGTTTTTTAAGTATGTAGAGGGCTGTTAAACTCTGAAACTTTAGTCTGATCAGTTGACTCAATAACCTTACAAAATAAAAGAGTTCAAGGAGATGAACGTATAAGGTCATCTATGTGACTTTTTTTTTTACAATAACTTTGTAAGAGAGACTAGGCAATAATCAGTAGTGATTGGTACTTTATGGCCTGGTAAATACTTCTCTAAGTTTTTATTTACTGCATTATTACAAGATTGGCTCCATTTGTAACTGGCCTTTATGAAAAGGTCGGAATAAGCAACTTTAAAATTAAAAAACGTACTTGCTTTATATAAATCGATGAGAAGAGTTCAGCATAAATCTTACAAATTAAAAATGTGTTTTGCATAGAAGAGCAGCAGAAGATAGAATGAGGGAAATCTCTAAACACTGCTGCAATACTGAATCTTTCACAGTAGTATATAACTGTATTATTGGTGCTGTTGTTAGTGTTAATTTTAATCAACATTAATTTTCAAAGTGCTATCATTTTGTGTATAGCCTTCACCTAGAACTGGGTTAAAAGACCAGTTAATAAGAAACCAGAATGATGAAGCTAGTGAGTGGGTGTTTGATTGGAGGAGATCAAGATGTATATGTTTTAATTTAAGAACACTATGGTGATAGATAGTTTAGTTTGTTGTGGATTCTATATTGCTTGCTTCTGTAATTTTAAACAATGAAGATTTGCTGCTTAGAAGTTAGATAACTAACAGGTGTGTGTTTGTAATTGTGTGGAGTAGTAATTAATTACAAACTGTGTGTTTTAGAGGTAGTGATAATTAATTTTAGCTATGGAAACTATAAACAAACGTGGCCCAAGCATGGCTCAGGGACAAATTGCGACCCTATAAGGTAAAGAGGAAATAAGTTCATGAAGAGTTCACTACCCTGCCGACCACCAGAGACCACCCGAGACCCCCAAGGAGACCCTAAAGGCTTTAGTGCGCATGTGTTTAAGATGATGTAATATTATAATTAGTTCTCGGAAATGTAATGAATATGTAAAAGAGGAATTTAAAATATGTATGAGAAGCATGGATATAAACAGAAAGGTGACTAGACCAGGTGTGCTTGATTTGTGGCAAGTCCACCGAGCACCCAGGCCTGAATAAAACAATATCTCTCCTGAGCGTGTGGAATTGGTTACTTGCACGCCGGGCACGAATCTGCTTTTCGAACAATACTGTTACTTTACACTTGTTAGAAAATGAGTAAATATGTTTTCATTGAAAGGGTTGTAAATATGTTGCAGTTTTTCACATTCTGAAAACTAGTATGGAAAAATAACGTATAGCAGAAATAGTCTGCGTATATTAAAGTGCCAATATAAAACACTGTTTTACTCTAATTGAAGAAGAGTCAGAGTGAAAATGAAGTTTTAGTAATATTAGTTCAGTCTATAAGTGTCAAGATTAATTTTACTATTACAGGTATGGATTTACATACCTATGTGTTTTTTATCAATAGTTTTGCCTTTCATTCAGGTAGAAGAAAAGCTTTTATTCTTTCAGCTTCAACTTAATGAAATGAAGTGAAATTAACGAAATGGGGAATTTTTCATATTTAGTTGGTATTTTTGACACTTGGTTGACACTTGGAATTGTGAAAGGTAATGAGAATTTGGAATTTTTGTGCTGATATTTCCTTTTTTTTAATCTTTCAGGCACGACCAGAAGTTGACTCACTGGAGGAGGTAGACATGAATGAAGATGAAGAAGAGGAGAAGGAGGCAGATCTTTTTGTTCCGGGTTCTTCATATATCAAGCTGTTGTCTCTAACGCCAGCTTCTGTTTTAGGAGGTATAATATATTCAGTATTTGATGTTACTTTGCAGATTTATAATCACAGTGACTGTACAGACATATGGCTTTCTTATAATGGAGTGTCATGTTAAAGTGTAGCCTTCCCCTCCCACCCCGGGAAAATATCTTACCAAATCGCAGGAAAAAATGTAAAGGAGAAGTTCAGAGGAAAACAAAACCCCCAACCCATTTTTAGGAAGACAGTAGGTCAGGGGTCCTGATGGTGGAAAAAATGCATGTAACATAACTTAAAAATCCTTATCTGTCCCATAGGAAAAGCCAGTTGCTTATCATTTACTTCGTGTCCATTGTTTCATCACAGTGCAACTTCAAAAGGGAACACTGAACAGATGTTTTTAAAGGCAGCTCTGTATTTTAGCACAGGGTAGACTAAAGAAAAAAAAACCACACCCAAAGCCATACTGTTTTATAAACAGAGTATTAATAGAATTAAAACAATGCTATGCAAAATCTACTTAATCAATACAGATATTAGTGCTATGCTTAATGCTTAATTTTAGTGATGCATATTGATACTGAAGTATGCCTCAAGAGATGGTGTCTGGTTGATGCACTTTTGATACTTATGCAGTTGAATCCGCCTTTAGTATTTGGGATTTTTAATGTTCACTTGACTAGTCTCATTAATGCTATGTTTCACTTCCAGTTACAAGATTGTGACATTAGTGCCTAGACACAGGCATTGTTATTTCGCTCTTTGTAGAATACCTGGGATCTTGACGTGTGAACCTGTAAACATTATGACACTACTATTGACATATTAGTAGTATTTTGTAGTATTTTCTCCCAGTGGGGGCTCCTAGAAAGATCCATTCATTAAATACTCCATGCATTGGAGTCTGGAGCATGTGCAACCTTACCTGGAGAGGTGTAGGCGCTAACTAGTAAGTTCTGGAAGCTTTGTGGGGAAGACTGACATAACCTACTTCAATGAAAAAGAGTGATGATGTATCTGGGCAGAAAACTCGAGCTATGTTAACGAATGCTGAGATAGGCAACTTACCAGGAAGATGGGAAACCAAAATGGACTTCAGAGAGAACAGACTGAATAAAAAGATGCAGCTACCACAGACTGGTATAAAAACATATATGCAAATAGCTTTTCCAACCCAAACATTCACTGAATAGATTCTCCCTCAGAGGAATCGTCATCTTCTAACACTGTTAGTTAACAGAGAATACAGAACAGTTGAGCAGAAACTTTAGTGACCCGCAGGGATGGTTGTTGTGAGTTAATTGCTCCACTGAAAGAGTATGAAACTGGGTTCATGAGACTATGTCCAAGATAGGCCAAGAGCCACAAAGTCTCTGTTCTATTGGAGCTGAATCTGTGCCATCTCATCTGCTGGAATCCTGCTGTTACACATTGAGCTTAATTCACTACTTCCTTACTGCTTAGAAGGAGAAGGACCAAGATGCTTTTTAAGATGACAGTTTCTGTTTCTCAGAGTTTCCCCCAAAGTCCTTGTTAGTGCACACCAAATCAACTGAAACTTTTCAAGGAAGTTTAGCTTTCTGCTTGTGAGATCTCTCTTCTTCTTGCTTTTCTTTGCTGATTCCTTAAACTCTGAATTGCTGCTTTTCTTCCCCCCCTCCCCCTCTTCTTTAATCCTTGCAGGAGGAGGAAAATCTTTAGTTTTTTTCAGCCTCTGCATGCTTCTTCCTGAAGAGTTAAACACTTAATGCTATGGCAGCTGCAGTTAAAAGGTTCCAACCAGAAGGTGGACTTGGTGCTGGCATTAGTATTGAATTGTGGGAGGAAAATGTCTAAGCTTGCAAACAAATCTATAGGGCCTATTTCTGCAATAGAGCTGAGTTAAAATTAGGAAACAAAGTAAAAGTAGACTTTCTATGGCAGTTGATTGGAACATGCTGCAATTCTAATTTACCAAAGCTGTCTGCTTATGTAAAGCATTGGAAAGTGAAGTTTTAGGTAGTATTTTCTCTCAAACGCCTTTAAAACTGATTGTCACTTCTGTTTCCATATTGCATCAAAGCATTATAGTCCACAGGGTATCAGAAGTGGTATAACAGCCTAATTTTTTGTTTTAATTGTTTTTCATTCTGGATATCTGAGATTTGTCTGAAACCTGGTAGTCAGAGAATTAAAAACAATCCCATATAACAAACTATAAACTTCAGACAACAGCTATTTATTTATTATTATTATTTTTATTGAGAGGTATATCTCTGCAGGAAGGATGCTAAGAATTTTGTTCCTGTGATGTTAGTTACCTCTTTTTTTCCTTCAGACTGATTCCAAGCTTTAAAAGATGATATTCTAGTATTTGCCGCACATTTAGGTGTTTCATTAAATTTATCCAGATTTTCTAGTTTGAGTTATATCTGGCAGCCTAGATCTTTCGGTTGTCTCTCTTGCCTGAAGAATTGCTTTTGAATGGCTTGTAAGTATTAAGTCCTTTGGGATAACTAGCCAGTGTAGTAATAGTACAGCAGTGATATTACCTGTGTTAGCGTGTCTCTGTCAATGTGGATGGTTACCAGCAGAGAAAGAGCTGTTCTCTTTCAGAGAATTTCTTCTCTATTGCTGTAGCTACCCTAAACAAAAAAGCTCTTATGGAAGTTTAGAGCAGGTAGGTGGATAGTATTTTCATGTCAATAAATTTAGTTTTGTTGGAAGTCTATATAGTGTTGAGGACTGGGGACAAAGATCTATAGTTTCTGTCTGAATCACTATAGTGAAAATTGCTAACTGCATTCTGGGGTTTCTGTTTGAAGAATATTGGCATTACAGGTGGAGAAACAAAAATCCCCAGATGTAGGTGCCCTTTCTGCCATGCTACAATAACCTATCGGATTTAGATTGCTATTCCACTATGAAGTTGAACCGGGAGAGAGAATTGCTGAAATTCACGGGAACTTGCTGAAAATAGGAAATGTGAGGAAGTTCCAGTATAAAACTATTTTATTCCAGGCTGCCATAGGTATTTCATGGACTCAGAAAGAATGAGTGAGTGCCCTTTTGTCTCCTTTGTCCTCTAGTTCTTAGTCAAAGCAGGACTGCATGTGATTTGGGAATTTTTTGTATGCCAAAGTTTCGAGCCTAGTGTGAAACAATTGTTATAAATCCCCTTAAAACTCAGTTGTATAACAAAAGCACTAACAGGCTTTTAAACATACCAGGTTTGCAAGATGCTGGTACAATGTTGGCTCTCAGTTGTGAGGTGGTAACAAATACCATGCAGTCATATATATGTACATACATGGTACATACAGAAACATGACCCTTTTTTCTAACGTGCCTGCAGTTAGCTGCTTCAGATTGACTCCACAAATGAACAATAACTTTATATTAATTCTGTATAATTTTAAACCTGGTTAGACTATAAAATGCATAGCTTGAGAGCACAGAACTTAATAAACAATTTGTACTGCTATGGTAACAGAAATCAAGGTAATACTTTCCTCTCTCTGTATCCCCTGGTTGCGTATACACACTCTCTCCATCTATCCTCTTTGCATTGTGCTTCTTTTAAGTCTCTTTAAAAACAACCTGGTTTTAGAGACAATATTTTTCACTAGTTGGTAAACATAAGTTTTATTTCTCGTTGTCATTCTGTCAGCATGTGCCAGTGTTGTTGATGTAGCAGTCAAAGAATGCAATCAACAGCTCATGGAATAGTTAAGGCTATTTTTCTTCCCAGCCATTGTATCTGACATGACTTACTCAGAGCCTCTTGAAGTTGTAGTGGCAGCAAGTATGGAGTCAGAGAGACTTGCTAAAAGTTCTCAATTTTTTGACTTTGAGCTTTCATCTGAATGTGTCATTACTGGTTTATCTAAGCATATCTCCCCTGAAGCACAGGTGTCGTTTTGGGCTTTCCAGGGTTTGTTTGGTCTCTCAGTCATCAGGCTCTGACATTCCCTTTCCTCTTTCCTCATTTTCTTGCACTTCATCCAGCATTTGAGGAGTTTGCAGCATCACTTGTGAAACAGGAGATGACCAACATGCCCCGTGGTGTGTATCATTCTGCCTTGAGAGGAGGGACCACACGCTCAGACCAGGGGAAGACGATGGCAGGTGTTCCAAACTTCTTGCTGAAAATGTATGAGAGAAACAAGCAGCCAGGCATGACACCAGGTCTTGCAGGTAAGCTGTCACTTTCTTGAAGTTAGACAAGTATACATGCTTTGACCTAAAGATTTCTATGAATTTGAGAGTGAAATCAGTTTAAGAAACAATGATGTCTTATGCCACTTGCATATGCTTACATAGGCTTTTAAATTGTTGGCTTTCTTAAGTTTACTTTACTTTGCTTTGGGTTTTCCACCGACTTATGCAAGACTTCTGAACTATTAGCTTGAGTATTGACCTTTCTTTTCTCCTTACTTCCCGCTTTAAGCTGGCATGTTGTCGTGTTATGACCTTCCAGTCCATATGGGCAAAGATGGAAAGCCTATTAATCGATTTCTGGCCAGCAGGGGACGCAATTTCCAGCAAATGTTGGTAGCCCTCATTCATGAGGTAAGTTGCATGAAAACAATGTATGAATATCTGAACATTTGAAAGATTTTTTTTTTTTTCCACCCCAGAGCAATACCATTTCCTGTTCTACTTTTCAAGGATAGAAAAGCTTAAACGGTCCCAATACTCCTCTTTCTCTGTCCCATGTACAGTCAATTTGGTGCTATTAAAGATAATTTGATTGTATGCTGTTTTGTACAGAGGAGCCTTTTCTTCAGAGCACAGGATGGATCCTGTGTTGACATGAACCAGAACTGTGTAATAAAAGGAAGTGTTTTATCTAAGAGTCATACTGTACTTGATGCAGAAGTTGGAAGAGGTAGAATGAATGAGATACGGGTTGCAGGTGGGAGCGTGTCTGCGTCCTGATTTTGGTTTGTGACTGACACCCAACAGAGCTGGAGCCTGCCTGCTGCAAAATTTCTTTATGATGCTAATAAAATCACTGACACCGAACACTTTCTGTTATGAAGTAAGTATAGCACAGGATCTCAGTGGGAAGAGAGTTTTGGAGAGTTTTCTGTTTACAAACTGACACAGAACACAGGTGCCTGCAGTGGAAAATGCATGGGGGCTACATTCTGATCCTGTGATGCATCTGCATGGCTCCCTCCTGGCTTAGCTCTCAGGTCCTGCTCCCTGCTTGTTTACACTGCATTTGTACTGGTTCACTTCCTTGGTCTTTTTGGAGCAAACGAACTAGTTCCCCCTCTAACAAACCTGTCTGCAGCATAGTTTGCCTGAAGTTTCCAGTCAAGCAATGTGAATGAGTACCATGCTGAAATTGGCTGCCTCTACATAGTGCAGTCTTCCAGCTCTGTACCATCTCTGAAACACTTCAGTGTGCTACTATACACATAAAATTTTTACCTATCATAAAACATCTTATCATTTTGGTCCTTCTGAACTGAAAAGCCACAAAAAGTAATAATCATGTCTTGTGGCCACAGGGACACCACACGGATCCCAGTAGAAGTTAGGCCAAGTCGTACAAGGATGAAAGCCAGTCTGATGGAAAGTTCTTTTTTCAAACTAGTGAAAATAAAAAACAAAAGCCACCCTTAAACACAGATCTCAAAGTATCTAATAATGTATGCAAATTTAATAGATATTTTCCATCTTGACATTTTTACTGCTAAAGAATGAAAGGAGAAACTGGAGATAATACCCCTCATCATCACAGGGGTGTGCAAGGAGATGAATGAATGTTTTCTAACTACTTGGATGCTCCAGTGGAAAGCACCAGGGCAAGTCCACAAGGACATTGCAAAATATGTCAGAGGAGCAGATTTAGAGTAATGAGTTATGAATGAAGCGTGGACTTGCATAGCATCCAGAAAGAAAAGCTCTGCCTTCTATGTAGTTGCTTCATTCAATAGGACCTGGGTTCAGTGCCAGAGGTTCTGGAGAAAAAGGTATTTAATTATATTATAATAAAAGGCATGTATTAAAGTGTTATATAAGCCAAGTTGCAGTGGGATGAAGATCAGTTCTAAACTACTATGTTGTAAACACTCGCCTACTAAAGCATCAAATACAATCTCTAGTAAAAATATTAAATTATTTATTTGTGTGTACTAGCAGTGATTATAACATCCAGCAGCACATCAAAAATTGACTTTTCTTCTGCTAACAAGCTACCTTCATAGAAACAGAACCTTAAAATGGTTTGCTTGACAAAGCGTGTGTTTTTTATTGAATGTGTGAACTGGATGGAGTTAGTGAATACATACCAATGACTGGAGACAGAAATATTTTATTAAATATCATCTCAGTATTTTACAAAGTCAGTTGATTCAAGGTGTAGTAAAACTAAAGTATTTGAAATATAAACCTAAACACAAAACATCTTCAGACAATCCTAACTGCACCCCTTCAGTGAAAATTCACAATAAGTATGAAATTTTGATTAAAATGTATCAGTATTTCTGTTCTCAGCTTACACTGCTTTAAAAGATTTTTTCTTGCCTTTTTTCTCCTTGTACATAGAGACAGTTGGAGTTTTAGGGGTGTCAGGAAAAGGTATTTGGGCCTTTGGCTTGAAGAGAAGCGAGTGCCTGGGCTCATCTGACTGAATTTCATGCCTTAGTGCTTGTTTAGTCCTCACTGTTCTTCTGGGGAACAGAGTTTAACAGTAAAAGCAGGGAGCTTAAAGCTATAAAGCTTAAGCAGTATTGGTCTAAGAAAATTGAGTTAGTAGGACCCAGGTTCATCTTTTCCCTGCAGTGGCTATAGGAATTAAAGTGTTTTTGCAAAGTCATTGCTTCAGAGTTCAACACAGCATATTAAGCAGTTTTTTAAGGGGTTTTAAATTACCAGAATGAACTTCTTTGCTACTGGTTCGATTCCTTTTTATTTTGGGGCTTTTTTTAACTCATAGTGACTTTTTAAGTAAAGTAAGAAGAGTTTTATTAAAAAGAAGACTTAAAGTTGCCTTTGAAGCATTGCAGTCAGCATAAAGCTCTGAGAAAACTGGATGTAAACACCAAGAAATTACAATTAATTGGGAGATGGCAAGCATCCATTTATTTTGTCTCTAAAAATCCCCAGCAGTTGGCATTTCCTTAGTTAGGGATTAGCAGTCATCAATATAATTGCCATACTGGGATAATAACATTTTTCTCTCTTGAGTGGTTTGATCTACGCTCACATCTGTAGAATATGAACCTACAGGTTGCATATCTGTATGCGTATGCTTAGTTGCCGTTATTACAGTTAGTTTTTTGAAAAGTGGGGCATGGGGAGGGGCTTGAGTTTCACTTTTGTGAGATTCTTTATGTGTAAAAGTGTGATGCCTGAGATTCTGCTACAAAAAAAAACGAGTTACATGAGGTTTTTATGCAGAGGAAAGAATTTCTTCTTGTGTGTTTAAAAGTCTGTAAAGCATACAAATAACAAATACGTGGGTCTAGCTGCCATTCAAATCTAACAGTAACAACAATAGTAAAAAGGTAATTTACTGTTAAACCTTAATCAGCCAGACTTATTCTATCTCCTAGATGCTCTTCTAGCTAAGGGATTAGATGCAGCTGTAATACCTGTCAGCAGGATCAGATTAAGATGCAGAAGGGTTTTTTGATGTTATTTGAACTGGTATCTCATGGGAGGCAGAACATAAGTTCAATAAACAGTGGTGTGTTTGAAATGCTGTATTGCTCTTTCCTGGTCACTGGTGACTTGGAAGAGGAAGATCATCTTTCCCCCAGAAATGGGGATGTGCTGTTTGATTGATTATTAAACAGAGCTTGTTAACCTCTCTTTGAGAGGACATGTAAGTTACTGTATTCACAGTGGTCAGAAATTGCATAGACCATGGGTTTTCTTTGTTTTCTCCACAGCTGCCTGCATCATACTGTACAAGAAGTCCCTGAGGTTTATCACAGTCACCTGGGCTAGATTAGCTAATAATTGCCTGTGACTGTTTCAGATTTTGGAGTAATTCTTCCTAGCAGTTCATAGGAATAACATCTTACCAGCTTCGCTTACCTCTGTTGTGAAAACGAATGAATAGTCACATATGTTCACATCATGTACCAGATGTTTTGATGGTTCTGTAAATGTATGTTTTGGGTCAAAGTTATTAGGCTTTCAGCTAGCTACCCATCTTTTCTTTTGTTAGTGGAGGTAAAGGGAACAGTTCATGCTACATGCAAAAAGCACAGAGGCAGCCTGCTTTTGGCACACAGATGTGGTAAATGGTGGCTTTGACAGTGCAGTGTTTTTAAAATAAAGGAGGGTGGTCTTGCCTTTGCATATTTCTCAATATTCAAGTGCTTTCTTTGTGTTGGAAATAGCACAGTTATTTTGCCCTAATAATTAGTAATATTTACAGGCACAATTGCAAAGTTGGGTGCCAGTGGTGAGTTGTACAGTATTAAATACTGCTGTACAAATAATCATTTTAGGCTCATGGAAGAAGCATTCCCTGCTTCTATTTTAAGTGTGTTCATTAGATGTGCTGTGATGACATGTATCTATGAGCACTGAAGTGGAAAGCTCTTTCTGTACATTTCTTTCCTGGTTTGATTTTGGTGTAATCAAGAGATTCAAGAGCTTATTCAAACCTTGTACATGAAGTACCTTAAGATGATAATTGGATTTTCTGGAACAGAATTCGCTGTAGTGTATTCTTCTGTGCCTAGGTATTTCAATGGATGTAGTTCAGATTATTAACTACTTTGTGCTGGTTTCCATTACTGAATTTACTGAATGTATCTTCCCCAGTGATGAAACAGTATTCAGGAAATAAGTTTGTTGACAGATTTTTGCTTTTCTCCTCCTCAGTCTAATGTGCCTTGGAGAAAGACAATTATTTTCTCACAAAGGAATGCTGGGGGGAGGATTTGGAAGTATATGCATGCAAGTGTGTTGAAAAGAGTCTCTAAGCAAAATTTGAGATGAAAAGAAATGCTGCTTCACTATTTTATTGATACGGATATGTAATGCTAGCCTTATTAATGAAATCACTGAGGTTGCAGTTTGTATGTCCCATATGTGAGAAGGGCATTTAAATACATGCCTAAACATGTCACTGACATATGGGTATTGTCTACAACATGTTTTCACAGCCACACGTTTGTTAGAGATGAGCTGAATTATGTGAGTTAGCAGGGCTATCGAGGTGGAAACCTGTTGTACTTAGTAAAAGAACTTACTGGGATTCCCAGTCTCTTTGCTTTTAATGGTATCACAGTTTCTAGGTCCTTTAAACAGTATTATGTCAATTAGATACCCAGGGAAGTGATAGAAACATGCTTAATTTCACTGTTTCCTAAATTTGTTTTGTGTGCTCTCTAGCGGTTATGTATCAGTGTAAAACGAGTGAGCAATATACAAAGATGTGTGGCAGCACAAAGGCACCAGTGCTTAAAGAAAGCTCATCCAGATCTTGCCATGGTGTTTGATTTTTATTGGGAGTGCACTGGAGGGGGGAAATGAGCTTCTGATTTCATTTGAAATGACTTTCCAGTCTTGCAGAAGCGTGCAAAACTTGTGCTATGTGTATTCAGAAGTGTTGAAGTACAGGAGTAATATCTCCTGTGGTTTGCCAGCATTCCCTGTCTTGGGTTTTGGCCAACACAGTCTATGCTTGTGTGTCTTTTCAGGGAGACATGTCCTTCTTAAACATCGATCAACAGGCTCAGATTAGTAGCTCATAGCTCATGCTGTTTCTTATTGCCTCAGAGGTCAGGCTGCAGCTCTTTCTTGAAAACTACTTGGCAGCCTGGTCTGGCTACGCTGCCTCCTAGGAACATCCCAGGACTAGTGTAGCAGTGTTTCGCAACCACTCGTCGTTGGTTCAGAAGTCTCTTGAGCCTCCTTCCCTGTGCCCCCCACCTGCCCGATATCTTCTTACACATAAATTGCACACTCAAAAGAATCTGAACTTCACTTATTGTCAGCTTTGTCTATGCTTGCTAGTATTAGTTAACCAATGCTTAATGTAGTTGTTGTTATCATTGTGTATCCAGTGATAGAGGACAAGTAAAGACTGCAGGTTTCCTGTACTGAAATAGCGGGTATCAGCACTGCTTATGTGATAATCTTCAGCACTATGTCAAATCATTTTCAGTCATAGATGAATTTTACTTGAGTATTCTTTGTTATGTGAAGATGTTCTATTCCCTCTTGTCATCCTCTCATTCCACATATCTACAAAATGTTTATTGCTATAAAGAAAGTTAATTATTCAAAAGGTGCTCAGCAGTTCTGCTGGTCATCAAGCACATCTGCAAATTTTAGATAAGATGTGCAAGGTGCTAATAATACATTCCTGATTAGACCATGTTGTCTAGTTACTTTAAATGCAACAATGCATCTAAAGCTTTGTATTTCCTGCATGAGCACCTGAAGTGTTTTGAAGACCTGCTTTTGCGCTGGTGCACAAGTGCAGATTACGTGGCGAACTTCACAGATCACCATGAGACCAGACAAATCTCAATGCACAAGTCTAAAATAGTTTCAGAGTAGAGGCAAAGGGGAAGATTGGAGTTGCTGCAGATGCCTTGGGAACCTGAGGCAAAGAATTCTGACTGGAGCCTTGACTGCTCATCAACTTGTTGAGGAATTGATGAACAGAGAAGAGAGAGCTGTGTGAATAAAATTTTGGCTAAAAAGGGAGGGCTAGTGTTACTGAGTCATCATTTAAGGATGAGATTTCTTTTTTTCTGCAGGGTGTATTTGTACTGGCTGTGGGGTGGAGCAAGTCATCTCTTTTGATTGGTTGACTTTTAGACTGTATTTATTTCTATAGATGTATTAGTACTTACTCAAAACTATTTTAAGTTCATCACTGACAGTGGGCCTGAAGCTTTAGCACAGTCCTTTGTTTTTTGTTATAAAATCCACGAAAAGAAGGAATATTGACTGCTTTATGTAGATCATGAGGGGCATAAAATAGAGGAGATGAAGCAGGAAGACTTACGAAGATAATTACAGACAAGGGGAGTTCAGTTGTTTATCTTGGTTAACCATTCTATACAGAGGAGGCCAGTGGAGCACATGATGGAGAAAGGAGGGTTGACATACCTTCAGGCATGGAGTGTTTTCCATGTTAACAGTGACTAGTCTCTGTACTAAAACAAAATAGGAGGAATAAAAAGGAAGAATAATAACCTTCTGGGATTAAGCCTAGCAAGATTAGTTACTCTAGGTGGGCTTTACACAATTTTTGATCACAGCTCACAGGGTTTTTCCATAACTCAGGGAGTCTGGCATGTTCTTTTAATTTAGAAATAGAAAGAGTAGGCCTTAAACAGCACATACTCAGATATATCCCATCTCACCTCAACCTGACATGTTTGCCTTTCCTTTATTAAAAACTGATTACCCTGGAAACTGCTGAGATTAAATAATTTACTTCCAGTGGAGTCCAAATGGCTGTGATGACATTTTTTCATCTTTTTGGTAGAGGCAGACAGTAGAAATAATTGGACGGTAGCAAGAAAAATCAATTCTGTGTGCCCACTGTGGAATATGATGAGATATAACAATGCACACCCATCATTTTAATTACAGAGCTTATGTTGTTTGTGGGTCTGAAAACACAGCAGTTTAAAAGGAGAGGACACCTGAACTATCTTAATTTAATAAAATGTTGCTGCAATTAAGACAGTCATGCAGAGGAGGAAATAGAGACTTCTAATTAGTTGTGATACACATTTTTGTGAATTAATATGTTTTGATTTATAACTTGCATAACATGCAAAATGCAGGGAGAGGTATATATATCATGTAAGACTCTGATGTCTGGAGAAACTTTCTTGGTGGCCTTGAATTTGTGACTCACTCTGTTTAACTTATCCCTGTAATTAGTTTGTTAAGCTGCCAAGGGCTAGAAAATGGCTTGTTACTATGCTCATTTGACTTCTTTTTTTTTTTTTTTTTTTTCCCAACATGCTCTGAAAAAGTCTTTGAGTCTGTTTGCTGTGGTGCTTACTGAAGAGAACAACCTTGGGCTCCTGAGAAAAAGCTGTGCATGTAGATCAGATTGTGTAGTTGACTTTGAGTTATTCTTTTGTTGTGAAGTTGAGGCTGTCATACCTGTGTGATTTGGAGGCAAGTAGGGAGAGCTGTTGCAATTTCTTTAACCTATCTTTGAGATGGTGTTCTTTTCGACCTGTTAGTTCTATATTGTTGCTTCCTAGAAAGAACCTTTGTGATTCCTTTCTTTTTTAAACAATTCCTTTCCTTAAGGGAAGTTTGAACTATGTACTTGAACATAGTTATATATACCCCAGTCATGGGTATTAACTCCTTTTGAATAATCTTCCCTGTATTTAGATAGTCATCTGCTTGTATTTATTTTAAATACAAGCTTTTAGAAGCACCTAAGATTTACAAAAACTATGACAAACAAAAACTGCAATAACATCTTTGTTTTGTACGTATTCTTGTCTACCAGTGCTACAAAGTGTTGTGCTTATTGCCACACGTAATTCCATTGCTCTGTCTGGGATCAATTATCTATTGAACTACCTGATGCAACCAATTTTGTCTGGCTTGGGTAATGAAGCTGAAAGTAACTTGGTCTGGGTAAAACCAGGAAGGAGAACAAAGTACATTATAATTTTAGTTTCCTACAGCTGTGTGTAATGTGTTATGGGCGTGAGCAAATGATTGCCTGCAAATCACGGGTTGGAGAGCATACATTCTGCATATGTTAGATTTAATGTAACCATTTCTACGCTTTCTGGTGTGTTGCACAGGTTAACATTCAACCTTCTGAATGGCACCGCTCCATACTGCTGCCACAGTCCTGGTTAGGATTTATGAGTCGAACCTACAGTGCAGTCCTGCAGGTAATTTCGAGGTACATAGTACTGTGCACATTAATGCTCATTCAAGTGGTATGAGTTTTATTTTTGCCAGCAAGAGCACCCATGCAAGTTACAATAATTTAAAAATAAAGCTTGAGGTGTTTAATAATAAAATTTATGAAAAGGAAATAAAAATGAGTCTTCAGTTAATGGCAGCACAATCTGGGATACTTTGTTGAAGTATAACTTCTGCTTACAGGTTCTTGCAGTCTTGTTCCTATGTCAGTTCTTAGATTTTTTTAGAACGTGAAATTTTAGCTAGAACTCTAACCTATTATTTTGGATAGGAATTTTGTAATAATAATATCACAAAGGAGACAGAAGCTATCGAGGAATGATTCTTTAAATAGAACTTCTCTTAATCAGCACGTAATCCTGTCACACTGTGAGGGACTCTTCTTCTGATTTTTCCACCCTATCTAATGATTAGGAAATATCTTAAAACCTCTCTTTCATTACGTTACCTGACCTGATATCTAGAGCAATGTAGTGTCATTTGGTTTTTCAACAGGAAAATGATCTAAAAAATTTCCAACAAATAGCTGCCTTCTAGAAGGCTCTCTTTATGCTACTAGAAGGATTTACTTGTTTGTATTTCCACACCACATCAGCTGTTTTCAGCATGAGCAGCTCAGGTTGCTGAGCGAATTCTAGAAGTTTTGACTGTTTCTTGTTTTGCTGTGCAGCAAAGCATGCTTCTCTAACATTTTCAAAACAAATTTTTTCTTGGCCATCAGCAAAATAGCAGATTCTAAGCCGAGCCAGCCCCATTACAAAGCAGGCAGTGGCTATTCAAATTGTAATTTTAGGTCCTAACTACAGAGGGGGCCATTGTTGCTTGTATTTAATTACTTTCCTCTTTGCTTCCTCTCTGAGGCAAGATTTCAGGCCAAGCTGAGCAAGAAGCTTGGCATTTACCAGGCTTGTTTCTGAAAGCCTCTCTAGGATTTCGTGCAGGGCAATAGAGCCTGTTTTTGTTGCTTTTGAAGTCCCTCACTGGAGATCTAGTATCTTTACTTACTCCTTATGCTTCTATAGTATCTTTCATCTGAGATGGCCAAAGAGACTACAGTATAAGGTGAGTAGTCTGGATAGTACTACATAATTCAGTATTTCTGAACAGCTAGTAGAGTAATCATTTCTACAGTTTGGAGGCAGACGTTCATAGAGTCCGGTTTTCCAAAACACGTGTGTGAGTATTTTTTTCCTTTTGGACACCTGAGAGTCCTCTTTTATTATGTCTGCTCACATGCTTAAGCACTTTTGCCAATTTGGGCATTCAGCATGTTTTTGAGACTGAAATCAGCCTCATCATGATGATCTTCATTTAGTACAGAACTTAAGACAATGTTTATGTGTTTGGGGAAGTTGCAATAGGTTTTTGCATAGTTTTTATGCAGCCTTCTCTTTAGTCACTGTGTTGTATATGCTCCTTTAATCTCCGTGGAGAGTCATCTTTTGACTGACATCTGGATTTACAGGATTGACTCTCTTGTGTTCCCAGGTTTTTATGCACACCCAAACTACAAGTATTCAATACCTGAAAAACACAGCTTATGTGCCTATATTTTTCACCTAAGGCTTAATAATCTACTAAGGAGCAGTAATTGGCAACCTAAACAAGTTGAGATGTAGTTGTCTCACCGTTGGAGACTGAACATTAAAGCAAAGCTACTTAGTGTGTTTAGATAACAATTGTTAGAGGCCAGAATCCATATAATCTCCTTTAAGGTACAGAAGGAACTGTTGTAGGAGTTCACAGGGAGGTTGGGGTCATAGAAAGGAAAACGATGGGGAATTCTGCTTTAAGTACTGAATCAAGTAAGTGATGTTTTGCTATTAGAATCCATTTTAGCTAGCAGGCTTCTAAATCTCATTCCCTGCTTGTTGTACCCCTTCCCAAGGGAACTTGTCTCTTTGCATGGACTAGGAGAGATGACTCAGTATCTCAGCTGCCATCTGCAGCTTGTTTTCCCCACTCAGAGTAAAAAATTATGAATTATTTTACTTAATATATAGTTTATTACAGTGGGATCCCATATGAAAAACAGTCAAGTTCACTTATGAAGTAGCCCTCAAGTGAAAGGCTACATCCATTACCTAAGTGTTCTCTGAAGAATTCTGATGATGACTGGCCATGTAAGATCCACTTCTGACTTACTCTGTAATTCTGCAGGGGAGGCAGGCAGAGCTGGAGATGCAGTTAAAACATGGAAAAGAGGATCCTGAAGAGGTGCAGTACAAACAGTTTACAGCTTGGCTCTGGTAAGGAAGTGCCTGTCTGCTCCTGATCACTTGTAATGGCAAGTGAGGGAGCAGGAAGAAAGACACTACTGGGTAACTGTAAGGATTCCCATATGCACGGGTTCACAGGTACCTTCCCCTCTACAGTGTCTGAAACTTTGTAGGGTGAACAACTGGAAGGAATGGAAAACTGTATTTGTTTTGTGTCATGTTAAAGCAGGATTATGCAAAGAGCAAAATTTACTTGCAGAGACTAAGTGAGATGTCTGACTGAAAATAGCTTGATAAAAGAAATGTAGGCCATGGTATGATGTATGTTGTACTGCACTGAGACACACGTCAGTTTGTATGGTAAGTTGGCAATGTTGAGCCTGAGGATGTTGTTTAAAACCAAGCACATGATGCACACCCTGATCCATGTCCTCAACTACTTCTGGTTCAGTCAGCTGAGGAGTCTCTCTCAGTCAGGATTTAGCCATGTATGTGCATGGCCAGGGGGATAAGGTGGGAAGTGGGAGGCTTCACAGAAAGAAAGAACTACGTATCCACAGACAGTATAAATATCTGTTTCTGTGCTTCATAAGTGCATTGGGAACAAAGCATGTACAAACAAAAAGCAAAATGCCCTTTGCCCATTTCAGTCAAAAAGGTGTTACTAAGTCCTATTCAACAGGAATAGAAAATTTGTGTCTGTTGTTTTATTCCAGCTAAGTCTAGATTAGAGGGTTTCATAGTAAGATGCAGAATGGTATGGTATTGTAGGAGAGATTCTTTATGTAGTAGTGGCACAATTTTCTGTTGTTGCTCTGCCTGATCCCTTTCTTGATAAGGTATAAAGCGGAAACATTTTGCAGGTGAGAAGAATGTCTATAGCAATGCTGCTTTTGTAGATTTCTCTTGAACTGATTTCTGCTCTGTATTTCCTAAATAGTGTTAATGTAAGCTATGTCAAAAATGAACAGAATTCCCTTTAATAGTAGAGAAATCAAAGCAATGAGTGAACTGGGAGCCCAGTATTAGCTTTCATGTCCTTTCCTGTTCCCCCTTAATTGCTTGGTGCTTCAGGGCTCTAACTTCAGTACCCATTAAGCATTTGTGTTGCCCATGAGGTTTAACCTGATTGTGGACAGCTTGATATAAACTTTAGTGTTAATGCTTTATTGTATAAGTACTGTGCAATTTTGCATTGGTATTTGCCAAGTTGCTGTAAGTGTTTCTAGTGTAGGTGGGTTTGAAACTGTGTGCAAAAACAGTTACGCAGAAACAGTGGTTATGAAGGAAAGCCTGAGTAGGTTTCTTTTAAAGCCTGAGTATAACTCAGTCTTATAACATATGGCCCTATTTTATGAGGCGTGCGTCTGATCATGTGTTGTGGAACTGTGATTGGAGTGATCTTTTTCTGTAGGGTGACAGTCATGGCCAGAATGGTATTGTATGTGGTAATATAGAGGATCTCTTTCCTCACCCTAACTTGGCGATATAGAAGATTCACTGCATCTCTGCTTCTGTCTTGATATGAATGCAAAACTAAACAAATGCAGACAAGTAGCCTATTATAAATCACCTACAGTAATGTGTAAGAAATTTTAACTACTCCTATGGCTTTCATTTAAATGGATTCAGGTTACTATATTACCTAATAGCATAACTGCCCATAGTGGTTTCCAGAAGTATAGTAAGCGTTGGATATATTGTTACAGTTGTCCATTGTAAAACTTTCTCATTTTATTATGCTAAGACATAGAACAGTGATCTGGAAACTTATGTGTAACAGCTCAAAGAACAGATTTATGGCTATTGCATGAACTTGCATTTTACAAAAAGTGGTATGAAGTCAAATAAGAGCCCTTTATAAAACGTTGGTAGTGCACATGAGCATGAAGAAATGTTGGGTAGTACGTAAGCACTTTTACAGTTTTAATGCTTGTGATTAATTTGCGCTCATTTTGATAGCTATATGAGATAACTGTTAACCTAGAATGGACACGTGTAAGGCATAAGGGGAAATTAGCTGAGTTCATGGTATAGTATAACAAACGTGGTGTAAATTCTTTCTGTTTCTCTTGGCAGGGTCAGAGATATGTTGACCGATGTCATCAAAGGTGCTTCCAAGTAAGAACTGCTAATTTATTACAGATAAGAATGAGTTCTCTTTTGTGGCAGAAGATGTAAGATAATATTTTCTGCAATTGGTTATCTGACAATTTCATGATTTCACATGATTATTCAGGAAAGGAACTCTTCCCCACCTTGTGCTTTGAGATTTTTATGACTGACTGTGTCTATTAGGAAGGCTGATGCCTATGTTTTCAGGAAAGCCTGGGTAGATGCTATATGCACTATTAGTCTGTTCTTTTTTTAACTAGCAGATTGTTTGCCTCAAGTTGCTTCGTTTATGTAGAAGTTGGCTGGTCTTTAGTGGAGTATTGGCTTTTCAAAACTGTCCCACTTTCTCTTAAGGTGCCTTCCTTGTGCCTAGATGCCCCCAAGGCAGGAAATTACATGCTTTCAGATTGTGGCAGACTTGTTCATTTGCTATTAGAATTAGCACATGGCTTTCAGGCAGCAATAAACTTTAACCTCCTTCATAGGCTGCTAAAGTGGTTTGACTTCCTTTTTTCACTCTGCACTGGCAGCTAGCTTCCTATTATGCTTTGCCCTTGGTTAACCTGAAATTGGCCACTTGCACCAGTTTAAACAAAAGTGTCAGAAATAGTGAAGCCTCATAAGAACAAGTACTTAGAAAATCTTAAATCATGAAGAGGTCATCAATGAAAGAATTACAGTGAAATCTCACAGACCATTTCAACATTGGTATTCTTGTAAATGTACAAAAGACTAGTTTGAAATACTTTTGCGAGTTGAGAGTTCTGGAGATTTTAATTAAGACTCAAAATCATAAACACTTGACCTTTTTCCTTTTCTAACTTATCATTGTTATTATGTTATATGGATATTTAAAATATTTCCAGCTGTTCTGTTTCCTTGCATGTCAGTCCATCTTGAAGGAGTCAGTTAAAGAGGGATGAATTTGGAAGATCTGTTTGATATTTTAGCTACTCAATAAATATCTGTGTTAAGGTAAGGTAGTAGAAAGAGACAAATAAAGGAGGAACAAAATAATAAACTTTAAATATATTCTGTGTCTCAGAATTTAAGTTGTGATTTTAGTTGCAGAAGTTCATTAGCAAAACTAGTTGAGGTAGAAGCATTGCCTAATTTGGGAATGACTGGTGAATTTTCTTTAGGTAACAGCAGAAGGATTTCCTTCGCATGGATTACGCCTCTAGAACTTCTTGTGTTTACTGACTTTCTTTTACTAAAATATTGGTCTTTTCCCCCATATTTTCAATAAAGAGTAAGACACTACTCTTTCCTTCTGGGGCTTGTTAGGATATGATTTTTACCTTTATTAAATTTAAAGCATCCAGCTTTCATGAGTGTGTAGATTTCGAAGTTTCTCTCTGTTTGAGGTACATCATGAAATGTAACCTTTTAGAAGTTGATGATCAACAACAACAAAGGTTCTATACATAGATTAGGAAATTATGTAAGGCAAGAGATATGGGGAGGTTTCAAATTACTTAACTACGCATGTAGTTGTAATTATTTGTAGGTATCTCTTATCTGAAAGGAAATAGTTTCAGTGTTCCTTCCAAACAGGAGAGGTCAATGACATTCCATAAGACCTGTGTGTCTCACTTTAAAAAGTGAACCAGAAATCCAGAAAATATTTTTATTGTAAAAATGAGATCTTTGGATCTGGAACAAATGCCTAAATTTGCAGTGTAGGTGTATTTTTATAGCAACAGTTGAAGACGTTTTTAGAAATGGAAGACTGATGCCAAAAGTGTAGTACACTGTGTACTGGTCTAGTGTAAGATTTTAAGTGGCCTAGTACAGTTGTGCTGTTCAGCTACTATTGTAAAACATCTAAGAGAGTTCCAGCAGGATTGTATTGCAATATGTTTTTCAGGGAATGACTGGGATATCGACATCTATCTTTTCATGAAACTGAACACAGTTATATTCTCTCTCTTATTTGTAGGTGGCACAATTTTTTTCCTGAGTTCCTTAAAAGTAAAGGTTTGCACTGTGGTAGAAGTTAGTACTCTTTGAAACCTGTCATTTTGCATGATGTTAATGTTTTCATAGCACAGGGGAATAATGAAAAACTTTTTTTTTAAGCTGAGATTTCAGTGATGCCTGCTCTGCTAAATCTTCTGAACAGATGCTGTTGCAGTGAAGTGCCACTGCCTGTATAGCATTGAAGAGCTTGAAGAATAGTTTGAAGAGCTTTTTGTGTTGTCCTGTGTAGAGATGGGACTAGCTAAGACCAAGTGGTGCATTTCTGAGAGTGCTACTTGCTCTGCATGGTGGCAATCCTCACTATAGGGGAAGCAAGCTTCTGTTTTTATACCACTTTATATGTGCTAGGCTTTATGTAAAAGACAAACAAGAAAAAAGACTGAAACGCTTCTCTCCCCCATTCTTTCTCTAATTCCTGAAGATGAAATGTTATAGACTTTTGCTGAGCTAGAAGACAGCCCGATAAAGTTGCTAGGTGCAAAGGCCTTCCCTCCTGGACCACCTGTAGCACAACTTTCCTGTATTGTGTTTTGTGGCCTGCATCTCTATTACGCTTCTTAACTCTTTGCCTGTTTTGTGTCCAGAGACAGCCCAGTGGTGAAAGGAAACTCTATTTTTGCCTTAACTGGTCTTGCAGTTGCTGTAGCCAAATATGAAAGCAGCCTTTCCTCAGACACTGAAGGGATGCCTGAGGTGAGTCAATCTGGGAAAGAGATTCGCTACTCTTAGTGGAATATAATGAAGTGGATCTGAAGTACTTCACATTTTGAAGTTCAAACTTCACCCTGCTCAGTGAATCCCATCTGATAGATGGTGTGTGGTCTATACAAAAGCAGTCAGAGTGCGTAGGTGCTTTCTCACAAGAAATATAATGACTAACACATTTATCTGTTGGTTTTGACAGATAAGATAGAGGTCTAGTGGACACTAAAACCCAGCCAGCCTCTTTTCTCATCATTTTTGCTTTCACTGAACAGTACCTGATCAAAAGTAGCGTCTGGAGGGTCAGCATTGGCAAGTAAATGATGCTGCTTACTGTACATAGAATGACAAAATAATCTCATTCGTGATGGATCATAGCTGGAACATCAGCTGCTGACCTTCTGTTCCGGTAGGACCTGATTTAAGAAAAAGTAACGATGAATATTTGGGTTTGATTTTTGCAGACTGAACCTGATTTTCTTCCCACAAAACACTGGATTTCTATGGTCACAGAGACCCTCTTTAGTATTGTGAACAGCCGCTATCACCCTAAAGGTCAAGTCTTCCCATGGTTCTACCAGGTACGTGTTGTGGTGTTAAAGGTAAGAGAATATATCTGTATTTCATACCTGGAGTTCTTAGTGTGGAGTTTCCTGGTTCTGTTTGCCCTGTAGTAGTTGTAATACAGGAGAATCAAAACTTTTCTTTCTTTTGTCCTTTTTCTTTCATTGTGTTTTCTGCTTATGTTTGGGTTTGCGTTGAGTGTTTGTCTTTATTATCAAATAGTAAAAACCACATGCAAGGATACATGAAAGAAGGAAACTTTAAAAACAAAAAAAGCCTTCAAAGCCTAGAATATTCGGCACGTTTTGTACGTTGTATGTACAAAACAAAGCCTTCTAACATCAACAGACTCTCCTCAGACCACACTATCAAACTCCTGAGTGATTCTGACACCATTCCTTAGAGCTCTGAAATGCATACTTTCTCAAAATCTAATAGTTATTGAGCCAGTGATTCTTATTTTACCGTACATCTTGAACCCTTGGGGGCCAGTAGAAGTTGTATTGTATGTGCTTGCAGTGTGATGACCAGCCTGAAATTCTCAAGCCATGTAAGTATCAGGCAGTTCTTAAGTAGGACCTGGAGATGGACTGAAAGCTCAGCATAGACCTTAAGGAATAGGTGTTGCTAACTCTTGACTACCTGTGGTCGAAACGACTAGGTTGGAGATTCTTTTTGTCATGGATGCAGAAGGGAACTTGGGTCCTACAAGGCCAAATACCAGCTTGGTAATGTATCGTAATGGAACTTCATTAACTGCATTCATGAACTGTGTTTAGTCCAGTAGTGAGAAGTTAGCATCAAAAAGCTGAAAACTACTGATGGACCTGAGTCAGCTCTGGCATGTCACCCCTGTTACCACTGAAAGAGGACATAGATCACCAAATCAAATGTAGTGTTAAATAAACGCTAGACTAGTTGGACCTAAGGAGATAGAACTACTTGGTTGGCACTAGCAGTTCTTGCCGAATTGTTCTGTGACTCCTGCCTTTGAAAATAATGCTGTTTAAAAAAAGGTGGGTTTGAGATGGAACAGTGTGACAATGTTTCATTTCTAAAATGCACTGTTTAAAAAAAAAAAAATCAAAAAAATCTTATGCTTGTAAAATTCTAAGCCACACAATAAAAATCACTGTCTTGCAGAGTGCCTTGCATCCTGATGGGATTTTTTTTCTTTTCCTTTTCAGAGTTGCACTTGGAAGTTGATAAATACACATTAGACTTACTTACAGTCAGTCCATTGCTTTATAAGTAGAGGTAGCTGTATGGATTTTACCTTGGAATTAAAAACCTTTGTAAGGGATCTTTCTTCTAGAAAGCATCTCTACTGGTTATCTTGCAAGATCTCATGATATTTTGTCATCCTAGGTGTGATGCTTTTAAGGTAGTGCTTTTTCCAGCTCATTAAATTCTTGGTGTGTTATAATTACAGAAGTACATTAACATCATGTTTGCCCTACTGATCACGCTGCTGGATATTTTAACAAGGAAGGTGAAAACTAAAGTAGACCAATGTATTTATGTGCAGACTAGCTGTTAAATTCTAGTTGCATCCTGTCTTATCCTTTGTTTACAGTTTCATACTTAACAATCTTATTTACACTTAGAAATTATATTCTGAATTACCCTAGTTTTAAACTGCTTACAAGGTAAGGCAAATGGAAAAGTTATCATAGGCAATTCCATGAAATACTGTTTATTGCCAGATTGCAATACATCTGTGCTGCTGTTTGCTGTATAGATATTTATTTGAAATTCCTAAAGTGCTGAGTGCTGGAAAGGAATTTTATTTCCCTCTCCCAAGAGAAAAAGAAAAAAAAAATTTTTTTTTAATGTTTTTCTAGAAATCCTATTCAGGTGAAAATACCGCTAGTATTATAGCTCGTTCCTGTGCGGCCACTGCTTTGTCTCTCCTCGTGCCAGTTTTCATTGTATCATGCAAGGAGAAGGTTGAGGAGGTCCTGAATTTGCTGACTGACAGGTTACCTGGGAAGCCAAATGCTGATGAGTCTCAAGCTGTTCAAATCCACATGGGCCTTGGTTTGGGGATGTTTATCTCACATTTGTATGAAGAAAAAGTCAGGTAAGGATTACCATATGTAATGTAGGTGTGCAAATAACTTCCTTCTTTTTCCTGCACATGGCCTGAAGTTCTGAGGAATTAAAGTATTTACAAGTCATAGACAAAGAATTCTTGCAGAGCTTTGCAACGTTTCTTAAAAGGCGTCTTTTATTATCAGCCTTCACCATGCCCCCCACTTCCCCCCCCCCCCCCCAGTGCTATCCTGGATATTTTGCCATTTTTTCAGGATGAATGATAAATTTTCATAATATCCTAAGGCACATGTGCAAAGCAGTTAGCTAGAAGAGCCACACATATGCTTTTGAGGGGGACTAGGTGCCCTGGGAGACCTAATTGTAAAATAATTCACAGTTCTCATCGATTCCTTTCTAAGCGGTGCTCTGGACACTGGGTAGTGTCCACTTACATCATGTGAGTTACGTGTATGGCAATGGAGCTACAACAGAAGTAGCGTAAGGGGCTGTCTTTAAGGCGTGCTGTTACAGCTATGTTGGCAGCAAACAGATGTTCTGAAGTTGGTAGAAAATGCCTCCTTTACAGAAGGGTTGGCCTCAGTTGCAAATTTCCAATAATTCCAGAGAAATTAAGAAGTAGGCTTGGCTTTATACTCCTCCAGCTTCTTGACTACTAGGGATTCTGTCTGCCTATATACCCATAATAAATGTGTAGAAGCAGAGGTATCAAACAGATTTGGCTGTCAGTTGTTAATTTGCTCAGTGAAGCTAATGTTTCCAATGCACCTACCTTTGCTAAAACACTGTGCAGCATTGCTCTGTTCTAATCTTCATGCTTCGATGTCTTGATGCCTTGCTGCCTCTGACTCAGCCACGTAATTTGGGGATGGGCTGTCTCTGGATCATTAGTCAATGGTGACAACTGAGCTACACACAAGCATTAAAAGGCTTTTAAAGAGAATGACATTAGATCAGCTTGATATTTTGGAGTATGTGAGTCTTTATTTTGCATTTTTGTGTTTTTTTTTTTGTTTGGCAAGGGGTGTTGAAATTAATAAATTTATCTAAAAATTTCTTATGGACCAATTTTTACTCTTCATCGTTTCAAAGCTTAATCTCACACATTCTTCCAAGTATTGACTTGCAACAACAGCAAAATTTGTAGGGATGTAGCTGTAGCTAATATCAAATCATAGAGTTACTTTGCATTAAAGATGTCCTGTTCACTAAGAAAACTGTGTACGTGTTTTGTAACAGGGGAGTCCCTATGACATCTTTGGAGTGACATGTAAATGCTTCCTTTTTTATCAGTAAGTTAGGCAAAGAGATAGAGAGAGAGACTTATAGAGCTAATATCTTAAAATGTAATGGATTTTCAGTTTATAAATAGTTACAGGTCTAGCTGAGATCATGTTCTATCAGTATCCTCCTACTACTATCAGGTATGTTTTACAAATCCTGGGATCTGGGTTTCTTTCTGGGTGTTGTAGGAATAATGGTTGTCAGTTAAGGTCTGAGTATGTTTGTATTATTTGTATATGAGTATGTTTACATGAATGTGACACAAATGACCAGTCATATAGTTATTGCTTACCGACTAGTATGAGAACCTGTTACAGCAAGAGTTTTAATATCCAATGTGATTTAAAGAGCAGAGCTGTGTTTTGGATTTTTTTGGTTTCTGTTTTGTTTTGGTTTTGTAGTGATGTACCCGGTCAACAAATGAACTTAGTTCTAATGAAGTCCCTGGATGCACTGGAAGACTGCTGCTTTGACACCAGCCTGGAGTACAAGTGAGTTTCCTTCATTACTGATGATATTTTGTTTTATTTTGAGCTCTACCTTTTTAATTCATGCTTTTATACCTTAATTCTACACAGAAGAGTATAAGGATAGGACAAGGAGGCAGCCTGTTCTGAGTACTTCCATAGAATCACCAACTCGTGCAGGCTGGCAAGAACCTTCGGAGGTCCACATCCCTTCCCAGAACAGAGCCAGCCATGGACTTGGACTACATTGCCTAAGGCTTTACAGTCAGGGTTTGAAACCCCCGAGACTGGAGAAAGCACAACGTCTCTAGGCCCTGGCTCCACTTTTGGGCTGTCCTTGTCTTCATGTGAACGTCTGATATTTCAGCTTGTGCCCGCTGCCTCTGGGCCTCCCACCATGCAAGAGCCCAGCTACATCTCCTCAATCCTTTCCTGTCAGTGCTGGAGATGCTGTTGGGTGCCCCTAAAGCCATCCCTTCTCACAGATGAACCAGCTGTGGTCCACAGCCTCTGCTCTCAGGGGAAGGGCTCCAGCCTCGCTGCCTCGGTAGCCTCCCATGAACTTGTTCCACTGCAGTTGGTGTCTTTCCTGCATTCAGAGCAGTATTCCAGGTGTATTGGTGAGCACACAGTAGAGGGGTGATCCTTCCTCTGGCTCTCATGGCTGTGTCCTGCTCATGCTGCTTGTGCACTGCTGGCGCTCATTGCTGCCTGGGTGCACGTCTGGCCCCAGCTCAGCTTGCTGCCCACCACTGCCCAAGGCTGTCCCCAAGAGCTGATGCCCAGCCCCTCTGGTCCCAGCCTGGCTGTTGCCAAGTGCAGGACTGTGAGTTGGTGCTTGTTGAATTTCAGGATGTTCCTGCTGGTTTATTCCTCTGTGTACCATCTCTTCTAAGTGAGTGTGTCCATAAAAAAAAGTATATATAATACATAATACTTTATGTATGAACATACATATAAGTGTGTATGTATATGTGCATATATCTAACACATACACACACAGAGTTTTTTCCATACAGTCCCTAGGGTGAGGTGAAAAGAAGCGATGGCTACTGCTAATCCTTTCCGACCTACGAGTAAAAACCTTGGCCATGTATAGAGAACCACACAGTCTTGCTCACAGGCGGTGGGAAGATACCAGCAATTCTAGGAGCAGGGTTGCTCATCTTACCTGCACACGTTTGTTAATGAACGATGTTTTTTAAAGTCCTTCCGTGGTACTCTTAGGTGTTGCCAAGGTGTTCAATGAAGTCTAGCTGCTTCCGTGTTGGAGCCTGTTACTGGAATGTGCATGTGTCTACAGTACAGCGTGAGCTCTGGGAGCAGCTGCCTCACATGGCTTATTTATCTGGGAGAGCCAGGCCATTAGTTTAACAGCTGTGGATGGCATGTTGAATACTGAGTAAAGCAAATGTATTTCATTTAACCAACTGAGGTTATGCCTCAGGTGTCCCAAAGAGAGGAGCAGCCCACCAGCAGGGCAAGAAATTATTGGAAGGTATTGCACAATTACTAGCATTGGCAAACCTGGAATAATTGAACAATAACACACATTTCCGTTGCCGTTAAACAACTAACATAACATAGTATTATGTCTTCCACAGTAGTCATTTCCCTTTCAAATCAGGGAAGGAACTGCAGTATCTTGAGTGCCTCAGAGTGGGTGCGTAGTGTTTTACTTTATTTTGAACATTATTCTGCCCGGCTCTTCCCTGTTCAAAGGAAACGAGCAATAATTCTTGTTTGGCTTTGCCCTCCCATTCTCCAGTGGACCTTCTGAAAAGCTGTGAGGGGTCACAGTTGCACACCATGGACTGTGAACCCATATAGTTTCGTCAGGATGTGGGTTGCCTCTTGTGTCCCACAGGGTGGGACACATGGTGCGTGGGGGGCTGTATCAGCCGCATCACTTTGTTACACCCGTTGCTGCTTGTTCATGCAACCTGTTAGCTGGAGATAAATGCCTCACAGAAAAGCCAAGCTAGACTTCTCTGGCAGCAAGAGGTTGTCAGAAGAATAGGAAACAATGGCAAGCAGGAGAGGGAAGATTGAAGGGTGGGTAGTTTTTTACGCTGGGCATAATGGCTACATATTTTGAAGGTAAATGGTAAGTTGGTGTCTAGTGTGAGGGCTCGTTGTGAGCAAAGAAGTAATGTAAAGCTGTAAATGTTGCAGACTTGTCCAAGTTTGGCATTTGTCCACTCTTAAACTGCTATTCCAAAGGAAGGGCCTTTCCAGCCGTTCCATGCGGTACGACAGGCAGGGCCACCCGTGGGGCGTAAGCGTTGCAGCGACCTTTTCAACTGTTTCACCCGTGCCACACGGGCGATTCTCTTTTTTCGTTAAAACAGGTTTCATGTCTTTGATGTGAGAGGGCGGAGTTCCCCTTTTTCTGAATGCCAGCAGTGATTATATCCTCTCCTGCGGCTGCTCGGGGGTGTCGTGGGGCCGGGAGGGGCCCCGCTGCCAGCCCGGCGCCCGGCGGGGCGCGGGGAGCTCGGCGGGCCGCCGCCGCGCCGGCGCTCTCCGGGCTCGTCCTGCCCCTTAGCGGAAGGCGGCCCCGCCCGCGCCCTGCGGCCCGGCGGGGGGCGTCTGGCGTGTGTCTTGCCTCCGGCTTGCGTAGAGAATGTGCCGCTCTGCTCAGTAACACACTTCTCCGGGGTGTTAAGTGCGGCGTCTCACACACTGAAGGACGTTATCGAGAAAGAGGGCTTTGCTGAATTTTTGTTCTGTTTTGTTTTTCTAACGTGAGTGTCTAGATAAGAGGTTTATCAATGCATGTGCCATGCAAACTGGAGCTCACACAACCGCGCTTCACTGATTGTGTCAGCCTTGATAGGAATGTTGGTTTTATACATAATTTTCTTCACTTAATTAGGAGAATTCGGTTTTTAAAACTGGGTGGGGGCAGGGCAGAAGTAAGAGGAATGAAGAAAACAGAGTTGTTTTCAATAAGCAGTAAGAGTCTTTCCCTGAGCCAGTGCTTTAGCTTGGTGAGAGTCCGCTTACATTCCTTAAGAATCTCTGTGTCTGTGTAAGCTGCATAAAATGCTCTAAGCTTAGTTTCCTCTTAGAAGAGGTCACTGTGAGAATAATGCTCATAAATCAGTACTCTTTTATCTGTCATAACCACACAGGGAAAAAAAAACAAAAGTGAAACTAATAATCTTTTAAAGGGGGAAAAACATTTCAGATGGTTAAGCATGTTAATAGGATGCTTCTTCAGTGTTTAAGTGAAACAGAATTTCATAGATTGCAGAGCCTTAGGAGCTTTGTGTTACTCCTGATTTTAAATTGAATGCACTCAGACGTTATCAAGAGATCTGTGAGTGGACCTTAAATCTACCTTTACGTTAGACAGAAACTAAAATAAGTATATTTTTAAAATGTACTAATACACCACTTCTCAGTATACACGTGTATGGAAAATGTGCATGGCAGGCGATTTAGACAGTTCTTCATGCTACTTCTTATTGATTACAGAAGCGATATAACAGCTTATTTTTTTCTCCCAAGCCTAACTTACACAGAGCATAGGTTCAGCAAGCATGTACATTCATGGCTGTTAACTTTTCCAGTTCTTCATGTAGACTATATTCAATAGATTTTTGTCAGATTAATCTCAGTGGGGAAAAAAAAATAAACAATTTTAAAAACAGTCAAAGGCAGGGCTCCAGTTGTAACAGTACAGCATATGGGTAACATAGCAGTACATATGGTCCCTGTATTGGAAGGTTTTGAGTCCCCCCCTTGCCTTCGTGCAAACAAAGAAAAACATGTATTGAAGATTGGGTTAACTCTGACCTTTTGAAAGATTTGCATGTAAAAAGCTTTTGAGAATACCAAGGGGCAGTAGTTTTCTGGCTTGCCTTGTTACATTTCCCGTATTAAGGATGAATTCTACAAGACCTTTGGAAATATGGCTTTTTGTATAAAATAATTGCATGGCAGAACTAGCTTGCATCTGTAAGAATAAATATTGGAGAATTATTGAGCAAATCATAAACGCTGATACTTGTTGAGTAAAGATGTGGTAAAGAGCAAATTGTTATGAAACTTGAAATACACAGTAGCCTTCCTTTAAATTGCTGTGTGGAGCATTAAACTGACTTGGTTTTTATGGAGGTTTTTGCAAGCTCAATAACTGATTTGACTTTAAGGCATTTTCAATCAAAACTGTCATCAAACTTCTGTATTGTTCTTACAGAAACCTCTCAAACTCCACTGACCTCAGGATTATCAGGAAAATGTCAGTTTTCCTTCACCCTAAAATACAAACCTTGTGTTTTGCTTCATGATTTGTTCATGAAGTCCTTCATTCTGTGATGTGATGGACTGTGCTGCCGTGTACACTGCCAAGTTACATTATTGAGATAAATTACAGTAGATTCAAAGATGAGTCATGACAGTAGTGCAGTATGTCTGATGCATTGGCAGTAAAACACTTAAAACGTGCTGGGAAATCTGAGATACCGTGTGGATAAAGTGCACTTAAATATTAATTTTATGTAGATCACAAATAAGGTGGCAAAGTGAAAACAATTGCTAGTTACAAAGAGAGGACCAGAGGGGGTGAAGTTTTGCTCTTGCTTCAGTCCCCACTTATGTTTTGGGTCTTTGCTAAGAATCAACAACATAAAAAATGGTAGCTCTAATTAGGAACTTTGTTTTCTTTCTGCATATTTTTGTCAACAAGCAATAGTGTAAAATTGTGCATGGAACTCTTGCGTACAAGCCATGTCCTTATTTTGTTGGCTGCTCATGAATTCAGATATGCCAATTACTTAAAAATGAGATTCCAAAGGTTTGTTTCATCTTCTTTGCTGGAAAAAGAAGACGCCACTGCCAAGACACCGCTCCAGTCTTCTAGCCATTCTCATCATCTTCACCCCCATTTGCTGAAAAACATTAGCTTATAAATATGACTGAAGTTATTCTCAGAAGTTTCTTTTTTACTTCGCTAAGTAAAAGCAGTAACTCTTCCCATTTTTAAGTTGGATAGTAGAAGCTTAGAAGAATGCCTAAGATCCTAGCCACGTTCATTTGACTGCTCGCTACATGCATTGTCTGTCATTGGCATGCTCAGGGAGATGCGCAAGGGGAAATAATCTTCATCTTCAGATAAGAGCTGCTTCTTTAAGCTATTGTATATGTGTGCCAGTGAGAGATCACCTTCAGAGCAGTGAGTATCTGCTAAGCTTTTAGTGTCTCATGATGGCAGCCAGAACTGTTTGGGAATTTTCTGACAAAACTCTTTCGTATTATGACTGATGACCAGTGGAAACTGAAACTTGTTGTGGGAGCACAGGTACTGAATTTAGTAAGAGTTCTCCAGTCCAGAATGGAATTTCTCATCAGATCTGAAAAAGAGGCAGAGACCATGAAACTGTTCGTGCTAGCTGCCGTATTAAATTATGTACTTTGAAGATATGTTCTCCTTGTTGCAATTTTAAGTATTCTCAGCATCAAACTGTTAGTTGTGCTGGATATGTCTGCCCTGTTGAAGCTGGTCCACTGTTGCGTATGTGTATTTTAGTGCGTACGGATTAGAATGTACCCCTGACACTCATGTTCTGAAATGCAGGTGAATGCTTTAATCTGTACAGCCATCTTAGCCGCTCTGTGGCTCAATCACTAATTCCATTATTCTTGCACACTGGAACACCTCTTGGAGGAGCCTCAGAGCAACAGAACTTAATACAGCCACCGGAACTTCAATTAGTATATTTAACTGGGATATCAGAGTTTGGGATATCAGTATAAATTGGATGTAGAAGTTTCGATCCATACTTCCATCATACAAGTTGATGTGCTTGTTGACGGGGTTGTTGGTTTTTCAGGGGCAGAAGGAATAATGAGCATTTATTGTAGCATTTATTATTTTAAAAGTACATTTTCTTCTTATGCTCTTCTTTCATCCTGTGTGTCCTGAAAAGCATCACCTACATGTGAAATAAAAACCATTTGTAAAATTGACGCTGGTAAGTAATTACCCACAGGGCTAGTTATCAGCCAAGGCCAGGAGGTCTTTTTGCTTAGCCACCCATGTTGGGGTGAAAAGGGAGTTCAGAGCAACCAAAGCATACTTAATCCTTTTTCTTTTGTCTTCTCTTTAAGCACTGGATGTATTTTGGGAGTAGGACTTGTTCTTTCACTTATGAGTCACAGTAGCCAAACAGAATTGCGAGTGCATGTTTCCGCTTCATTGCGAAAACTCTGCAAATACCTGGACAACAGTGAGGACCAAAGCAGATGGGTCCAGGAGGTATGACCTATTTTATCGCAAATTTTAAATCTTTCTTTTACTTTGTTACCTCCCTTTAATAATTGTAGACGTTTTACTGAAGCTTTGTATCTGTAGTACTGGAATGCTTCGTTTCTATTACTTCTTTCACAATATATACTTTTATATCTGCTGAAGAAAACAACAATAATAATAATAATAATAGAATAACCTGCAATGCTGCACAAGCATTAAGAAACTGCCTGAAAAGATAACAAACATAATTCTTTGAAGTACTTCTTTAATTCCTTAACCTCAAATTAAACTGTTGAAAGTTGGGTCCAGAATAACTGTGGATATGGGTTTCTCTTATATACAGTTGTTTATTGCTCATCTGATCTACTAGAAAGCAGACAGCAAGTTACTCTCAGAGAGAACCTTAATGCTAATTCTTCCTCCTTCAATATGCCTGCTGTTTCCTTCTTTGAAAGCTGCTGTCACTAGCTAATGTGAATCTTGCACTTGTGAATGCTGCTGTGGCCTCATTTGCTGTTCTTTTTATAACTATGTTTTGAAGACTTAAACTGAGCTCTGCTAAGTTTGAGCATGCATTTCAATTTATATTGCCAAGATACGTTCCTTAAGTTTTGACGTGGTCCATGTACTATGTCTGTAACCTTGTTGAGGTAAAACTTGACAACAAAAACTGATGAAATGAGAGGAGTTTACAACAGAAAACAAGAATCGGAATAAGCAGGTGTTTTGCACAAAAAAAGCAACCTTGTACCTGATGTATGTAAACCTGCAGCTGCTGAGCAGCTGAGTTGCATAATCCTCTGTTTTTTGTAAGGGAGTTAGCAGAGATTGGTAGTAGTATTCTCTTTCTCCTCTTGGTACTGCTCTGAAAGATCTTTATTAAAGGTCTTCTTTTATGGAATTTAATTTTTTTGGCAGTACATACGTGTTGGGGATTAGCCCTTTGCAGTTTGTTTTATGCATTAAAATGACTTTGAGCTATGAAATCATTTATCTTTCCCCAGAGATCTCAAAGTGCTTTACTGAACTTAAACTGGGTACAATACAGCAACTTCTGAGATGAAAGGCAGCAGCTGTTTAACATCATGAGATAGTTTGGGATGAGAAGCAAAACCTACCCTTTTCAATTAAAATTCTGTAAGGAATTGTACAGATAACTACATGAGTAAAATTTGGCCAGCACCCTAGGATGAATACTACTATATTTATGAGATGCACAAGAGGCTCTTTCAGAGCTATAAATGGCTGGGATATAATCCTGTACTTGAGAGGTAACTTTGGCCTGCTGCAGCAAGAGGTACAATCTGAGCATTACTTGCTCCAAGTCAAATTGTTATCTATCCTGCACAGTAAGTAGGTGCTCTCTACTTCCTTTATAGTCATGTGTTGTTCTGTTGCTTAGCTTTGGTACGAAGGAGGTTAAACAGTTGGCACAGTTGCCTTGTTGAAAGTTCAGGCTTCATTTCCTATTCTCCACATCTAAGGCTGAAGAACAGAAAAGCAGTGTCACTTGTGAATCCTTCTGTAAAGACATGAGGCTAGTGTCATGCACTGTGTGTGGGAGACAGTTCTACTACATGCTCCTGTTCTAACCTTTTGGACCTGCTTGTAGCCCTTACGGGATCACAGCATGCTGTGTATGCTCACATAAATAGTGATCAGACGCTTGTGTTGAGAAGAATAACTGCATACATGTGGAAAATCAGGAGTTTGACCTACATAAAACCAGAAGTACTTCCAAGCTTTAGTTGTATTTGTTTAATGTTAGCATCAGTGAAGAATCTTTCAGAGAGGGAATAAACATCTGAAAGTATAAATTGAAAATGTCGTGGCTTTTTTATCATGCTGGCACATTGCTCCATGTGCACGTTGCTACAGTGCATTTGATCAGGCACTGGTTAATACAATTAAATAATTTTTTTTTTTTCCAGGTACTTGCCTATTCTGTGGCCTGTTCCTGTGTCTCTGCCTTCAGTGTTGGAATTATAGAAGCAGCTGAGGCTGAGGAGGCCATGAACAAGCTACGGACCTTAGTGGAAAATAATCAGCAGGTCATAGTTCAGTGTTTGGTCTTTGCTTCAGTTCTGTTTTTCTCTTACCTATTTAACACTGCTTCACCCAGACTGTAACTTCATGAAAATTACATTGATCTACTTTCAGCATTAACAATAACATTGAGCATGGTGTGCATACTGTGCAATTACCAAGACTACCACTTGATCAATTGATGCATTGTCTACAGGTGTATAGCAATTACCAGATAGTGAAATAAAAACAGATTTTATATGTTTGATTGCATTTAGAAGGGAGATTGGTACTTTTGACTTCTTCTTTGACTTTAGTCCCTGCGTCCTGCCAATTTTTGTCTCTTTTATAATGTGTTTCTTTAGATTCTTTTTCTTGGTACATCTATTGTGCTTTCTGAATTTTTGCTTTCCCTTAGCCTCCAGACAGTGCATCATAACCACAGCCACAGCTTCCTCCAGGTGTCTGTTTCATCCCTAGTGTCCAAGGGTTAACCCCTAAAAATGCCAAAATAATCTCCATATTTCAGTGCATGTTCTTTTTTGGTTAAATGCTTGCCAGAAAAAAAGGGAAGGAAAGAAAAGGGGGGTGGGGGGAAAAGGCAACAATTTTGAATCAAAGCCTGCTATTACACTAATCAATGGTTTAGAATGTTTATCTGGAAGTCAAAACAAACTACCTTTGCTACAGCTTTTTATCTTCGTATCAGAAAGTCTGCTCTAAAATAAAGGCTCCAGAGCAATCTGTGTGCCAAAGATCAGTATTTAATCTCAGAAAACCTGTGTATCTTGACATGAGAAAATACTTGAAATAAGAGAGCATCCAGTATTTTAGACAAAGACATTACTTCTAATTATTGGGAAATAATAAATATTTAAATAATTAATAAATATTAAAAAGAATACAGAATCCTTTGGAAGATCTGTTTTTTAATGTGTCTTTTTCACCTTATAGACCCATGGTTTTGCTTTAGCTCTAGGTGCAATGCTACATGGATTGTCAGCTTGTGGTCATGGGAAAGCCGAAGACCTGAGTAACAGACTAATGCCAGCCTGGATAAAAATTGTGCTTGCAGAGGTAAAGGAGTTTGAATTCATACCCTGTTTTTTGTGGGAGCAGAGGGAGGGTGGGCGGTGATTTTAAATGAACAGGGACATAATTTTCCTTGCTTCTGCAGGCGTGATGCTAGGAGAAGTTAGGACTATCTGAACATGATGTTTGATTGATATTTGGAAGCAAAAATACATCTCTGGGCTGTTTGCTAAAGGGAAAAAAACAGTTTCTCTTCTGCTTGGATGGTTTATGGGAAATGTTTATCTCAATGAGATTTTAATTTGGACATCTTTCCTAATTTGGAGCAATATCCAAGGATAAAATCTAGGTTATTAAATGAAGATACCTTGTGAAATTAGGTGCTACTTATCAAAATTAGACTTAACAGAATGGTGATTATAGTGCCTCAGTTGTTGTTATAATATTGTTGGTATAATTTATCTCATTGTTACTAAAATTGCGTGTTTGAAATCAAACTCTCAACTTACACATTAAGATTGCAGCTGAAGGTAAGTATTAATAAAGAAACAATGTTTCAGAGTTGAATTGCACTGGCTTGTTTTGTGGAACACAGACTGTGCTAGAAGAATGTGATTTATCAGGGAGAAATGCATGATGATTTCAGATTGGGGGGGAGTGGGGAGAAGCTCCATATAAAGCCTTCATTCACCAAGAGAGGGATGAATAATTACCCAGCATGCTGCAGTCTGACCTGAAAAGGTTGTTGGGATGAGAGGTGTGCAGTCATGATAGCAGTCATATTTTTTAAGTTGGAAGAAACAATTGTTGTGTCCTACAGTAGTGTCGTGTGACCGCATTGACTCACTGAGCCTGAATTATGCTTTCAGGGTTCTCCAACAATGCAGCGTCTGGCTGCTGTCAGTGGGCTGGTTGCACTGGTGGGCTCTGAAGGAGGCATGATACAGGTGAGAACATGCAACCTTTATCTCTTCTAGAAATTTGGCTAGAAGGCAAGATGGAATGACATCCTCTGCATCCTTACAGCAGTGGTTATATACCAGGGCATCCCATTTATGCAATAGTGAGTCATGTTGGGTATGAACCAAGTGGGATAGAATTACAATGTATAAAATGGGGTCTGTTCCATTTTCCCATCATATGGCCCACGTGCAGTGCCACTGGGGAAAAGTTTACAGCCATGTAGGCTTTCTTCTTTTCTCTTCCACTCCCCCACAAAAAGGCATGTGTGCAAATGTAATCTATCTTTTCAGCAGCTGTTCTCTGTTTTGTTGTTTCTTTTTTTCCCTTATAAAATTCACATCTTTTTTTTTTTTTCTTTGGCAGCTGAAATCTGAGAGCATTCAGTCCTCCCATTTTCAAAATAAGCTGAATGAAGTCATCAGAACCCTTACGCAGGTAAGAAGGTAGCCTCTGTTTCCTGCTTTGGATAATGCACTAGGATGACACCTTGTGCAAACAGGCCAAATCTGTTTAAAGAAACTGCATAATGTTTGTGTCCAGCTTGAATGAAGCAATGTAGGGAAATTTGTCTAGTGGTTTATTGTCTCAACAGGTAATCAGTTTTTCGGGGCAGATTGGCCTTCAGACAAATGCAGCAGGACTTTTGGGACGCCTTCATATGTCCTGTTTGTCTTCTACCCAGAACAGGGCATCCGGTAAGATGCTTTATTATTGCTGCTTAAAGAACACATGGAAGTGGCACTTAGCTAAAAAGGCAGCAAGGGACACATTAGACAATACAGGCTAGACATTGCAGCCCTATTAAATGACATGACAGCCTTTGAATCGGACACCTCATGGTCCTGTGTGCCAGACCTAAAGGTTGGAACATGAAGCAGGAGTCAGTGTCCTGAATAGGATCCCCCAATATCCTTTTACTTGCAGTATCAAAGTAAGGTTCTAACTTGTTCTGGTCAAACTTGTATATTGCTTCTGTCTTTATTATTTTATAGAATAAATTGTGAAGAAGTTTTACACTGCATATGGCACATGTGTTTGACATCTACATTATCCACTCCATGCCCTGAGGACTGATTAATCATCTCTTTGTTTTAGCAGTTCCCACCGTATAAAAAAGCCAACACTTAAAAAATGGTCCATAAGAAGAGCAAGCTGACTTTTCAAAAGTATTTTTCTAGAAGAGATCTTCTCTGGTTAGCTGAAGTAAAAAACTAGTTTTCCGTGCCCTTTCAGTGTAGCAGTTAGCACGGAAACTCATACTCTGTCGATATATCATTATCTTCTGATGTTGTTTCAATAACCATTGGTAAAATAAAGGCAGGATTACACCACTGATGAAATACCAGTAATAGGAGGGAACTAATGAAGTGGAAGCTGTTCACTTCAGTGTAAACCAAGTTGGGAACCAATAATACAAAGTATAGATAAACTTTCTCATTACAGAAAAAAGATTCTTGGAGTTTCTACTTTTGTGTAATTTTGGCACACGTGCCTGAGGTTAGATAGGTATGGAATGTCTCTGTTGTATTAAACTTACTAAGCTTTTGAAGCTCTCCCTTTTAAAGCCTGACTCTCAGTGGCTGATACATTTTAAGGAAGTTCTTCTCCCTGGCTTTTCATTTGGCCAGTGAATTTGTTTTCTCAGACCGGGCACCTCTCACCAATACAAATGTTTAGTTTGCCTTAAAAGAGGAAAGGCCAATGCATCTATCAATAATCTTGCAGTCTAAATGCTTTGAGTCACTTACAGAATTAGTTAGCTCGAACATAGCTCAGTTTGGCCTTTGAATTTACATGTGAGCTGGAGGTTATAATTTCTGCTGAAATGTTTTAGTGTATAAACAGTCTTTTTGTCTTCACAGTTCCTCCAGATTTTAGCTACTTGCCTGAAAACAGCTTTATCAGGGCAGCCATTGACTTTGCCATTGAAGGTGGAAAGAAAGGTAAGAAGCGATCAAAGTACAGTATCCCTCTGGGAGCTTTGTTATGGCTATAAAAGGTGACCCTAATAAACCGCTTTTATTTGCTAAGAGAGCTTTTCTAAATACTAATTTGAACTTCACTAATGTGGGATATTTAATCTCTAAACAAAAAATTGAATAACACTCGAAAAGATAAGGTAGAATCGTGTAGTTAGGACTTCAGTTGTCTCCACTGAATTTTTATGACTTTTTAAATCCTTTCTCTTTCCCCTTCCTTCTGTGTCTGTGAGATGATGTACCTTCCCTATGGGAATGAAAGTCAAATCACTTTAAGTGTTAGCACGTATCCTCAGGAATACTTCATCATCAGGCAAACTTTCTGCTGCCCCTTATTTCAGTGATCCTAGGTTAAGATTCTCTGAAACAGAGTGGTATTCAAATGGGTTACTGCTGCGTGTAATAAATGCAAAGGAACCTGAAGATAGCATGCTCTTACATGAGGAGTGCTAGTAAAAGAGAGATGTCTTGGAGTACAGTAAGAAAAGATTATTCCTGTGTGGAGCTAAGTGAGCTCGCTGCTGTCCTATGAAGCAGGCTTTGCTTTCAGTGGAGGTAAAAATCGCCCATGCCTTGCCTCCAGGAGGACTTTCACTTAGTTAACTCCCTGTGTTTAAGTAACACAGCATGTAGCAAAGGTTAGCACCTGTCTGACAATTTTTGTGGCATGCACCTACAGGATGGGGAAGGACAGCAGTGTCAGAAAACTTCGCTGTTCTCATACTAACAAATGCAAAAATACTACCCTACTAGATGAGGAAGATCTGTAAGTAACTCATAAATTGGTTTAAGGAGAAGGAACTAGAAACTTTATCAGTAACAAAAAGCCTTTTTTAATAGGACATTAATGTTAAAAATACAACTGTTGATTACAAACAGGAGATAGCTAATTCTCAGATACAAAAAGAAATAACACTGATTTTATAATGCTTTTCAGTTCTTCGCTACAGATTGGTCTTCAGTGCAGTGCTGACATTTTTTCCTGAGCTGTTTTGCCACGTGTGTGTGTATAAAATTCAGACTGTGATTGAATCTTCTGTTGTAGGCCCTGAATCTGTCCCAGCTGAGCTGGTGAAAGTAGCACTGGCAACCATTGCATTAGTTGGAGAAAGCCATCAGTATCCACCTGTAAACTGGGCATCCATTCTTTCTCCTTTGATGAGGCTAAACTTTGGTAAGATTAATAGTTTTCTATTACATCTTTTGTACTTGTCACAAGACTTGTCACAAGACTAACGCAGCTTTCACAAACTTAGAGCCCACTTCAGGGCTTGAAGTTATTGCAGGGATTGAAGAGTTTACTATGCTTTCAAGACCAGCTTTTTAATGTTTGCAAACATATATTTGTGATCACCATGTGGACACAGTTTGTTTTAACTCAAGGAAAGACTAGAGAAGATCAGAGCTGAAAAGTTTGGAGCAGTATTGGAAGTTCCCTAAAACACTGGCGAAATTTGACCAGATTTTTCATCTGAACTGTTTGAACTGAAGTAAGAAGAGCCCATCAAGAAACTCAACTAATTGTATCTTATTTTCAGTACCCACTAGGTGCTGGTCCAGCGCCTGTGTCAGAGGCTGCAGGCAGCTTTATCACAAGTTTGAACTGCTCTGTAGTTCATCTAGCTGTCACTAGTCTGAAATATTCTTTCTACTAAATTACACTGGGTGACGGAGGATAGCATATCCCTTTTTCCATAATGATCCTGATTTTGTCAGTGCTTCTTAGAGCATTTTTTCTTCATGCTGGAGAGTAGCATTGATCCTGATGTATTGTGTTGGACAGCTTGTGTAATACTTTTCTGCTCAGGATATCTGTCGGTGCCTGTTTTGGTTGATATAAGTGTCTGAGTTTCAAACTCATTTCCTTAAAAAAAAAAAAAAACAACAAACTACTGTGCAAAGTTCTGTATACCCTTGTTTGATTCCACTGAGTTTTGTTTCTCCTCATTTATGTAACTGTTATTACTGGCCTTGCAGATTCTTTTACAACTGGGTTGGGCAAGTGCTGTTGTGTTTAAATTGATGTGCTGTAGAGTCCAGAATATGGAAAGTTGTTCTTATTTCTTTCTGGTGTTTATTTACTTACACAGAGTGCTTGTATAAGCACTAGAAATCATTGAACTATCCTATGAGGAGCAACTCCTTGCTAAATACAGAAAGATTTAGCTACATATTAAACATTTTTGCTTATACTTGAGCTGCAACTTGTTTTACTTGGTATTCTTGCAATTGATTGTGAAGTCTTTTGTAAGAATAAGAGAAAGAATTTCCTGTAGTGAGCTCTGCAGTCCATGCTGATGCAAATTTGTGTGCAACTTTTTGAATAGCTGAAACTTGTTAAATGGATGGGGGATTTTTTTATTCCTGTTTTTCACTTAGGAGTCTTACTTTTGTAAATCAGGGGAATTCCAGAGGAAACAATGTATCGGATTTGTGGCTATGTTTTTATTGACTTCAGACAGCATCATAGTCTGCATTGTTATACATAATTTCTCTTGACTGTCCCTCTGTAGTGTTGTGGAACTTGCACACCCTTCTCTAAATTACATATACATGCAGAAATAGGTCTTGCTGTGTGCTAATGAGCAATATTCATGTTGTGCTAGAAAGTATAATGCAGAACAGTTGTATTATGACCTAACAGTAGACCTAGAAATGTGGCACTCTTAATACACTTTTTCTGGAACAGCTATATCATGAATGTTTTTATGAGAATGAAACTAGATGCTCAATTCTCTTGAATTCTCTAGGTCACTGTTATTCATGTCTGAGTTTTTATGAATCTTAAATGTTTCAGAAATTCTACTGTGAAGATTTGTTCATCTGTAAACATATTGAAGACAACAGATTGCGTTCCCCTCTTTCAAGGTTTACTGCAGTTGTTGCTGAGCAGAAACCATATAACGTGATTGAAGTAGTACCTGTTTGCTATTCAATAGTGCTCTGAACTGAACAGTCATAGGCAATCATAATCCATGTCTTGGTAGTCCAAGCTAGTGAGAGAGAATTTTTGAATTGGTTACCAAAGTATCTTACTACAATCTCACCCTTTCTGAGGGTGCAAATGATTTAACTTCTCGTATAAGGTATTTTATTTTGAAGAGCCTGATACTAGACTCTTAAATATTTGCTTGTTCATGTACTAATGTTAGTGAACTTTATAAAAGTCATGCTATATAGATTGCCACTTTCATTACTGAAAGAACATTGTAACTTGCAAAGCACCTATTTAAGTTTTATGGTTTTAAGTTTTAAGACATTTAACAGTAATGTATATTCTGTAAAATGGGTCAAATGCTAGTTATGACTAGTTATCCTATTAACAAATAGGCTGTACCCGTCATTAAGGGGACTTTAAAGAGAAATCAATAAGAATTCCATAATCATCATAACCTCTATGCATAGTAAAGTCTTCCTGCATATTAACCTGGAGAATGCTGCAACCAAGCACCCATGGCGGTAACAGTGACTAACCTCTGTTTTGTGACATATTATATGAATATGGGGTACATGGAAGAGTAGAAACACTTGAACAAATGCTAATTACTCCTACATGTAGCAGGAAGGAATATTGATTCATTTCTCCTTCTGTAGATTAGATTAAATCTTCTCTTTATTTGGCAAGGAGTTTTTTAATTCTTACTTTTTTTATCATTCCTACATCTTTATTCTTGAGTGAATTGAAATGAACTTGGAAAAATCCTGAGATTTCTTGCTGAAAATGCATGAATGGGAGGAGGAGACTTCGAACATGTATGTGTCAAAAACTTCAAGCAGCATCTCTAGAAAAGCAAATTTTAATGTAGTGCTCTAGTAGAACAATAACGCTCCTTTATTTTATGAGTTAAGAACAAATTTAAAGTAAAAACAATTTCTTTATAACTTCTGTTTGTATTCTTCTGCTTTAGGTGATGAGGTAAAACATCTCTGCTTTCAACTGGCTGTGACACAGGCCCAGTCATCTCAAAATGCAGCAATGCTTTTGGGGATGTGGGTGGCACCTCCCCTTGTCTACAGTCTCAGTGTACGTATGTCAGAAAATTTGTGGGACCTCAGCACCTCTTTCCTATAAGATTCGTCAGTGATGGTTTAGGATGTCTCACCAGAAAACGATTACTGGGTTCAGAATTCTGCAGAAATATTGTTTAGAAAATATTTATAGTGAGAGAAAGGCTATTCTGGGGCCTTGAAATTCAAGGCAGACTTAAGATCTGCTACATTGGTTTTACTTAAGTTGCTTAAGACCTTTTCCTCTCTCTTGTTTCATGCTATAGCTCTGATAACCTACAGATGTAAGAAGGCATGGCGTGTAGGGAGAAAAAGTATCTTTTATTGTACCAGCTCATAGTCTTAGAAAAAAGTCCCACCTATCTGTCCAAAAGCTTGCCTGCTACGTCCATGTCTCTTGATCTAGTAAAACTTGTTACTTCTTGAAAACCTTGCCTTAATTCTGTAGATAGTCAACAGACTAACCTGTAGCGTAATCAAATTTGGCCTTATCCTCCACTACAGTGCAGTTCTTACAGAGGTACAGCATGGACTCCATGATACCATATCTTAAACTCCCTGAATCCCACAGTGCACTTGACTGTGCAGTTCTGTCAGTGTATACAAGTTGAGGAACAGGTTCATGACGATTCTTAGAAAATCCATTGTGGATTTCTGTGATTTTTTCCAGTTCTTCAAGGGGTATTTTTGTCTTGAAATTTTTAATTCATTAGTCTTCACAGATATATAAACACTTGGCAATTTTAAGATGCATAGAATCATAGAATAGTTTGGATTGGAAGGAACCTTTAAAGGTCATCTAGTCCAATCCCCCTGCTATGGGCAAGGACATGTTCAACTAGATCAGGTTGCTCAGAGCCCCGTCCAACCTGACCTTGAATGTTTCCAGGGATGGGGCTTCTACCACCTCTCTGGGCAACCTGTTCCAGTGTTTCACCACCCTCATTGTAAAAAATTTCTTCTGTATATCTAGTCTGAATCTACCCTCTTTTAGTTTAAAACCATTCCCCCTTGTCCTGACGCAACAGGCCCTGCTAAAAAGTTTGTCCCCATCTTTCTTATAAGCCCCCTTTCAGTACTGAAAAGCTGCAATAAGGTCTCCCCGGAGCCTTCTTTTCTCCAGGCTGAATAACCCCAACTCTCAGCCTTTCTTCATAGGAGAGGTGTTCCATCCCCCTGATCATTTTCATGGCCCTCCTCTGGACCCGCTCCGACAGGTCCATGTCTTTCCTGTGCTGAGGGCTCCAGAGCTGGACGCAGTACTCCAGGTGGGGTCTCACCAGCGCAGAGTAGAGGGGTAGAATCACCTCCCTCGACCTGCTGGCCACACTTCTTTTGATGCAGCCCAGGATACGGTGGTGTTTTGGGCTGCAAGCACACATTGCTGGCTCATGTCCAGCTTTCCATCCACCAGTTCCCCCAAGTCCTTCTTGGCAGGGCTGCTGTCAATCCCTTCATCTCCCAGCCTGTATTGATACCGGGGGTTGCCCCAACCCAGGTGCAGGACCTTGCACTTGGCCTTGTTGAACCTCATGAGGTTCACACAGGCCCACTTCTCGAGCTTGTCCAGGTCCCTCTGGACGGCATCCCGTCCCTCAACCGCACCACTCAGCTTGGTGGTGCATTTGTGTCTGCAAACTTGCTGAAGATGCATTGGATCCCACTGTCTATGTCATTGATGAAGTTATTAAACATAATTGGTAAGGTACCAAAAAAAGAAAGGTTTATTTCTGAGCACCAGTTTCTCACTGCAGGGGGGATTTGAGGTCACAAAATGAGCTCAGCCACAGAGTGTTTAAGCTTTGGATTCCTTCAAGATATTTATTCATTCTCCATCACTAGCTAGCAATATTAATCGTGCTAGGAGTACTATACTTCTGTCCTTGGCTGTCTAGTCAGTCTGTATGCTTTTTGTAGGAATGCAATGGGCACCATATAGGGAAATCAAAATTGTCCTGCCAGTACAGAGACATGATATCTAGGGTTCATTGAAAGAAAGTTCCTCAATTGTTAAGGAAAATAGAATATTGACATGTTTGAACTCTTTTTAATTCAAGCAATTCATCAAAAGAGGGAAGAAGAATTGAGAAGTATTCATGACTTTGAGTGCTTTTTAAAGTGGTGTTTGAGCCAATTTTTTTATAACTTCATCCTTTGTAACAATAGTTGAAGGTCAGTGAAGAGCTAGAATCTGAAACTAAGCAAAAGTTTTTGCTTTTCAGATGAAAACCCAGAAATACCTTTTCATGTCCCTGCCCCTGTGGATGAAACATGTTGCAGAAGATAAACTACAGTCTTTTACAGAAGTGTTTCTGATACAACAATTTGAAGTGAAGAACCGCACAAAAACCCCAGAAATGTGCCAGTGTGTTTTACAGGGGCTCATGCAGGCAATGAAGCTTCCAAACCCTGCCCAGTACTGCTGGAGCTTTCTGTGCCAGGCTGTGGAGAAAATATTTGAGCTTCTACCAAATGAGGTTCAGGTAAGGAATAAGGATGAGGTGTATGAACATTGTAACTCGATATTTTTACTGATGGTAAGTCCCATCTTTTTGCACTGACCCATGAGATTTGAAACATGAACTAGATGTAAAATTTTTAGTGATAATACTTAGGATGCCTGCATAATTTCAATTTAAGTTACTTTTGGGTGTTCTTTAGAATATGACTAAGTTGCAAAACCAAATTAATGTACATTTTTCTCTCATAAATGATTTGGTAATGGAAAAATACAGTATCAGTACTGAAATAAATGTTATTGAAACAGAAGCAGAGAACAATCAGAAGGGTTTTTTTTTTTCCTCGCAGAGGATTCAGCTTCTCACAGTGATTTAAACAAACTATCTAGCTACTGAAAACATCTCCAAGGAAGGGCACTTTCCCATTGGAAAAAAAAAACCAAACTCTTTGAAAGTTTTCAGATACCATTATTCCTTAATAAATAAGTACTTTCAAGTCCCCAGCAAATACAGAATTTCTGAAATAGAATAAATAAAACAGGGCTAGAGACTTTATTAAATACTCATGATCATTGTCAAAGTTCCTGGACTCCCCAGTTTTAATGATGAAGGAACTTGGAAGTATACGTCTAAACATGCATTTACTTTTCTGTTTCCAGAGAGGTGAACTGGAGATGTATATCGATGTAGCAAAATGTATCTCAGAAATGGCTGATTCAGAGATTGATCGCATTGTCCAGATCTCTAAGGTAATGTCTTTTATCACCAAATCATGTGAAACAAGCATGCCTTCCATGACATTTTTCTTGTCACCAGAGTGTTTTACTCATTGGGAGCATTGATTGTTTTCCTGCCATGCAAGTAAGAGTGTTCTGGCTCTAATTTACAGGCAGCAGAGAGAAGGAAAAGAGCCCATAACCAAAACTTTCTCAAGGCAACTGAAATACCACTTATTTCACCTGTGAGCTTTGAACTGGGGAGTCTAAGTAACTTGGTCAAGTTCAGGCAGGGCTCTGTTAGCAGAACAGGAATGGTGTTAGATCTTCTGAATCCCAGACCAGTGATGCAAACAGAAGACCATAGTCCTTTTTGGTTAACATAACTACCTACTTGAAATGGACTGTAAATGCATCCTGGTGACTAGTTGTGCTTGAACTGTTGGATCCTTGCTTCTGTGAAAAATTGAAATACTTTGACTGAACAACCTTTCATTCTTGACTTAATGTGCTGTATTTTTATTCACACTCAGAATGTTTCCTGGTGGACAAGATAGCTAAGGATGACAATGGCGTAGAAAAGCTTTCAGCTTCTAGCTCACCAATGCAATCAATTAGCAATGGAATTCTTAGCAGCTGAAATGCTAAGGAAATGACCTGTGTGAAAGGACTTGAGGGTTTTGGATCAGATTGTTATAAACAAACATCCATGACATAAAACCATGTTGTTGTGTTTACTGGCAGATTCTCTAAAGAATCAAGCATTTAAATAGGTTAGGGAAGCTGAACTGTCATTTTCTTATATCTTTGAGTTCTCATTTCCACACTGGAAAGTGCCATTTAAGAAAACCTTTTTTGTCACTGCAGTGAATCTGTCTTGCAAGAAGACTTGAGTCTCCAGAAAGGTCAAGCTGGCTCATTTCAATTTAAAGGGGAATGTAAAATTTAAAACAGTATGAAAACAGTCAAACTTTACTGATTTGCAGTTTGCTGGACTATTTAGAAGCATATAAAATTAAAGTAATATGTACAATCTTCCGTTTCATAATTTGTCTTGAAGAAAAGTAAGCCTGCTAGATAATCAAAAGAATTTTTCCCCTTTTTTTTTATAAAGAGGAATGCAGCATCTACTGTTTCCACAAGAAAGGTATGTTTTAATTTAACATGTTTTTCAATTGTATTTGCAGAACAATGTAGAGAAGGCCACATTCACGAAAGTGTATTTAATTTCTCAAGGCAGACTGCCTCTGATGAACTTGAGTGCTGTGATTGATACTGTGGCAGGATATCACCAAAAAGAAAATATTTTATGGATGCTCTTGCATAGTTTCTATCATGCTCGTATCGTGAGCCATGAAAACACAGGTAAGATCAGGCTTAAAGAAGAATCAACAACAAAATCAACAGCTGTCGATGAATTTACACTGATTCTTTTTAAATCATTTTAAGGTGATTTAACCAAGTGTTTCCAAATTTCTCCGTATTAGAAACTACTCAATATTCCGAATTTTTCTGTTCTTCAAATACTTGTATCAAACATTGCTTTTATGTTTTTCTCCAATTCTTTATGTTTCTGTGGATCAGCTACAAGTAATTTATCTCAGCCAGGTGCTTTGCAGACCAGAGTTTTGACTAGATCCGTATCTCCTAGTCTTTTTAGACTTTCAGTGTAAGGCAGTGTTAGAAATGTACATAACACATCAGAGACCAGTAATAGTGCAACCCTGCTAACCTTCAGATCTAATAGCTGACTTACTGGTGTGTGACACAGAAGGTAGGGGCGTGTTCCCGTGAGACTGGTTGAACCAAGGAGATAGATTGCTTTTCTGAACTCCTTGCACTGAGTTAACACAGGAAACAAATTGCCCTTCCGCCTCTTCGTAACCATACCAGATAGTTATCTGGTGGATTTATGAGTTGGGCTGGCTCAGCTAAGGGTCTGCTAAAGCACTGGAGCTGATGCAATTACACAGGATGATAAAGGAGGAATAAACAACAACAAAGGGAGGCAAGAATGAGGTCTCCTCATTTTCACGGCAGAAGGATCTTTGGCTGCCTGTGCTCACAGAACAACTTCAAAGCATTATGTTACTAGATGCCTTAGCTGCCAGCTGTGGTTGAAGAACTTCAAACAGTAGTGAGTTTTGAATGAGTGAAGTGAGGCTCCGTTGGGTAAAAGAGGAAGCAACATGAAAGAGGGGACATGTAAAGAGTACAAGGAAATGGTAGTGTATGAAGTTACATGGTCTCGAAGGTGAAGATGGTTTGTAGGAGGTAGGATGGATTTTGGACAGCAGAATCTGAATCGATGAAATATGTTCCATCCTTGGGTTGAGGGCTGATTTTATTTGCGTGCCTTCACTCTATTTTACTGATCCTGCACTGTAGGAGGATTTTCGCAGCACTCCCCACATTCTTGCCCAATGTACAGTGACATCAGTGCTAGTCTTAGATGAATGCTGGGGCAAAAACTTCAGGGAGGCTTTAGGATTCTGTAGCGGTCATATATATATGCAGACTGGGTTAGTGGGAGCTGCAGGCTGCCATTATGTGAAATAATTCTCACTTGGCATTCCTTTTTCTGTGTGTTCAGTGTGTTGCCTGCGTTATAAGCAAAGTTTTTGTACTGTTTAAGTACCTGTCTGTCTTCTGTCAGTGGCAACCCTGAATCAAATGTGATAATGGTATTTGTGATCGTTGTTCTTCCACAGTCAGTGCTTTGTTGCTATAGTTATTCCCTATGCTTGCTTTTTAATGAAAAATGGTGCATTCTAGTGTTTTATGTGAGTCAATGTTATTATTCTTCTTCTAGGAGTGCTGAAAAGAATGGACTGGCTGCTAGACCTGATGGGCTACATCAGAAATTTAGCATACAAGTCAACATCCTTACAAAATGTCAATCTTCAAGAGGTACATGCTGTGAAAATAATTTGCAGCTTTCTGGAAAAAAGAAGGTTTTGATGTATTTCACATTCTTCCTCAGCAATAAGTATTATTCCCCATGCTTTTATATTTTAGAAGATTGTCATCTTACCTCCATAAAGAAATTCTTCTCAATTTTTGTGAATGTATGTATTTAAAACTCTTAATTTAAAATAACCATGACATTTAAATTATATAGAAGCTAAAGGCAACTAAAGGAAATTATTGCTTCAAATTTACTGTATTTAGAACAATTAAAGGAAAATTTGAATTCACCAGGAGAACTGTCTAAGCAGGTCAAAACTGTGCAGCTGCTGTTTCTAAGAGGGCTTGGACAGTTTTAGGGAACTAATATAGTTCGTTGTTACATCTGTTCAGCTGTTTAAGTCTTCTGGTTGAAGATATAAAATAAGCTGCTCCTTAGATCAGAAAGGCATTCGTTACATTGCTGCAATATGTCCCAAGCATTTGTAGCACCACAAGGGTGACCATCTCTAATTTCCCTCAACAGTCAGTTTTCTGTAAAGAAGTTATTTTCCCATTTTAAATGAAATGTGGATCAGCCTTAATCTAAAGGATGATTTTAAAAGAGTGTTGTTTTGCTTTTCTTTCTGTAGACATTTTAATTTGATTTGGAGTTTAGAAAAAGGCTTATGCTGTTTCAAAGCATAAGAGAATATTGAGAACTTTTTACTTCATGCATTTTGAATGTTAGCTGAATTTTCAGATGATAGTTTTGAAGAGCAAGTCACCATCTGGATTTTTGGTGGCTTGGATTTAATTGTTTTTTTTTTCCCCTTCTGTATTATTCATTTAATAAAGCGCATTTTTTGCCTTTTTCCTGTTTAGTGCATAGATTTCCTCCTGTGGCTGTTCGCAGCTTCTGTGGTGGCCTGGGCTGACCATGGTGCACCATTACTGCTTGGCCTCAGTGCTAACTGGTCACCATGGAAGCACCAAACGATATTATCGGAATTGTCTGAGGATCACATTGGCAAACACCTCACTGACAAGCTTGCTGTGCAAGAGACTCTTACTCTCCTTCCAAGCAGCATTTCCCTTTTGCTCGCTAAAGAGCCCTGGAAAGAACAAACACAGAAGGTAAAATTGCATGTAGTGGTAAGGATTTTCCAAGAGTCAGAAAGCACCCCATTTTTAGTAGTCAGCTCAAGTCTTAGGTGGAACAGTTATTTCCTCTATATCTATTGCATCTGATTTGTGATCTTGTTTTTCTTTAGTTGCAATCAGATATGACTTGTCTCAAAAGATTGAATATAGTTTCTCAAGTAAAATGCGAGAGTTGCAAAGAACAGAAAACATTCCAATGTTGGGAGTCAAACTCTTAAGGGGCTACAGCTGGGAGAGGACTTGGCAGCTGCTGGTAGCCAGTTGGTCTTTTACACACTGAAAGACAGATCTTCTGCAGTTGGACATCACCACAGTGGCAATATAGGGCAATCAAAGATCTTCTGTGCAGTTTGTAGTGTGGAAAATTGTGCCTAATTTGGGCAAGCCTACTGTAGATTGCTTGTGGTTGAGATGTGTGGAAATATTGTTGTAAACCCATAGATTAACAGTTCGCTGTTTTGTGCAAACCAGAATCCTTTAAGGGCTGGCTCCTGTACACTCCTGTGCTCAGAGTTACCACTGAAGTCAGAATTCAGAATGTGGGAGGAATGCAGGAGTGGGCTGTTAATATGCAAGTGCCTAATTAGGCTTTAGGGAAGAATTTGAGACTAGGCCCTGAAAATCATCCTGATAAGTTTGAAATACCACATTGTCCTCCAGGCACCTGCGCTGCCAGAAAAACAATGAAAAATGAGAGAGGTCAAAAGAGGGAAAAAGGCAGTAAGAGTTCTGAAGGATTTGCAGTAAAATGTTTGAATAAGAGACTAATAAGAAAGGATCGTATTAATAGGTAAAAGGCATGAACAGGCAAGATGGAGGGAAACTATTTACTGTGCCTTCTTCATTACAAAGAATTATTGCTGAGGTCATGAGAAGGAACAAAGGGAGTTTCAGATCCAGCTGTGGGAGAAATTGCACTGACAGTGAGATGTACTCTGGGGTGTTCGGATAGTTTGGGCAGAAGCTTGATTGGCCACTGCCTCTGATTAGACAACTACGATTTTCAGCAATCAGATGTTGCCTGACAAACTGAAAATAATTAGTGGTGTTCTGATACAGAGGCTCTTTTAATTCAGATTTTCCTTTATATTTCAATCTTTAGTTTATTGACTGGCTGATCAATATGATGGAAGGTCCTAAGGAAGCATTATCAAAATCTTCTACAGACCTGCTGAAAGGTAGGATATTTTTAATTGTGTCCTTATTTCTCCATAACTATCCGTACAGATCAAAATCCAGTTGTTAAAAGGAATGAGATGAATCTATATATTAGCACATGTAGGAAAGCTATATTTTGTCTTTAAGGAAACCTTCACAGGTAAGTTAACATTCCTGTCTGTAACACCTTTTTATATTTGCTGTCTCCTCTGCTGACACTTCAAGACACTGAAGATTCAAAGAACCTAAAGGTATGTCTGGTTCTACAAGTGTATTTCAGTGATAGATCTGTCAATTGTTTTTGAAGTTACCCTTAAAAATAAAATGCACCATACCATTTGGAAACCCTCCAGTACTAGAATAAAAAGCACATAACAATTTATTTAGGTGCAGCTGAAGACTGAACTGTGGGGAAGGGATACGAGACAGGCAATGACAGCCTAGTAGAGTGATCTGACAAGAAAGGATAGAGGAATGAGGATTGCTGAAAAGTTGTATGAAAAGATGGGAAGTACATTTATTTTGAATTACAGTAATGACCTGTGGCCTTAGCATGCACCCCATTGCTCACCTAGAGATGTAGGATTGTGAATACAATCTGTGCAAGTCATTTTAAGAGGACACCACAAATACTCTCAAGTGAAGTGAGCATGCCTGTGCTTTTTTCCATTAGCACAAGGCACGCCCTTTGAATCACCTGATTTGTTGGACCTAAACATGGCTTCTTGAAATCTGGTTATAAGTTCTTTGCATTACTAGGATAATTAGCCTTGTTTTGAGGGTCTGCAATCTTTAGTCACTCTCTGATAAATTTCAAAATTCCCCTGTTGTGTCTGCTAATCTCCACCAGAAACAATGCTAAGGGTTGTTGGAAAATCTCCTCTGTACATCCAAGGATTCTGATATACACAGTATATTCTCAGTATGCCCTGATTGAGATGAGTCATTTTTTCCCTCGAGCTTTCCATTGTTTTTTTGCCTTTAAGTACTAGAACATGAAACTCCCTTCTGGATGGCTAGAATGCGACTCGTTTGGTCACTGGATTTTGCCTAAATGCATGATCCTTTCAAATTTAGTTGAGGAATCAGTGAATTGCATTTCCAATCAGTGAATTGCACAGAGGACTTAAGACATTGTACTTTGTACTTCTGTCCTTCACAGTGCCTTGTATCTCCCCTCTTGCATCACTGCTCATTGAATTCAAATTTTCTGCAGTGTTGGTTGATCTATGTGCCGCTTCACAGTCATGGTCTAATTAGCAGATGATGTGATATGATTTCAGTAGGAGATATGCCATAAAACAGATGAAAGGCCTCGTACAACATCACATTTCAGAGGGGTGTAGAGACTAGTGTGAACAGCAGAAGTAACATCAGAAGCTGTCAGGCTAGGAGGTGAAAAACTCATGAAAAGAGTCAGTAGAAGGAGAACTGTACCTATACCTGTGTTAGTAAAATGACTAGGGAGAATACTCTCACATCTTTTCCAGTCGGGACTGCACAAATTAATGTCATTTGTCCTTGTCTTCACAGTTACACTTCTGGCCTTGAGATCTCTTGCAGAGTTCAAGAAGAAAGCAGTGTGGACTAAAGCTTATGGGTGGTAGCTGCATGCTGTATCTTATCCAATGAAGAAAACTGTTCATACTTGAAGGCATAATATTATTATTCAGGCATCAAGAAGACCAATTTCAAAGAGGTTTCCTATCAGAAGATTTTGGACTTTTTTTTTTATCCTTTTACCTCTTCCCAAAGACTCATAAGTTGAAAAACAATATTTTGTTTTTCACTGATGGGGTGTTGTTCTTTTACAAGCTACCTAGCATGGTTTGAGCTGTGCTGAATCTGAATGAGAAATACACATTCGGTGGTTTCAATTGAGTTGTTTCAGTGACACCTGGAACGCTGGAGTAGAATATTCCTTTAAGTCATGGAAGCTTTGTAGGAATGGGTGGAAAAAAGAAAACTTGTAAAATTTGTTTGGATGTAGCCTATTTACTAAAGTATGCTTTAGTGTAACAGACTTCTGAATGAGCATTATTTTTTAACTGATGACCCTTTTTTAGTAATAACACAATGCTTTTGTGTGTAGTGACAACACATTGAAGGTATATAATGTGAGCAGGGTTTCTGAAAGGGCAGTATGCTTGTCAATTTTGCAACAGCTTTATCAAGATCATTGAAATAAGTCAATTATCATAATGGCCGCTATGTTCTCAGCTCCAGGCTGGTTGCAGTTTTCTTTCCACTTACGTTTTTGTCTCCTTTACCCTCCTTTGCACATAAGGAGAATTTTTCTGTGCCTCTAGGCAAAAGGGACAATACAGCAACTCTTTCCCACCTTTGTCATCTTAAATAGATTAGCCCCTGCCATTTTCCTTATTTCATACTCTTCTCTTTTTGAAGGAATAGAGAACTTTTCCACTTCACAGTCTTGCTAAGACAGATCTTAAAAGGGGTTTTGTATTTAGCAATCGTCCTCACTAGAGTAGACAAAAATCAACTGAATATAATTGCCAATGTCTTCCAAAGCAGTAATAGGGAGAGCATTGTTGATTCTGACCAACTTACATGAAATGTTATCGCCCTACATCTAGAAGCCACACGCCACTGCAGGAATTCTCTTAATTTCAGGACTGATAACATTTTGTCTGCAGAAGAAATTCTCCTCTGACTTCTTTATGGGCTTTTCTCACTTAACAAGGTTACTGTGGGATGGCAGTGAGCTTACCACAGCGATTAGACATTTATTCAGCAATTAGGTGCATGGAGGATTAATGCAGTACTCGTTTGTATTTCTGAAATGGTGTATAATAATGGTAATTTCCTGCTCTGTATGCAGTTGTGTACTGAGAAGACAGTCTAAAAGTGAATGTACTGAAGGACTCGCTGAAAGCAGTTGTCACCCAGTCAGTATCTCAGTGCATGACATTTCCATTTGTGTGTGCTTCAAAGTAACCTCTAACAAAGCCAAATATGTCACGTGTTTTAATGGTGCCATCTCTAGCATACTGTGTCAAACTAACTTACACCTTTATTCTTCTGAGTTTGCATGTGTATTAGCATTTTAATTCAGATGAAAAGTGTGTGCTTTTTTAAAGGGAATCTCTGGATAATGCCCACATGCTGTGTTTTAGTTTGCATAGTGGAGCAGTATATAAACACCTGAATTAAACTATACTGATACACAGCAGAAAAGGTAAGCCAAGGGATGGCATAGTACTGCCTGAGGGTGGCAACGCTAATGCAGCTCCAGGGAGTACTGAAGGTTTAGGAGCATATCTGAAGTGCTTGTACACCAGCGCACACAGTATGAGAAACGAACAGTATGAACTGGAAGCATTGGTCAGTTCCCAGAGCTATGATGTCATCGGTATTAGTGAGACTTGGTGGAATGAGTCCCACGACTGGAGTGCTGGCACGTAGGCTGTTCAGGAGGGATAAGCAGGGCAGGCAAGGTGGAGGAGTTGCACTGTATGTAAGGAAGAGGTTTGACTGGACAGCTCTTACAGTTAGGGATGATGTGGTTGAGTGCCTCTGGGTGAAGATTAGGGGGATGGAAAACAAAGGAGATGTGGCTGTGAGTGTCTACTATTGTTCACGCAGCCAGGATGATAGCACTGATTATTTATCTTATATGCAATTAGGAGAAATCTCTGGATTGGTAGCCCTTGTCCTGATGGGAGATTTCAACTTCCCAGACATCAGCTGGGAATACCAGTCCACTGTGACAAGCAAGTCTGGGAAATTCCAGAAGCATGCTGAAGATAATTTTTTGTCACAAGTACTCAGTGAGCTAACTGGGAAAGACACCCTCCTAGACTTGTTGTTTGTGAATAGAGAAGGACTCGTGGGAGATTGATGGTAGGTGGCTGTCTTGGCCACAGTGATCATGAAATGGTTAAGTTTAAATTTTTTGGTCTAATGAGAAAAAAGGTCAGCAGAGTTGCTACCTTGGATTTCAAGAGAGCAAACTTTAAGCTACTCAGGGAGCTAGTTAGCAGTGTCCCCTGGGAATCTGCTTTTGAGGGCTTAGGGATCCATGAGAGCTGGTCAGTTTTTAAGAACCACCTTTTCAAAGCACAAGAGCAGGCAATCCCATTGTACTGAAAGTCAAGCAAACAGGGCAGCTTGGCTGAACAGGGAATTCCTCTTGGAACTCAGGTGGAGAAGAAATTGTATGATCTCTGGAAGTGAGGTCAGGGTTCGCAGGAAGACTACAGAGCTGTTGTTCGCATGTGTAGGGAGAAAACACAAAAGGCCAAAGGTCAGCTAAAGTTGAAACTGGCTAGTGTTGGGTCGGATAACAAAAAATTACTTTTTGAGTATGTTAAGAGGAAACGAGATCTAAGGAAAATGTTGGACTAATACTTGATGAAGACAGTCACCTGACAAATACGGATGAAGAAAAGGCAGAGGCATTTAATGCTTTTTTTTGCCTCAGTCTTTAATAATACTGATAGACCTTGGGTTGGAGGACATGTGGGAGCAGTGACTTTGCATTTGTGGACACTGAAATTGTAAATGACCAGTTGTATCCATTGAATGTTCATAAGTCCATGGGGCCTGATGGGATTCATCCCAGAGTACTGAAGGAGCTAGCGGACGTTACAGCAGGACCCTCTTGATCATCTACCAAAGGTCTTGGGAGTCTGGGGAGGTCCCTGCTGACTGGAAGGTAGGCAACGTTCTTCCAATTTGCCAGAAGGGCTTGAGAGAAGACCCGGGAAACTACAGACCTGTTAGTCTAACCTTAGTGCCTGGGAAAATTAGGGAGAAGATCCTGCTGGGTGCTCCTGAAAGGCATTTCAAGGAGAGTGCAACATCCTCAGGCACAGTCAGCACGGGCTCACAGAGGGAGGGCCCTGTCTAACTGATCTGATATCCTTCTGCAATGAGGTCACCTGCCTAGTGGGTGAGGGGAAGGTGGCGGATGCAGCTTTTCTGGATTTTAGTGAGGCTCTTGACACTGTCCCTCACAGCATCCTTCTGGACAAGTAGTCCAGGTGTGAGATGAGCAGGTGCAGAGTGCGCCGGGTGAAGAACGGGCTGAAGGGGAGGGCGCAGGAGGTTGTGGTGAATGGGGCTACATCTGGCTGGTGGCCAGTGAGCAGTGGTGTTCCTGAAGGCTCAATTCTAGGGCCAGTGCTGTTCAACGTTTTTGTCAGTGATCTGGAGGCAGGAGTTGGATGCGCCGTTAGTAAGTTTGCTGAAGATACTGAACTGGGAGGTGCTGTTGACTCTCTCGAGCGACAAGAGGACTTGCAGAGGGATCCAGATAGATTGGAGCATTGGGCACCGATTGGGCACCCAGTTGTGACGCAGGTATAGACTGGGAGAGGAGTGGCTGGAGAGCAGCCCTGCAGAAAGGGATCTGGGGGTGCCGGTTGACATGAAGCTCAACACGAGTCAGCAGTGTGCCCTGGCAGCCAAGAGGGCAACCGGCGTCCTGGGGTGCATCAAACACAGTAGAGGCAGCCGGTCAAAAGAGGGGATTATCCCGCTGTGTTTAGCGCTGTGCGGCCTCACCTTGAGTACTGTGTGCAGCTGTGGGCCCCACGATTTAAGAAGGATGTGAAGGCACTTGAATGCGTCCCGAGGAGGGCAAGAAAGCCGGTGAAAGGGCCGGAAGGCATGTTCTATGCGGAGTGCCTGAGGACTCTGGGTTTGTCTGGTTTGGAGAACAGGAGGCTGAGGGGTGACCTCATTGCTGTCTGCAGCTTCCTGAGGAGGGGAAGTGGAGAGGGAGGTGCTGACCTCTTCTCCCTGGGATCCAGCGACAGGACACGTGGGAATGGCTCAAAGCTGCGCTAGGGGAGGTCTAGACTGGACATTAGGAACCATTTCTTTGAGGGTGGTCAAACACTGGAACAGGCTCCTTAGAGAGGTGGTCGATGCCCCACGCCTGTCAGTGTTTAAGAGGCATTTGGACAATGCCCTCAATAACAGGCTTTAACTTTTGGTCAGCCCTGGAGTGGTCAGGCAGATGGATTAGATGATCGTTGTAGGTCCCTTCCAACTGGAACTATTCTATTCTAAATACTCTAGTGTACTCCACAACTCTGTGTGTTCAGCACACAGGACATGGTTTGAAGTAAAACCTTTTGAAAGGCAGGTAAGTTGGCTGTTGGGTCCTCATTGTGAATCCTTTCACTCTATAGTTCCATTCCTATTGGGCTGCTATACCTGCAAGTATACACATAGCCTGTGATGGAGAGACTATTCCTCCTGTTGTGTGCTAGTGCTGGAGAAATGAATAGGATTTTTGTTTCTAGGTGATCTCTTTCCAAATAGAGACAATGACTTTGAAGAACTGAGGTAGGCGAGTTAGTTGGTACTGCATTTTAGATGTGTGGAAAGGCATCAAAGGAAACTGGTGGTAGACATACTGGTAGGACAAGTTCTTGTGACTCCACCATAGCTGTCCTGTGGGCAAACAGAAGGCATAGTTTTTTTCTTCTATCTTTAGCACTTAGGTATAATTTCTTTTCCACGCTGTATGTGTTTCATTTGCAAATTTATGAATTCAATCTCACAGTACATAAGCTGTACTAAAATTAGTGGTTTTTTAAATGTCAGACAAATATAGTAGTCAGATACCTTTCTGTTCCTAAAGAGTTTGTTTAATTACCTCCCGAATGATATTTCTTCACCCTTGTCTATACAGTACATTATTTTGCCTGTGTTTATATAGATATGTAAGAACAATTGATTCCAATATCGGATGGTCTAAATGGAGATAAAGATGAGCTGGGATCTCAAGACTGATACAAGTTTTGAACAAAAATTTAAGTTCCCAGAGGTGGAAAGACTTGGGCAACTTTAAGCACCTTTTTGCCTGCCCAGTCCTTTTCCAGAAGAAGCTTTTCCAGAAACTAAGGTAGAGCATTGGAGCTGAAGTTACAGTGGCCTGCTGTGGTCACACATGGAAGGCTGGTTCCCTGGATCTCCCAATTGCCTGCCTCAAGTTACCTCTGCACCAGAAGGAGGTGGGGAAGTCTTCTGTCATTAACTTCATGTCTTTTTCCTGCAGTTTAGGTTTGGGGGTCTTCCCCATAGCGAATTTTAAAGAATTTTTCTCCTATTTCAGGCTTTTAGCCAGCTGTAAGAATCAGTGCAAAGGGAGAGCATCGCATCCTGATTTTGTTTTTTTTAATGTAAAACAATAAACATGGCTTAATATGAATATCTGTGATACATTTGACCTTGGCTGGCTGCCAGATGCCCCTTCAGCCACTCTTCTCACTCTGCCTCCTCAACAGGGAGAAAATAGGATGAGAAGGCTTGTGGGTCAAGGTAAAGACAGGGAGATCATTTACCATTTACTGTCACAAAAACAGGCTCGACTTGGGAAAGAGTAATTTATTGCCAATTAAAAATAGAATAGGATGGTAAGAAGCAAAGACAAAACTAAAAACACCTTCCCCCCACCTCTCCCTTCTCCCTAGGCTCAACTTCACTCCTTCATTCCTGACTCTTCTACCTTCTTCCTCCCCAAGTGGTACAGGATGGGTAGGGAATGGGGGTTGCACTCAGTTCATAAACCTTCACCTCTGCTGCTCGTTCCTTTTCATACTGTTCCCTGCTCTAGCATGGGGTCCCTCCCGTGGAATACAGTCCTTCGTCAACTGCTCCAACATGGTTCCTTCCCACAGGCTGCAGCTCTTCAAGAACTGCTCTAGCATGAGTCCTTTCCATGGGGTGCAGTCCGTCTGGAAAAGACTGCTCCAGTGTGGGTCCCACATCGGCCACAGTTCCTGCCAGGAACTTGCTCCTGTCTGGGCTCTGCATGGGCTGCAGCTTCCTTCAGGGCACATGCACCTGCTGCAGTGTGGGGTCCTCCACAGGCTGCAGTGTGGATATCTTGTCTGGCGTGGTCCTCAGTGGGCTGCAGACGGACAAACTCCTCCACCATGGTCTTATCCATGGGCCACAGGGGAGTCTGCTGCAGTGCCTGGAGCACCTCCTCCTCTCCTTCCCCATTGACCTTGGTGTCTGCAGAACTGTTTCTCTCACATTTTTCTTACTCTTCTTTTCTACAACTGCTGTGTAGCGTTTTTTACCTTTTCTCAAATATGTTTTCACAGAGGTGCCATCAGCGTTGCTGTTTGGCTCAGCAGGGTCCCGCGGTGGCTCTGTTTTGGGAGCTGGCTGGAACCAGCTGTGTCTGGCATGGGGGAAGCCCCTGGCTTCTTCTCATGGAGGCCATTCCTGCAGCTCCCCCACTGCCAAAGTCTTGCCATGTAGACCCAATACAGTATCAGTCATGTTTCCTCATACAAGGTATGTTAACTCCAGGCAGTTTGGCGACAAACACATTAGATTGAATTTCCAAGGGGAAAAATGTCCATGTTTCACCTTTAGCGTGTTATATAGTGGTTTGATGTGAAGTGTTCTTATTCTGGCTCTCTTCTTCAAAGCTGTCATCCTATTCAGCTGCTCTATACATTTCTTCACGTTGTCCACACTTGAATCAGTTTGGGTCAGACAGTAGTTCAAAGTGGAAGTACTTCTGTTTCTCTAAGTTCCAAATTCCTACCCTGTTTGCAGTGCTTTAAAAAAAAAAAAAAATCCAGGGTTGACCCTATACTATTGCATGCATGACCTTATTGCTTATGGTTTGCAAATACTCCAGTGGTCACAATAGTCTGCAGGCATTGTCTGCCACATATATTAAATAAATAAAAATTATAGGAGGTGACCTTTCATAAGAACTGAGTTCATCAAGGCCAGCTTCACTCTTTCCTTATATACCCTCTTAGGCTGCATGGTTTAGAAAATTGTACAGGCAAAAACCTTTTCATATTGTGGTAATGTTAATTTTCTCTTTAAATATTATCTTCCCTCCAACTATTATCTTTCCTCCCTCCCCCCAGTTTTCAGTCAAGCTCAAAAAAATAGCCTCACTTTTCTCCCCCACCTGCTTGAGTTCAAATGTCGGTGATAATCGTTATGGATGAAACATCAGAAAAGCCCCTGCCGTCTTCTAAGCAGTTACTTGTCCATTTTTGCCTGTACAGTCCACTGGGTTGCTGTCCGTATTCTTCATTCCCAACCTTTGAAGAGACTGTGTTCTAGTTGCATTCTCACAGATAGTCCTACAGAAGTATGAGGAGCAACGCACTTGAGTAAACTGGCTAGAATTTTGCACGTGGCTTTTGATAGTCATTCACTTCCCTTTAAAGAACAACATATATTTGGCCAGACTATATCACACTTCTTTTGCATCTCTCTCTGCTGTTCAGCATGGAAGAAAATCCTTGTGGGGAAAGAGTTATTATTACAAGTTTTTACTTCTGACCCTTAAATATCTCCTCGAAAATATAGTAGATGATCACTTGCCTTTGTGGTTTAGCTGCATTTTCTGGAATCTTGTTTGGAGAAGTGAAGGTTGGGCCAGAATGTGAGGGATCCTTTGTGAATGCCTGGGGCTAATCAGCATGTGAATCTCATACATTGCAAAGTTTCCAGCTTCTGCTCCTTGAGAGATTCCAGTTCTAGCCAATTTAGCATTTATATATATGAGGCATATACATGTTGGCCTAATATAAAATAAGCTTATAGATTAAATGGTACTGTCATTACAGAATATCTGTTGCTAATGAGGTAAGAATTAATACCAAAGTAAGGGTTGTTAGTATGATTGTGAGTGGAGGTACTCTTCAGTTTTTTTCGGAGTTCTGTAATATATGTTAGAAAAAATACATTCATTTTTAAAACTCCTGCCATTTGAAGTCAAAACTTTCAAAAGTAACTAGTTATTTTGACCTGCTCAAAATAGGTGCATTATTTTTTAGGTGCATTAAAGAGACCTGCCTTCTCTGAAAATTCTACACAGCAGATAACGTACATGCAAACAGGAGTTTTGCATTGAAAATCTTCGTCTAATTTCTTCTTAACCTATGAATTGCAGCAGCCCACTGGGAATATATTTCTTATTTCAAAACAAAATACCAGTTTAGCTTCTTTTCTTTTTGATGTTGCCTGTCCCTAGGTGTGCCTTTCTTTCGGAGAAGAGGTTCTGGATGATAAAGCACATACCTGAATCAAAACACAAAATGCTATAAGAATAAGAGAGTAGAGTCCAAAGTGTCTTCAGTTCATTTAGAAGGAACAGTATGAGCCTTCATCTGGTAACCTTGCACAGTTCCATCCATGAACTTAGGAACAGAACACTGCATCACAAAGATGAGATCCTTCAAATTAGTCTTAAAGCCAATGACAGAAAGAAGACTTGGCTATAATGCAGCCAAATTCAGTTCAAATTTTTCAAAAGTATTTTGTTGAGAAGGAGAAGGGGTCTATTTACCTGCAGATTTTGGATAATCCCTTTGGATAATCAAGCTGTGAAAGTCTTAATTTACATACAACTTCTCATACCAGCTAGGAGGAATGAGGAGGGGTTGCACAGAATGAGATTATGATCAAACGGGAAATGATTTTTTTTTTTTTTTTTAAAAAAAAGCAAACTTCAGTAAGTAGCTGTAAGGCCAGGATCATTGAAGCAATTTTTATATTTTTGTTCTGTATTTTTATGCATCGCACAACCAGTGATTCTTCCAAATTCAATTATTTTTATTGAAAGACATTGGAAATCAAAACAGCTGGTGATGAATTTCCCTGCAGTGGTCTGCAGGAGATGTGGCAGAGAGAGTTCGAGTTTGTGAAAGCACCTATACTGATTTGATTTTTTGTTGCCATAGGCATCCCAGCTGTGTTGAGTCCCAGCTTTCTGGAAGATGAGATACTTACCTATAAACAGCACTAGCAGGTACGCTTTCAGAACATAGGGGAAGTAGATTGAGAAGGCGAATGGAAGTGGTAGCTTGATGGAATATGTGCCAAAGGATTCAAAATATGGCAGTGATACACAAATTGCAAATGCTGTAAAATAACATGGAAAATCTTTAGTCAAAAGGAGGTGGAAGATCATCAAAAAGCTTCATATAAAAGTCAGTTACCTTTAAGGCACAGATAGCTGTATTATATGCTGAATTTACCATGTCATTCATATGCATATGCACGTTGTTCTCTCCTTGAGTTCAGTTTTGTAGATCTGAGGTGCTAGTTGCTCTTAATACTAGAATTAGCAAGCATTTCCTATTCAGTAACAAGTCCCATCATGCCTGTAGTTGCACTGCTTTCCATATGATCTCAGTGGGCACATTTCCTGGTATAAGTATGATAAGCTGCAAAGTATGGCTTGAGCCAGTAAGGTCAGCCTCAGTGAGGGAGAAGGCAGCTTTGGGACTTGCTGTCTAATGTGCTCAGTCTGGAATGGGGGAATCGTGTCTCTTGTGGGGGTATTTTCCTGCTTTACCCAGAAAAATGAACATTTTCCTATACTGCTAAAAAACAAAACAAAACCAGAAAAAAGCCAGACACACAAACCCCAGAGAACCTCTATTAAGGAAAAAGGTACAGAAAAGAGAAAGGTAGGTGACATACAGGTTAATATGAGAGGACATAAACATTTATGACTACTTTGGCAACACAAAAAGAAATAACTTAAACACAAATGACAATTGAACTGATCAAATTTTATTGAAGAAGATTAAGGAAGCAAGTTGTTGGTACCTTTCCCGTCTCCTTACCTTTAGCCAGAACTGAAAGGGGATAGAGTGGGATGCGCAGTGAGAAGTTGAGCCATGTCAGTGGTAGGTAGTATATTCCCGTCCTTGCTAACATGTTGTAAGTGTACCTGCACCAAGAGGAACGGCAGATGAGCTCAGAGGGAATGATCATGTCTTTAAAATAAAGATATATTATGAAAAATCTAAGGGAATTGCAGGAGAGCTTGGAGCTGCCTATCTGAGAAAATTTCAGAGCAATACTGCAGCAGTTTTGTTCAGGCTCTAATCGATGTCTGAAAGTAGATGGTTGATTGTTTCGGAAGGGTTGCCTGTGGTGCTGCCCTAGAGCAGGCAGACAGCAATACAGCCCTCCAGCCCAAAGGCTCTATCAGAAACCAGGGTGATTTCATATTGGTCCATCAGAAAATGGATTTCAGATAGGGATGTCACAACTGAGAGGGACAGGCAGAATATGACTGTTGCTTGGGACTGAGAAAATGCTGATTAATGACTGCTGAACCAGCTAAACCGCTACTGAAGGAGGCTAAACAGCAAGGTAATCAAGGTACTTAATCCTCTGTAGTACGGCTGCCCCTCCCCTGGACCTCAGAGGGGTAGTAGGTGCAAAAAAAGCAATTGCACTCCGATGTATTGCAGCATTTTATTCTTACTGCGGCTGTTACTGTTGCTGACTGGGAGACCAGACTACCTAGGAGTTCAGTCTCCAAAGGTGAGCTGGTTTGATCTAGAAGTGGTACAGCAGCTTTCCAAACACCGGAGAAACAGGTCTGATCGCATTTTTGGTCAGGTGAAAGGCTTTTTGCCCTGTGGTCTTGCTAGAGATGTGAAAATAAGGATTTTTCTAAGCCACTGTGAGCCAGCACCGTTTCTGACAGATGGAACCAGCATTAAACAAACTTTCTGTATTCCCTTATTATTAATTCATTTGACTAATTTTGCATCATTCCTGGACTGTAGAAGAGTTTGATAGGCTATAAATGTACCATACTCTCTCAGGTTTGCTCTCTGCAACCTCAGGATTGCCTCCATTTTTTATTATTACTGCTTTTAAGGCATAATCTCAACCCAATACAAAAAGGAAACAGCTACTCCTCTCTGTACACTTTCTTGGGCTGTTTATGGTGTAAGCAGGAAAGATCAGATATAGAAAACCTTGCAGAATGTGCTCTCAGTATATCATTAGCCATAACGCACAGGATATTTATGTCCCTGAAGAACTATGTGGAAGAACTTGTAATACTTTAAGACTAGTTGGCTAAGGGATGGGATAGATTCATGCACGCTTTTAGACATGAACACTTCTTTGAGATGCTAGGACGTGGCACAGATGCTGTAAAATGAATCGGGTAAGAATTCTAAATCTCTGAGTTGTATAATTGCGTTATTATTTGAATTGGTCATTTGCTGCTATAGACCACAGTATCTTGCCTATTAATCGGCTGCTGTTATTGCTATGATGCTGGACTGTGTTTTTTAGCAATGATAGAAAATAATGATACATTGATAGGACTATTATGCACTGTCAGGATTTTACAGCCAATATTGCTTACACTTTTGGCCTCTCTCCAGCTGCACAGAACCCTTTCGTTTGAGATTAGGTTCTACTATTTTAGCTTTACAAACTTCAAAAAGAAATGGGATTGAGCAATAATCCAAATAATTAATACAAGTAGTATTTTATTAACACATGTAGTACAATTATGCTGCAGCTGACTTAAAATCTTTCTTATCAATCCTATCTGACACTTTTCTTTTTTGGATCTCTTTTATAACATACATTTCCTTTGCTGCCTAAATCCATATTCCCCAGTCAGTCCCCAAAGCAATGTATTTAAAATAGCAGAAATCTGTTTTAGCAGAAAGAAAAAGATAAAGAAAAAAATGTTGTTCCCATACAGAGGTTGCCGTGAGGGCTATATCTTAAAATGCTTCTTAATTCCATATGTCTTCCCTGCTGTAAGTCCACAAACTGAGGTCCATAGAGGCTTAAGTTACATTTGAAAAATGTTACTGACTTCAGATATCGATGCAAAAGTCAGTAATGTGGAATTTTCACCATTATACTTTTACCACAGGGAGATACTGGTAACCTTCCACCATACAAAATTTTTGAAATAAAAATCCTGAATTGTATTCCTATCTATTTTGCCTCACGCGCGTTGTCCCTGTGGTGTGATATATGCCCTACTACACCAAAATTCTCAGACTCTGCAGCAGGAGTTCTTGGCTTTTTGGAAAGCACAGTGCGATTAACTCAGAATAGTCTTTCCGTCTTAGTAAGAAGTTCTGCCGGTGCTGCCCTACTGTGCTGTCAGTCTTGGATCGAAGTGAGATACTAAAAAAAAATTTAAAGAAATAGGATTGTAAATCAGTTTCGGAAATTGCTGTTCCCCGGGAGGTAGTTGTGATTTCCTTCTAAATTTTTGTTAAAAAGGTCAAATCCTTTGAACTACAAATGTTAATGCAACAGTTTACTTCTGTAAGTCGCTCTGCCTCTCAACTATGCTGATTTTTGTAAAAATCCGTAAGTAGCTTATAAGGTCCAAGCTTTTATTTAAAATGGATAATATGCTTTTCTACCAATTTCGAAATAATGAAATGAACCTGCAGCACAGCGGGGGGGAGTTTCTGCTTGCAAGAATGACCCATTTTTCCCTCGTGGTTTTGCCATTGTCTCCTTACCTGACCACATCTAGTAAGTTCCAAAGGAAAAATAAAACACACACGATGTATTTCCCTTGAACTTCTTCCTGACTGTTGATCACGACAAATAAAACAATTATTCTCTCAGTGATCTGAAAAGAAAAAAGAATTGTGAATTCAGGTGGCACCTTCTATAAGCTCTCATTTCTGTGCCATTTGGCAAAATAGGAGGCCACAGGTGAATCCAGTTTGCTTTACACAAATGCTCCCGTGAACGTTTCGCTTCTTGGCCTGCTTTCGTTCAAGGCCCCCTTGGCCTCCAGCTCGGGGAACTGGAAACTGGTGGCTGCAGCACCGTAGATGTGCGATGGTAGGGGTGGAGGTTTGCTTGCCAACGGGGATGACCTGGGCTTGTAGCCCAGGAAGGCGGTGGATGAGCCGGCTGAGGTCGTGGGAGCAAGGACTTCTCCCACTGCGCCCAGTGCCTGGAGGGCCGGCGGGGGTCCGCTTCCTTGCTTGTAGGCTGCCTGGGAGGCCGTGGGATACAGAGGGCCCGTGGGTGGGTAGTATGCCAGACGGTGCTCATCTCAGAGTTCCAGCTCTGCTTTCCCTAGCTTGGAGACCTGCGTCCCAAGGGATCTCTCTCAGGTAAGATTTGCAGAAAGGAGGAGGAAAAGTAGAATTCCTTATTCTTCTTTCCTTCTTATTCCTGGCTAGAAGTGGGTTTAAGCTTGTCATTTATGTGAATTATTGCCATAATATTTATGTCATAACATTCTCCTAGTGGTTGAACCTTATCTGACCCACAAGGTATGCCTTTACAAATGAAAAGATATAAAAGTGGATTAAACAGGCAGTGTCTCCAGCTTAAAAAAATACTTTGGCAATATTAAAGCTCAAGAGATTAAAAACAAGTGTGTCTTTTTGCAGCTTTCTTGGACAAGTTTCCTATCGGTATCCATGCCTGCCCTGTAAAATGAATACATCTGTAGTATTCAGTACTGCCAACAGTTGCTTGTGAAACTCCCCCAGAACCGTACCGGTTCAGTCTGATTTACACTCTATTTGAAAGTGTTGAAGGAGAAAACATGCATGTATTCTATGGTATGAATCAGTATAGCTTCACTGAGTTTTTTTATACCCACTGCCATCTCTTCCGTAAGGTGCCTTAGATTTAATGATTGTATGGGTTAAGATGTCAAGTCAGTGAAAAGTCATGAAATGAAAACGGATTAACAAGGTGGTTTTTACAAGCGCAGTCATTCTTCTTCACTGGTTTCCCCGTTTCCCTTACTCCTACCTTAAACGAAATAAGAAATTGGCCTGTCAGTAATTCTGTGCGGTAGTTTTGCTACATAATGTTTACTGGTTCCTGCGTGGAACATCTTGGCTGCAGACTTTTTTTGCAAACCACATCTGTCAGATAAAGCAGCCATCACTTCACTATTCAGCAAAATTACGTGAGAGCAATTTTTCATACAGAAAGAGAGCATGTCCATTCCCTGAGAGATCTGGTTCCTCATCGTGAAAAGCACTGAGGGACCACAACAGATAACAGTGGTTTTGCTGCCTCTCACCCTGCCCTTACTGTCATCTTGTGCTGCTAATCCCATTGGTCCCTAACTGAGGCGTTGATTTCTAAGAAGCTCAGATGTTGACAGACTTCTGTATAGATGGGCCGGGAAACAGAGAGTGAGAGGTAATAAGTCCTGTGTTTGTGCGCTGATGCTGAGGAACGTGGCAAGAACATGGGGGAACTGGAAGTATTGATGCAGGATCTGAAACCAGATAGAACAGAGATAGGAGAAGCATGGTGGGACAACCATCACAAGAGGGAAATCAAAACAAAGGTGAAACTATTGTGTGAGCATTGAATGGGATTGTGTGCTGGAGAGAATAAATAAATTAGAACTGAGTTAAAATCATTCCGGTGTAGGGTGGTAAAGGAGTGCAGCATTGGTGGTGTGGGCATTTTGTTACCGACCCTGAAATCAGACTGGGATGTGGAGAGTGAGTTCTGCAATACTGTTAATATGAGAGAGATTTCAGGGAATTGCCACAGGGAATTGTCTCACCTAGAGACCAAAGCTTTATCACGATAATAAAAAGGTGGATGTGTTTTTAGATGTGAGAGCTGGCAGATCTTCCAAATGGTCACTTGCTCTTCAAGAGATGGCTGGGTGGAAAAGTGCTAGAAAACAGCATGGGTCAAGTGATCAGGAGCAGATCCCATTTCAGTGAGAGAAAAGGGTAAGCAGTAGACAGGTAGCTACCATCCCCAATTTCAAAAGGATGAGCACTGGCTATGGAGACCCACAATTCAGCCTCGTGGTCTGGGAGTGGAAGAGGCTGTGGATTTCCTTCTCTCCCCAGGGCACGAGCAGGTGCACAAGAGGCAGTGAGTATCACCTAGCTGGGGCTCAGCAGACTTCATCAGAGGATTCACGTTTGGGAAGGAGAGCAGTGAAGGCACTCAGCCTCACGAGTTGCAGATAATGGGAGTCAGTAATCGGACTGTGTAAAGTAGGTTAAGCGCCTGCAAGAGCAGGGAACTGGACCTGACACAAAGCAGGTCCCCTGTAGGTCTTCTGTTCCTGTTAGACTGCAAACCATGGGATGCACAAAGAGGCCATCAGAGACTGAAACTGAAAACCGCCTGTGGCCTTGCTCTGCCATTTGCAGGGCAGGATACAGGCCTGGCTGCTCAGGGCAACAGAGATGTCCTCATGAGGATAGACAGTGGCATCCTATCTCTTTTCTGTGTAAATCAGGAGATTGCCTGCCTGCTTGCCTTTATTCCCCTTAAAGACGTTGTGCTCTTTTCTTTCATAGCACTCATACCTTTAGGTAACCCACACAAATCGAAGGTAGATGCAGGGGTTAGTCAGAGGCTGGGGACCTTTTCATCAAGTGACAAGGCAGGGTGCTACTTGAAGAAGAGGGTATTCCAGTACCTGGAATATCGTGCCCCTATACACACACATCTGTATACATATATACATGGAATTGTGTACATATATAAATACACACACGTACATGTATGCATATGTGTACGTGTGTATATACACACATACATATATACATATATAAAAAGCATGTGCTGCTGCTCAGCCTTGGCTCATTTCTTCTATGTATCATCTGTCCTTGCATGAATGAAAATATGGTATTCTCTGTTGCTACTCTCTTGCTTAAAAAAAAAAGCAAAACTAGAAGTCCTATGTATTCATGTTCATAAAAAGGAAGTATGTGCTGACATCTCACAAAGTATAAATGTAACGGTTTCATTTTTCATTCCTTCTTATTCTTGGTGTTAAAATCAAACTGGAATTTCCTTCCTCTCCCAGCACTGGTCTCTCACTGGATACAGCAAGTTCGGTAGAATGGCATAAATTTCTGCAAGGCAGCCTGGGCATTTGAAGCAAGTAACTGAAACACAGCAAATTAGTCTAGCTGAGGTTAGGGCAGGAGCAGGCAGCACATTCACTTCCATTTTTGAATGACTGTGCAGTATCGTACTTGGTACCTGAAACTCTTACATAGCTCTTTGATTTACTGAGTGTTTAAAAAAAAAAGTAAGAAAAGCGCTAGTAAATATTTAGATTAAGTTAAAAATGAATTTACCACAAAGTCGTAGTACATTGCTTTTGTTCTGGTAAATCCAATCCTGTTTGCACAGGATGAAGAACTGGTGTTTTGTTCATAAAAACGCCAGTCTTTTCTTACATCTTTCCTACTCTCTGCCTTGCCAAAGTACCAGTCCCATCAGACTCTACTCCTTGGCCAGACTAGTAAATTTCATTATCCTCTGTTTTGGCAAATGCAATGACATGTGGCATGTTCTCCTGTCCTCCTCTCAATCATTCATGCTGCAAATGCCCTGAGAGACATCCCTTTGCACCAACTTTGTCACCCTCCCTTGTCTTCCCTCCCTCCAGAACATCCATCACACAGGACTTGTCTTTCTTTCATGGTGTGACTTGGTCTTGGCCTACCCAACCCTTCTCAGGTGCCTGGTGGCCTGAGACTTTGTCCCTCAATGAGGCCATCCTGAATGGGTTTTTCCAGAAAACACCTTTTTTTGCTTTTCCACTACCTGTAATGTGTATCTCAAAGCGTTCCTTGTAAATGCTACTAAACCATGATAAATAGGATATTAGGCAGAAATCCTTCATTCAAACTCTGCTTAAATCTTGTCTCTGCTATAATGCCTACAAAACAAGCAACCACCACAGGGATGCTTTCACAGCTTTGTTGTATTCAAGGTCACATTACCTCCACCCATGTACTTGACATTGCCATAGCCACCTGTTCACTCATCCTAGAGATCACCTGAGATGAACTTCACTGTGGATATGCGTGTGTGTGCGTGGCCAGAGGGATGCATCTAGGGGTATGTTTTAAGCTCAGAGTCAACACAGAACAGGGCAACCACTATCAAATTCCTGCAACTTTACCAGTGCCCTGACTGCGTGCAGTAGGCCAGTAGGCTGCGGTAAGGTAAGCATTTCTAACTGCCTTTCCCCAGTTCATTGTGGAAAACATATCTTTTCTTTTTCCTAAGAGGCAGGGTGGAAAGTGAGGCAAGGCATATAGGAGTACTGTTGGCACACAACTGCTCGATTTGCACTCTTGACAGCAAAAGCAGAGCAATCCAAGTGAAAGCAGAGTCTACACCAAAGAGCTTGTACACCTTGCTTGGACAGCATGAGACTACTGCTAACATCAAGGCAAGAGAGTTGTGTTTGCGGTGAGAGAACACCTGGGGAAAGAACCGAGTAGGGATCCAAAGCTATCTTTGTTGTGAGGCAAATGTTTGGAGTCACAGTGCCGTATCGTTCCCTTCTCCATGCTGCCCTGGAGAGCACTGCAGTAATTGCACTGCCCAAGAAAGGTCACAGTTTTCTTGCTCAGAATATCCGTTTCATATTTGGTGTCTTTTGTGGCGACACAGAGCAGTGTTTGTGCAGGCTTCCCTGATCTCTGCTTCTGTAGGGCTGGGTAGGAAAGGAACAGACTATGTCAGGGCTGGCAAATGTGTAAACTCTGCCAGGACAAGCCTTGCTTTAATGACTATTAGCATTAGCAGGCTGCTCTTCTCTCTAAGAGACGACGTGAGGTTTGTTACAGGACGCATTAGATGATAGGATACTTTTTTTTCCCCTAGATTAGTGTAAAAGCATGTAGATTTAGGCAGGGAAAAACAGTTAATTGCATTTTGACGAATTTGCTACCACACTTAGTGAGCAGCATAAAGAACAGGGAACTGTATTAGTCAATCAATTTCTAATGGAGATTTAAAAAGAGGAACATCTTCACCCATGCAATGCATCATTTGACAAAAATGGGCTATCCGGAAAACTAAAAACATAACTAACTACTCTTAGTCTTCTACCTTCTGACTGCTGAGAGCAATACCGGTTTCACCGTTATTCAAATACTAAGGATTGGAAAGGTTTGAAGGTACACTCAAGTCAATATTTTTGCTTTTTCCAATACATTAAGAAAAATACCAAAACCTGATATTAGCTCCCAACAGAAAACAAGAGTGTGGTAAGGAAAATGACAGAGAATCATCTTGTTTTCTGCTATAGCATGTGATCTTTTGGCTGGTTTTCTGCCTACAGCTGAACATATGCCCTGTAAATCCCTTAACAGCATCAGAACCTCTGGATGTTGCCACAATTTGCCCATGTCTGGGTTTGAGAGGGCAGAGACCCTTACAGCAAGAATATGACAATTTTCCTTTCTTTCCCCTCCCAGCATTAATTCTTCTGCTTCAGTCCCCTAACTTCTCTTTCTTAATCAATTCTTTTCCTTCCCCACTCCATGACTGCCAGCAAACCCTGTTTCAGGAGGCTTGGTGTGCTGGTGATTTTCTCACTGCCATCCCTTTGCTACCCCACAAAATCTTGTCTTGTGCTTGTCTACAAAATAAATATGCACTTGTCAGTGAGGAAATGGCATGGAAAAGAATTAGCTACTGAAACTTGGGCTCTGAAATGTGGTCTTCTGGCTGTAAACGAGTTGGCTGGGGAGGCAGTATCCTCAGCCACCTGTGGCGCCCTAGAAATGGGGGCTGCCCCATTTCTGCAGGTGGCTGCTCCTCTGGACACCTTCCAGGTCCCTGCTGTTGTGGGCTGGGCATGGGGCACTCACTATACCATTTCACTCAAAAAGAAAAAAGTTGAGAGAGCAGCTCTTTCCCAAGCCAGTTCTGAGGGCTCAGTTCCTGCAGTTAGGAAACCATTAGCAGACCGAGCTCCCTGAGGAAGGCTGCAGGTGGACCATTCATGGTAGTTCAGCTTGGGCTTGTCCCCAGGGGCAGCCATGGCTGAAGTGTGTAGGTTGTGGAAGGAGGGTCTTGAGAAATAGACTTACCTGCAAAAACCTGGGGAAGAGACGGCTTTTATCAATGCCGATGAGGATGTGTAGGATCTCCAGTAAAGATAACAACTGGCAAAGGCGCATTACAAGGCCTATGGAGTAAAATGTGTCAGCCAACGAATCTACAGACAAAATGAAGAGGAAAATTAGAGGGTGGTTATATAGTAAAAGTCTGACCAACTGCTGGGTTTGCTCTTGCCCTGTCAGCACTTAAGATGACGAGAGAGAAAGTTCACACAGCACCAAACTTTTGGGTAGCTTCGGGGAGGGGAGGAGGCAGTCCACTCTCCGTCTGTGGCTCTGACACAGAGGCAGGAAGCTGAGAAGAGAATGGGATCCCCTATGCTTGATGCACTAGCAAACATTGTGCAGGATGTGTTGGTTTAGAGATATCACTTTAGGATATTTCTAAATACGAGGAAATGTTGAGGAAATATATGAGGAATGTCTAAACATGAGAAGATGTTGAGTTCCTGCCTATATCTGAACCCATGGCACTTCCTAAAAGAAGTAGACCACAAAGTAGGTATTTTATGTGCCTACAACTGTTCACCATTATAAATAATTTTAAATTTCCAGTCACTAGTTTTCTATTTTTGTGCCTTAACCCCAGGCAACAGAAAGAGAAATACGTTGTAATGTTTTTGGAGACAGAGAGTCATGTGCAATAACCACAAACATACTCCCTCCTAGTGGCTTCAGTAAGATTAATATTCACTATAATGGCTGGACCTAGTCTATGTCCATTTAGGTCTATGTCTAAGTCAAATGTTACTAGTATGCTGCTGAATATTAAAGCTCATTAGCCAAACAAGAGCTTCATCACTGATGTGATACAGGCAGAACATAGGTACCAGTAATTTGTTCATCCTTTTTAATGGAAGAAACAATGTTTTTCTAATTGAAATTAGAGCCTCTGGTATTGGACAGGTACAGGTATAGGATATATACAGGTATATACAGGTATATATACAGGTATAGGATATATACAGGTATATATCCTAACTTCATCTCTCATTTGACGTTTGTGTGTGTCACTGCCTCTTGAAACTTTTAATGAAAACATAGAAGGAATCCTACCTTTTCCAAATGACATGAACCTGATGATCATATTTGTAAATATCCAGGAATGTCCACAGAATTGCATTAGGTCATACACAAAGAGGTAGGTGTTCATGGTAAAGCTGTGGAGGTGAAAATGATAAAGCAAACTGTATGACTTCCTACAACATTCAAGCTTTTCGACCTGTAGAAATTGCACCCTCTTTGGATATGTTAGGAAATCAAAGGAAAACAGCTGAAATGTGAACAGATCAGTGAAAACTAACTGCGTCTGTCAGTGGTCACACAACAGTACTCTACTCTCCCTAATGGATCACAGGCTCCCTTAGGTTGGTATACCTAAGATATGCCCAGAAAAATTGTCTGAGTTTCCACCAGTTATGAGAGTGATCTGTGACCACACAGTGAAATTTGTGCCCCCAGAGGAAAAAGTAACTAAACAAAGACATTCCACCAAGTGCTGGATTCAAGCCCGAGCCCTTTGGCTTGGCTCTGCCTTGACGGTGTGACCAGACTCAGGGGGCTGCTGGGGTCGCACCAGCCGCAGCCCTGCTGAGGGCCTTGGACTCCCGCAGACACCAGCCTCGGGATTTCTGCACCTGGGTGAGGCTTATCCTCTTCTTCCCAGAAGACAGGCCTCTAGCATGCACTCAAGACAGCTTAAAGTACAATGCGAATAATTTGCAGTGTCTTCAGCATAGTTGTATTTATAAAAACATAGGTGAAGAAATGGAAGAGAAGGCCACATATCAGTCTGCTTCAGATGCAGTCTGAAGGGTATCTGTCTTTCCCTTTTTTAACCAACTTGTTCTACAGGTTTTCCAGATAAACATTAAATTAGTGTCTTTGTCTTTCTGCACAGCCTGTGTTTCAAGGTGCATTTGATAAAATGAGACTTCTCCTATTGGAGCAGACTAACTTTTGTAGCTATTCTAACCAAATTTTCATAGGTAATCTGACTTTTTGCAAAACTTCATAGGCTCTGGAGATACTTAATTTCCCTTCCTCATAAATGTATTTTCTTCTGACTTATTCCAGAGAGAAAGGCTTGCCTGTCCTCTAGCTATGAAAAGGACTGTTTACATTTTTGGGAAATGAATTTGTTAAGTTGGTACTAGAATTTATCTCCTATGATTGACCAATTAATTTCCTGCCCCAATAAGTATTAAGATCTTTTTAAGTTGCCCCTTGATCCACTGTGTTCATGTGGTATGTCTCTGCCATTAAACTTTATTTCCTTTGTATCTGTACATTAACAAACACAGTGAATTTCTGTGTTTAGAAATATCTAAATATGATAAATGCATATACTTCATTCCCAGCATTGGACCAAGACCATAAATAACAATACACACTTCTGTAAATTGATCTAGATAAACTGATCTTCTAAATTTTTAATCTAAGTATATCCTAGAGAGGTCATAGAAAATGCCTTTCTTCCTCTCTTCCTGTTACACAGGATGGCTGCTATTCATATCATCACTTCTACAAGCACAGAAGGATTTTTTGGCATAACTGACCTCTCAAGAGACATCATGATACTACGAAAATAAGACATATAAAGGCCCAGACAAAGGAATGTATTCCATAAACACTCATTTTGGGAAAAATATGATACAACTGAATTGGACTAAAGTTCAGTGAGCTCTAAAAATACTGACCCAAAATCCCATTTTGCTTTATTGCTGAATGACACTTTGTTCTCTCTTGTGGTAAGAAAAAAAGATGGGACACTGTACATTACAAAAAGGCAAAAAATTAAGAACATTGTTCTGATTTAAGAAACAGCCTTATTACTGGATGGATAGGAATTACTGCAAGGGGTATGAAAATTACAGGAACAGTTACAAAAATCTCGAGGCTTTCCAGTCAGCACGTCCACCAGTCTCTTTGGTCTGATACTGCCATGTGGGCTTTGCACGGGATGCAAGCTGGGTTTCTCTCTTCTTCTGAAGTTTAGTTTGCTACATCTGTCTCTCATCCTCAGAACTTGTCTTTCAGTGATTTGGGCTTATTTCCCAAACTCTTCCTCCATTGGCTGGCTAGAAAATTGTTGTCTTTACAATTCTTAAGCAGCTTAATCTTGGCTAAACAGGGCGTAACCAAGAGGACATTTGCAAACACAGCTTCACACTAGTGTTTTGGCAATATGGCAGCTGTTGCGTGTTAGAACTCATCATCTCTAAAATGTACTGGCAACTACTGAAACGTATATACACTGTTGGCATTTATGGAGGGCCGCATATTCCCAATGAAGAGTAGAGATGTGCTGGTGGGCAGCGTGCCGGTGTTACCTGGAGGACCAATCTCAGCCCCAGAGCTGCGAGCAGCACAGCTCCCTCACTTGGTGATGCTCTCCACTGTGTGAAGGAACAGCCCTGATCTCAAAACGGGGTTTCATCCTACTGTATTAGTGCCCACACAAAAGGTACCCAAGATCAAGCAGAAGCCTTTGGCAGAAGTGAAAAAATCTGCAGAGAATAAAAGGTGATTTCAGTGTAATCAAAAGAAACTGAAATGTAACTGTTCTCTAAGGTCTTTCTCATCCAAAGGCTGATCTCTTTACCTAGAGAACCAGAAGCAGACTGAGGATAACCTATTTCACTGTCCTAACAGTTTTGTGTCACAACACAAAATTCAGCCATCTGCTTCTATTGAAAGGTCACTGGCAGAAGAGATGGGCTTTAATCAGATTTCCTACTCCCCTCGGTTCACAGCAGGCATCATACCACGTTTACCTCACAGAGCCTGCTTCTGCAGCACCCTTGCAGACAACACACTGACTAGCAATCACCAGAGAGCTGTTCAGTTCCTGACCCTGCCCCAGACTTGCTGGCTGACCTTACAAACCCCGCTTAGCCTCTCTGGTGCCTGGTTTGTAAAATGGACTCACTGCTGCATTTATTCCTTGTAGCGTGATGTGCTTTAACACTTCCAAGTGGCTTTCATTTGAAGGCATTGGGGGAGCACTGCACATTTGAGTCCTCTGCCTGCATTGATGACAAGAGAAAGAAACAGATGTGGGTCTTGCAGTAGAGAGACCCAGAAGGCTGGACTTGCTGTCTGTTGTTTTGGTTGTCAGGTCCACATTACTTACTGTGGCTGATTTTATACCAAATACATTGAAATGCTAGGGATGCATTTATCATATTTAGGATCAACCTTGCTTAGTGGAAAACTTTATCTGCTTTCTCTCTGGGCTCAGAACCTAGGAAACTAGATGAAACATAAGACCCCTCAGAACTAGCACACACAGCAGCATGGTACCAAACGTCCTCTTTTCCCTTTTATTCACCAGCAGAGATTTTACCAGTGATACAGTTTTAGCTTGCAAAGCCTGCCGTATTTCCACAGGCAGAAAAATAACGTAAGTATAATTGTTGCATTTTATTATTTTTACCATGAAGGTCTTCAGTGTGTCTCTGTGGTAGCTATCATCTGAGGTAAGTACGGAAGTAGGTGCCCTCAGTGTCTGAAGGGTGGTCAGGACCATGTCCCCCGTGAGCTCAGGTAGCACAGCAGCGGCACCCAGCTCGGGGCAGCCCTTGGGCCAGCTGGGTGTCCCCTGCAAGGTGCCGGGATGAAGACCATGCTCAGGTCCCTCTCAGGGGGGTTCCCACCCAGGCCTGTATGAACTGAGCACTTCCTTGCCTTCAGAGCTATTGCACTCTGCTGCCTTCCCGTGCGCCCACACGGGCTGGCCGCACATGAGGAAGCAACCCCCGCGCTGAAACCAGAGAGCGATGTTCTTTTTTTTTTTTTTTTTTTTTTTATTTCTGCAGGAAAGGTCTGCTAGAAAAGCCCCTCTGCTGACATGGTTTCCTTTTGAGTCACAGTGGTCTGAACTTCTACCCCTTCCCCCTCCCACCCCTGTGACAAGCTGGAAGCGCTATAGCTCAGGAAGAAGAAAGCTGCTGAGAACCACTACAAAAGATGTACTTTTCTCCCACAGGCACGTACCCTCCCACTTTTTTCCCCCCTTCCTTTTTGCATTTGAGCACTCTAGGTCAACTGTGCTCAAGAGATATTACCTGTTGCAGGGGTCGGATTGCTGCTGCTGCTCCTGATCTTTCTCCTTTTTTCTCTCTACAGCTGCAACAGCTGTTTGTTGAGATCACCCCTCCTCTTTCCTCTTCCCCCACCCCATGACGTCACCGTATGTAGCACTGAGCAGGAACAACACTGCACTGCCCAAGAAAGGAGTTTCTAACCCCAAATATCACCACTCCATTTGCCCTGCTCCTCACCCAGCCTAGCCTAGCCTAGCTTAATCTAACCTAACGTAACCTAACCTAGCCTAACCTAGCCTAAATTGGTTTCTTGCTGTTGTACCAGTAAGCTAGTCTGTAAATCCCACTAACTTTGTCTCTTAACCCAGAGCAATACTTTGAAGGATTACTGGAGAAAAGAAACACAAAATTATAAAAACCTGTTTTTCTCTTCTGTTTAAATCATCAGCACTACAACAATGCTAACAACACTATTAAATTATAAGGAAGGCTGGGAGCATAGCACAAAAGGAGCACTTTAAATTACTTCATATAGGGGAAAGAATTTTCCACTTCTTATCTAGGAATCTCTATTTATTCATGCCCCTCTGAAATATGGGCACTACTGGCAGAGGAAACATATGCATGCATCCTAGTTTACTTACGCTGCCCTCTCAACGTAAGTCAGGTGGAGAAGAATGTCAGAACATGTTTATAAACTCCCTTCTGCCAATAAATAAGTTTTCCTACTGGCGCTCATGTTGAAAGCACATCCCATCCTACAGTAAGATTTGAAATTTGATGTTATGACTGAAGAAGTCACCAAGGTCATAATGAGCATAGGATGTTATGTGTAAGGTACAGGGCTCATAAATCCACTATTTCATGGATACTCACATTCTTCTTTGGGAGATGTAGAATACAATTCAGCTAGTGGGTTGTAGTAGATCTGGCCAATCAGACCTGATGCAGACCCTCAGGATCTGTTTTTCACAAGAAAAATCCTTCCCTGAAATACAAGGTTTTTTCTGTGTACACTCATAGTTGAAAACGCATGTAAGGTCTCTTTAGCTGTGTGATTTGCAGTGGTGTTTTTGTAATGTGATGGCCTGAGGGTATGAGAAAGGAAGATCGGAAACAAGAGGTAACAGCTTTTATTAGACTAGACAGAAGTGGGAACACTTCCAGGCACACAGGGTTTGGAGAAAGGCTTTTATGCTTAAAACATTTAACGATTTTGTAAGCTGCAAAGACATTCAGGCGAAAGCAATTATTAAATGACACTATTGGAACATGAGTTAGCTGGGTATGGGGAAGACTAGAATAAGTCGTGGAAAAAATCTAGCTTTTATTTTTGGAAAATAAACTTTCTTCTGCACTCCAGCTACTTCTTTTGCAGACAAACTTCTATCTAGAAACTACTTAACCAGCATCAAAAAATTACTTGTATATAATTGCTGGCATCTCTTAAAACAAGCTTGATGACTGTTCAGCACATGTTAAGCCTGAGTCTCCTGGATTTCTCAAAATCTAAACAGATTGTAACCGCACTTGGTTTCCCTGCGTCATGAGGTGGGAAAAACACGTTTTCTGTCTGGGCACGGTGCTTGTGTCAGGAACCCTTGCAAGGGGGTGCTTTATGTGTAAAGTTAACAGCAGCCCTGAAATGTTTCATGTGATATGGAAAGAATCTCATTCTCTTCAAATAGGAAACATCACCAGGATAAAACATCTGCTCCTTTTATGCATAGCTTTTGTTTTCCAAATGCATGCTATAAAAGCAATATGGAGATGTGTTTTAAGAAAAGAAACCATGTGTCTTAAAATTAATTTGCAATGTTCCTAACTGTTAACTTTATGTCTCCTTTCTTCCATTACTAGATTTTTTGGCTACCTGAATTCAAGCCTATCTTTTGGCCAGTGGATTACACTAGTTTAAGCACTGGTAAATCACAGCTCTTAAATTGTGCTTAACTGGAAGCGCACAGTCCAGTACTACTGACTTCAGCTAACCTAAAAGAGTAAATGCTGGGCTGCCTGGGGGCCATGGGGCTGACGTGGTGTAGGAGGCTCTTATTTCTCACTAGCAGGCAGAGTATTTGCACAGTGCTGGTTGGTATTTATGTCGTGCGACCAAGACTGCCATTGAGAAAAGGAAGGCTGTGCGGGGGCAGCAGAGGAAGCAAAGTCGTCTCCACGCTGCAAGCGAGTAACGGGGAAAAGTGTTTTTGCCTATACTCTCAAACTGGGCAAAAGAGGAAGGAGCAGCCGTGACAGCTTCGTGCCTCTCACACCCTAGCGATTTTGTAAATTCAGCAGAGGCCCTGGCTTGCAAACAGGTCCCGCCTCACCGGAACTGACTTGCTGGCGTCATCTAACAGAATAAGTCACACCAGACAAAGTTCCTGGCTGCTTTAGGATGAGGAAATGTGTACTGGGTGGGCAAGCACTGTGCCACAAGGGTCCACCAAACAGACACAGAGCTGGCAGGAGTTTTAGATTTTCAATTTCATCAGGTGAAAAATGGATGAAGTTTGGAAATGCTTTTGGAGGAAAAAAAATCCCAGCCAGTTTGTTTGGCTTTGGCCATCTATGAGCGATCTTCTGCATTTACCATCTTTCAGGACAGTTCAGCTCCAATGCAGGCAGTGATATTGCAGGTGGCGTTTCCTTGCCACTGCCCTGCAGCTGGAGCAGAACGAGAGCAAGGATGAGGCAAGCCAGACAAGAGCCTCCTGGCAGCTCCTGTCCAGACCTCCCAAAATGTCGCTTGGAGGAGATGTGATGGCCTTACCCTCCTTACTTGTCACTTCCTGGGAATCTTTGAGGAAGCAAGTCATCTGGCTTTTAGATTGACCTTCTTATGCAACCAGCCCTACAACTCTGTAGGAATATATTCATTTTTGGGATTCATTATTTTCAAGCATTGATCTCCCAGACTACAAGATATTACCCCAATCCCCAGGCAGAGGTAATCAATAGAAAACTACTGACTATGCTCTCAGCATAGCATAAAAATGCAAGCCATTTTGTTTCTGTAATACACCTTAATCCTGTTTTTCATAAAACTATTTCTACATGAAAGCAACTTATTTTTATGATGCAAAGGATGACTTCTTTTTAGGCTGATTATTATAACCTGGTTCTACTGTTCTTAAAGAATCTGAATCTGCATATTCAGGGACAATATAATCTATTTTTTTAGAGTAACAATTTTTTACAATTCAATTTTCTTACGGGGAGTGTTGTAAATAGCATCACCCATTTAACATTTTTAAAAAAATATCCTTTATCCTTTAGTAGAGGTTCTTGTCCTTCCTTCTCGTTCCCAACCAGCCTCTTTTCAACAGAGTGGGAAATTCACTGGGTTTGCTAGGGAGGCAGTGAAAGGATTAAATAAATATCAGAGACATATCTAGTTCTGAAATGAGTCATGCTTTTACAGTCTCTGTGCCTCCCAGTTCACTGCACTCAGTTTCATTGCTGAATGAGACGCATGGGCCCATCAAATATGCCACTACAATAATAAGGAGGAATTACTGCTTGATGGGCTGGGAGATTTCCCTTTTTTTAAGTGTTAGCTATTACCAAGTCACTCATAACAGAAGTTGTGATAATAGCTTCTGACATTTTCTAGGCATTTAATGGTTTGCACAAATAGTGACCGTTACCCTGCTATGGGGAACTGGAAAGGGCAGGGAGATGTGCCCTATTTTTCTTCAGGGAAAAAAAAAAGAAAATAAAAAAAGAATAAAGAGAGAAAATGAAAGGTTTAGTATCTTGAAATAATTCTAGTGACAAATAATCACATTCAGCACAAATCCTTTTTAAATACATGTGAGTAGCTGTGACAGGATTTAAGGCTTGTCCCGAGGACAACAGCGTGAGTTCTACTACAAGCAGCAGGAGCTTATTTTTAACTATTAAAAAATTATAATCACTAGAAAAGCTCTATTGCAGCCAGTGTGAGCTTTTCCCAAAAGGTGGAGACCAGAACTGAGTCCACCTCAAAGCCAAAGAGACTTGAAGAGAAAGTGTATTAATTGCTTGAAGAGAAAGCAATGTTTTTAAAGATACTTGAAGTCAAACAGGCTTTTTTTTTTTTTTGTAGAAGAAAAGCTTTCTTTCATATAAATATGTCTGTCAAGATATTTCCTTTCTGGGAAAATGAACTGTAACACACAGTACTCCAGCTAAGTCCAGAGGAAGTTGTGTAGGTTCTGGCCTACCAAGACAAGAAACTTGAGGAATACAGCCAACAATAAGAGATACAGTGAGTAGACATGGTGGTAACTGGTGTGCAGGGGACAGATACGCTATTTGGTTGTTTAGTCTGGAGAAGAGGAGGCTGAGGGGAGACCTCATCGCGCTCTACAACTACCTGAAAGGAGGTTGTAGCGAGGTGGGTGTTGGTCTCTTCTCCCAAGTAACAAGCGATAGGACGAGAGGAAATGGCCTCAAGTTGCGCCAAGGGAGGTTTAGGCTGGACATTAGGAGAAATTTCTTTACTGAAAGAGTGGTCAGGCCTTGGAACAGGCTGCCCAGGGAAGTGGTTGAGTCACCATCCCTGGAAGTATTTAAAAGACGTGTAGATGAGGCCCTTAGGGACATGGTGTAGTGGGTATGGTGGTGTTGGGTTGACAGTTGGACTCGATCTTAGAGGTCTTTTCCAACCTTAATGGTTCTATGATTCTATGATTCTATGAAATCTCAGTATTTAATCTCCTTAATGTGGATTTTGACTTTGCAAATGCATTACCATGTTTTAAGAGTTATTTTGTGGAGGGGAGCGTTAAGTGGGTTTACTTCCACACTTTCAAAACCAGATTCTATTATTTGCTTAGAAGATTGAATTCTTCATTGCTGAAGGTAACGTGTGGTTTTAGGATCCTAACTGCAAGCACTTGGGCTCAAGAAGGTTGTTCTTGGAAAATGAATCAACCTTGCAGCCTCTTGTGGAGAGAACTGAGGCAGAACATGAATTTCTCTGTGCTCATCTGCTCATCACTTGCCATTGCTTCGTCCTCAGCCCCCCTGAAATTAAAACAGAAGGTTGCCAGTTCACGTAAGCTGGGCATTTCAATTCTAATGTTGTACAGAGAGAAAAGGAATTCATCCAGGACACAACTAATGAAGAGCCTAAATTGTGTTTGGAAGCAAGGTGGGCTGGGCAGTGCGTTGCTGCAGCTGCCCTCCAGCAGAATGGGCTGTGGCACTGGCGTGTCTGCAGGCTGAGAAGAAAGATTGTCCTTGCTTTCCCTGTCAGAGTTTGCTCCTCTAGGAACCCTCAGCACTGAAAAAGCCCTTGCACCTTACCAGGATTTCTTGATGTCAGTAGAAGTGTGAAAAACACTGATATAGATGACTCATCAGGATTAGTAGGAAGATTTTTGGATATTAAAAAGCATCTTATTGGAAAGTATCAAATGCAATCTTACTTGCTTTGTTCACCTTTTTTTGCTTTACATTAGATTTCTAAAGCGAAGTAAATTCATTCTGCCAGTCAAAATTGAGGACTAACACTTTCTTTTAAGATTTATTCTGTATCTTCATCACCCTTATTTCTTGGTCTCCCCTCCTGTCGCTCCCTGGAAGGACCCAGCATTCCTCCACAACTGTGAGGGGGAAAACAGTTTCGGGCTACCCCTGACAAGGGGCAGGCTGTGTTGGAAGGGGTGAGGACTGGCAGGATGCAGCAGTCCATGGGCGCTGCATCCATGAGCAGTTCCTGATCCCCTCTCCCGCCCACACTCCTCAGCCCTGGTGTCGGTCTGCCTGCTCCACCACAGCCACCGCTGCAGCTTCCCCGTGGCTGCTCTGAAGGACTTCACAGCTGTCCTTCCTAGCAACAAGGGCTAATCCTGGATGATTATTTGGAGAGTTATTTCCACAGGCTTTTGTCCTGTTTTGCTTTGGGTTTTTTCTCTGTTTTGTGTTTGTTTGGTTTTTGTTTTGTTTTGTTTTTCCAATTTAAAAATGAAGTAAAGCCAGAGCTGACAGAAAAGGCCAAACCCATGGAAGAATTGCTTTGGACAGCTGTAGTTGACTGTGACTTGTGAATAATTTTTTCCAGAGTAAAGTCTGGAATAAGCATTCTTCAGTTCTGCTCTAGCTATTCTGAAGTTTCATGTGGGATACAAGGCTTTTGGTACCAATCCCATAAATCCACTCCAGAAAACAGACTCTGCCTAGATGAAACCCTGTCATTTTTAGTGCAGTTTCCCAAAAAGTGCAGCACAGCATATGTAAACACGGTGCTGTGAGACTAGCCAAGAGAACAGCCACAGCTGTGACTGGGACCTGTGCTGCACAGTCCCATCTTAGAAGGATTTTGTTTCATCTATGTTAAATTTTTGACCAGGATTTGCGATTTCATATTCACTATTTTATTCATTTCAATTTGAAAATAATGTATGTTAAAACTACATTTTGCTACATTTGTTTAACTTCTAGAAAAATATTAACTGGAAGAAATACCAGAGGGTTTCAGTTAGCCAGGGGCATAATATATTGGTAACACAGTGGTGATAAAATACAGATTGCTCCGATATGTTACAATGGCAAGGAGAAGAGAGAAGATCTTCTGACTCTTCAGCTTTCTTGCTTTACCTTAAAGACTCTTTACCTTTCTTTAAAAAGTAAGAGTAAAACAAAGATATATTGGTTTGCTATTTTCTTTTTCCTTTTTATTTGTTCAGCAACTATGTCTGTCCCAGGGTCCCCATCTTTAAATGAGTCTTCTAGACATTGTCTCAGTATAAATAATTTCTATTACCTCACAGTTGGCCAAAAAGTAATTGAAATCAAATGCTGGTTTATGAGCTCCTGTCCATCATCTCTGAGATCTTCTTCTTTCTTTCAAGAATAGTTCATTTTTCTTTCAATTCCCTTCTGTGAACCCTATTGCAGCTTACTGATAAGCAGCATGCTCATAGAGAGCTGAAACAGTGTCTTGTCATTCGCCTACAATTCTTACACTTGTCTATAATCTCACTTTGCCCTCTGGTGCCCATTCTGTTTTTTTTCTGGCACTGCAAAGTACCTTCTTGACTGAAATATGTCAAGACATATTTTTATTTGGCGATGACATTTTTAAGGATAGTTATGAACTAAAAAGAAAGCTTAACGGTATGAGAGTTTCTGAACAATTAGTGCGCCATAATTAACATATTCCCACTGCAGGCAAGTGAGGCAATAAAAACTGGGATCCTTCATGAGAGAGCAGCTGAAAATATTTCATACTGTTTCCAAGGTTCAGTAAAAATTAGGCCATTTACATTACAGTTTACTGTATTGCAGAAGCCACCTAGGGTATCAGAACCAGAAAGATAAGTAGGCTGAATGTCCTTTTATTGTACAGGCTTGAAGAAGTGCAAAAAACAAACAAGCAGCAGAAATAAGATTTGAAAGTCTCGCAGTGGGGCCATTTCAAGTGCTGTTAGTTACAAACCCCAAGAAATACACATTTTGCTGTAACATTTGTGGCAGAGTGTCACCAGGCAGAAAAATGGCTCCCGTACTTTGCTCTGTTTCTTTGGTCTTTTCTGTTCTTCTGGATCGTGGTGAAATTGTTAGCTGGTTTTATTTCTTTTATTTCAGCTTCAGACCTGATACCCACGTCTCTTGTCACTTCTTTAGCTTGCATCCATAAGTGGTAGTGGAGAGGAGAGTATGTATACCCTGTAAAAGAGACCTGTGTCATAGATGTGGTACCTGAGATCTGTGCACCATTGTTATTGTTCTTACCAGTCAATTTTTTGTTTAGACGTACCCTTTGAATGATACTCTTCTGAATGGTTGGAGATCAGGGAAAGCTTTAAAGTGGTTCCTCACCTGATGCTTAAACCAACCTTTAGCAATTCAGCCCTTGGGGACTAACATCACCCTCTCCTGTGAGCCACAGCCATGCTCGCTCTCCTCTGCTTCTTTATGCCAGACCTGTGCCGAATGTACATCAGCCTTGGCCACACGAAAGAGCTTTTTTTGGAAGTTGTTGGGTTTTTTACCAATTTTTTACCGATATTCATTAGGTAACAGAGCCTGGATATAACTCTGTTTTCTCCCTTACTAACATATAGCAAGTGACTAGGGAAAACACAACCATTTGAAATGGAGTTACCCAGGGACAATTTCACAAGGGTAAAATCCAGGCTTGATCTCACAGAAATTAGTGGACCTTTGCCCAGTTTGTTGCAAGTTGTTTTGAAGAATTTGATTATATTGCAATTATTACTCAAGGCTATGTGGTTTGGAGGGGAAATTCATTGGAATACCAAGGGCTACATGTTTCTGTGGATCAATTTGTGAGCAAAGGGAAAGAGGTAGAAAATTTCATATGGCAATAAAACACAGCACCGAATGGTGATGTTTGACATTGCAGTAGCCAAGATGAGTATGTCCATGAGCAAGTAGGATGTGCCACAGGCAGGTGTGGCTTTAGCATGCTTTTATGTAGAGAAGTTATTTCAAATAAGCTTGTGAAAGAAGTTAAAGTGAATTGAAAACACAGCAGGAAAGAAAAAAAGCGTTTCCTCCAGATCATTAAAGGAGGCAAAGATACTTCAATTAAAGGTGACAATATCCAACTGAGAAATTACTGCAGAAGCCATAGCTACTGCAAACAATATCCTATGTAAACAAATCCTTCTAGAATTACTTTACTCTTTGAACAAAGCAAATGTTAGAATGACTCAAATGTAAAAAACAATACATTCTTGGAAAAGAGCATACAAACTTTGAAAGAATAATGAATGTTCTCAACCTAAGCCAGGACCACTTAAATAAACAATATACTACTTTATTTTTGACGCAGTCTCAACCAGTACAAATCTGGCAATTCTTGTAAGGTGAGGATTATGTAGTCCTCACTACATAATACATGATTCTCTATATCAGGTGAAATAGAGATGGGAAGTAACAGCACATTTTCTCAGCAGAAAACACCGTAGGATGACAGTATTTGTCATAAGATTACAATCTCTTCCTATGAAGTAACCCGCACTGAAAAGTCCACATAGATTAATTTGTAGCTAGTGTAGACACCTTGCTTACCAAGGGAAATATTTACTTACATTGAATAATGCATTACATTTGCAAAAATAAATTTCAGCAACATAATTATTTAAATATAATTAAAATGATCTAGAAACACTGCCACAAGATAGAGCATAGAACAAATAATAAATATAAATTTTTTTAAAGCTAAGTTTTGTGAGGTCAAAATGTTTGTACCTTAGTTGTTAAGCTTCCTTATGACTTTATCAATCAATTGAAGACATCTCCTCATTTCTGCACGGCTGATCTCCCAGGAGCACAGGTTGTGTTGTTTGTCTTTAAGAAAACAGTCTATTTTTTGGAAGTACTTTTTCAGTTTCAGCCTGTTGACTTCTTTACTCCGAAAGTAGTGGGTCTGCTTCTTGAGTACACATGCCTCTAATTGCTCAATTTGCTGATAAAGTCCATTTTGGAATTGTTCTAAAGCTGTCCCATCCCAAGCAGCTAGAGTCAGATTTTTGCTGAAGATATAGAAGATGTGTTGGAAGATCTCTTCAATGACCACTTTGACAGTCTCTTTCTGTCTGGGCTTTAGAACCTGCTCAGGAAATCTGAAGGACATTTTCTCTCTTTGACATTGTTGAGGAAACTTTTTGCCCATTTTGTCCAAAAGTTGCAGGCTGTTCTCGATCACTTTTCTTTGCTGTAAAGGAAGGTGATTACACTGAAGACTGGAGATGGTGGTAGTGCTCAACAGTATGAGGCCAATTTGTATCAAGCCAAAAGCGTTCATGATAAAGATAAGCTCTTACGTTCCTCCTTTCCTGTGTAAAAATACTGAGAGACAGGCTGGGATGCTTTGAAGGTCATTTGTAGGCTCCTGTTTCTTCAAAATCTTGAAATTTAATTATTCTGTAGGAGAAGTTTTCTTTCATCATTTTTTGGTTTTTAAGGTTTTCCCCCTTGTGTATGCTTTTGACACTTACCACTTTCATTTTCTGCTTTATGACTTCATTGTCTTTTTTTTTTTTTGCCACTTTCTTTTTATTTCAGCTGGATATTAGAATGTTATATATATCTTAGATTATCTATTCCCTCTACCTCAAAAATTCTACAGGAAGTGTAATGAGAATTTAAAAGAAAAAGTTACAGAAATGTCCTTAGTTTCTTAATGTTTTAGCAGTGGAAGAACATGTTGAAATAAAATAACACTCTCAATGACAGGTCAGGGACTACTGCCATCCTGTCTCCTCAGCATGATTTATACTTCCAAAATTCAGTTAAGCTTCCTCTACCTATTTTCATTCAGGCAAAATATTTTCTTTCTCCTCACCTTTATTTCTCTTGACCATTTAGACGCAAAGGACAGATGTCATATCATTAAAATATATGTGTGTATATATATATAAAAATGTTTATATGCATTGATATACCTATTGGTATTTTAATGCATACACACTGCTAATTAAATGAGGCCTTGATCTCACTTAGAGACTGTAAGTGCCAAGTGAATACAAATACTCATGTGGGAACTGAGAAGGTTAGATACTTGGATGAAATACTCTTTTTTTTCCGCCATGTGAGTAACTGAGCAATAACTACTATTAATGCCACTAGAGCACAGGTCTGAATTCTGATGTTAAATGGGAAGAGAATGAATAGAGGAGACAAAAAATACTCTAAAATTCAGCCATTTGCTTTCCCTAGTGTCATGGTTTAACCCGGCAGGCAGCTCACCACACAGTTGTTTGCTCGCTCCCCGCCAATGGGAAAGGGGAGAGAATCGGAAAAAAGGTAAAATTCGTGGGTTGAGATAAAGACAATTTAATAGGTCAGAAAAGGAAGGGAAAATAATAATAATGACAAAAGAATATACAAAAAAAGTGATGCACAATGCAGTTGCTCACCACCTGATGACTGATGCCCAGCCAGTTCCTGAGCAGTGGCCACCCTCTCCCCGGCCAACTCCCCCCAGTTCTTTTGTTCAGCATGATGTCATATGATATGGAACATCCCTTTGGCCAGTTTGGATCAGCTGTCCTGGCTGTGTCCCCTCCCAGGTTCTTGTACACCTCCAGCCTCCTCGTTAGCAGGGCAGTATGAGAAGCTGAACAGTCCTTGACTTAGTGTAAGCACTGCTCTGCAGCATCTAAAACATTAGTGTGTTATCAACGTTCTTCTGTACTAAATACAAAACACAGTACTATATCAGCTACTAGGAAGAAAATTAACTCTATCCCAGCCAGGGATATCCAAAACCAGGTCAATAGTCACCCCTTATTCTATACCATCTACACCATGCCCAGCTCCCACACTTTCCAATATATCCCAATTAATCACCACCACCTTTCCTGTCTTTTGATACGTACACACAGATACCATTCCCGAAGTTATAGGCTATGCCTCTAAAATATCCATTGAGTTCATTTAGTCCATGACTTTGGGCTGTCGTAACAGTCTTTCAGGGCAGGAGAGATGGTGTGTAGAGTTGGATTGTTGCATGCTGAGGCCAGTTCTGGTTCCATCACTGCTGCGCTTGTCTGGTTCTATCATCACTGCACTTTGCTCGGTTTCATCAAAGTTCATTCTGCCGTTGATATGGCATATAGCAACCATAGAAGTGATGAAATGCAGTATTATATAACATTTAACATCATACAATTCGGTTCACTGGCTATTTTCACCCAAAATCAAATCCCCTTGAGGCACACACCAGACTTCCCCATCATTTCACATCACCCACCAAGTGCACCCAGGTGCTTGAGCAAAAGCAATCCCACGGATGGGTTTTCCCTTGCCAGAGGCAGGAGTAACCCAGACTGTCTTCCCCAGCATATTTCTTACGTGCACGACAGGGACTTTATCCCCCTCTACAGTACGTAAGAATTTTGATTGGGCATGGCCAGCTCAATTGAAAGATCCCCTAGTGTTGACTGACCAGGTGGCTTTTGCTAAATGTGTATCCCAATGCTTGAATGTCCCACCGCCCATTGCCCTCAGCGTAGTCTTTAGCAGCCCGTTGTATCGTTCGATTTTCCCAGAGGCTGGTGCATGGTAGGGGATGTGATAGACCCACTCAATGCCATGATCTTTGGCCCAGGTGTCTGTGAGGGTGCTTCGGAAATGAGTCCCGTGGTCTGACTCAATTCTTTCTGGGGTGCCACGTTGCCATCAGACTTGCTTTTCAAGGCCCAGGTGTTCTGGGCAGTGGCACGGAGCATGGAATATGTTTCCAGCTATCTGGTGGTTGCATTGTAAGCACATGGTGCTTGCCTTGGTGGGTTTGTGGGAGTGTGATATAATCAATCTGCCAGGCCTCCCCATATTTATATTTCAACCATCGTCCTCCATACCAGAGAGGCTTTACTCTCTTGGCTTGCTTGATGGCAGCGCATGTCCATGGCCAAGTCCACCCCTTGATTATGATCCCATCTATGTTTTTCATCTCTTCCTTGATGGCCTGTGGGGTCATGGGCCCACCGAGCTATACATAATTCACCCTTATGTTGCCCCATACGATGATGTTCATCAGTGTATTGCAGGTGTTCTGGAGCCTCACCTTGTTGCAGTGCGGTGTGGATCAGTCCATGGCAAACGGTGTTTCCACCCCTGGGGCAGTCAATTCCAGGTGTACTGGACGCCCCTCCAAGTGAAAGCAAACTGTGGCCTGCACTCTGCTGCCAAAGGGATTGAGAAGAACGCATTAACGATATCAATTGTGGCGTACCACTTGGCTACCTTTGACTCTAGTTAGTATTGAAGTTCTAGCACGTCTGGCATGACAGCAGTCAGTGGTGGCGTGACTTCGTTCAGGCCACGATAGTCCAGTTAGTCTCCACTCTCCATTGGACTTTCGCACTGGCCATATGGGACTGTTAAAGGGTGAGCGAGTCTTGCTGATCACTCCTTGGCTCTCCAGTCGATGAATCAGCTCATGGATGGGAAGCAGGGAATCTCGGTTGGTGCGGTACTGCCGCCGGTGCACTGTTGTGGTAGCGATTGGCACCTGTTGTTTTTTGACCCTCAATGACCCCACAACAGAAAGGTCCTCTGAGAGACTGGGCAGGGTGGACAGCTGTTTAATTTCCTCCACCTCCAGGGCAGCTATACCAAAAGCCCACCGGTACCCTTTTGGGTCCCTGAAATACCCTCTCCTGAGGTAGTCTATGCCAAGGATGCACGGAGCCTCTGGGCCGGTCACAATGGGGTGCTTCTGCCACTCATTCCCGGTCAGGCTCACTTCGGCCTCCAGTGCAGTTAACTCTTGGGATCCCCCTGTCACTCCAGAAATACAGATGGATTCTGCCCCTTCATAGCTTGATGGCATCAGGGTACACTGTGCACCGGTGTCCACTAAAGTTGTATACTCCTGTGGGTCTGATGCGCCAGGCCATCGAATCCACACAGTCCAGTAAACCCGGTTGTCCCTTTCCTCCACCTGGCGGAGGCAGGGCCCTCTAGTCCTGGTCATAGCATTTGTAACCCACTTCCTGTAAAACCATATCAGAAGTCCCTTTATCAAGATTGGAAATAGGATCAGCCATATGATAAAGGAGGCTAGGACTATCACAGTACACTGGGAAATCTGGCTCCTGTCTTTATTTTGATGAAAGCTAGTCTTAAACTATCATTTTGCTGTCTCCCCAGCCTCCTGTGCAAACATATGTCATTGCAAAGGCAATCCTCTGCAGGTGATTATGTCTTGATGAAGAGGCCAGATAAACTGTTTTTTTAGTCTGAGACTGGCTCTGTATTTATTCTGTTGTTGCACTCATTGCTATGTGGTTGGCTTCATTCCCAGTCTGGTAGTCACTCTGAGCAGATTTGTGGTACTATTTTAGGGCTTCCTTGTGTTCAGCACATAGGTATTTGGGAGGCTTTAAAAAGTCATAAATTAAGCTGAGCAAAATTATTCACATGAGCAAATTCCTTCGATGCCCTGACATTGCTTAAGCAACCTTGGATAGGATGTACTGCCAGTGTGAGGAAAAAATTAATCCCCTATCACCTATGACAGTATTAAATAAAAAGAGTAAGAATAATCAGTGTGGGACGGGACCAAATCTTTTCACTTAGTGGGAATGTTTATTACTTTGGAAAAACTGGCCTAAGTGCATTATTGTGTTAGATACAAAATGGCCATGGAGATGAATCACTTTTGCAAAAATACAGCTATAGAAGGTAAACACATAACATACTACAATCATCATGAGATCAATAAAAAATGTGTTTAGTTCAAGAAAAATATTAAATACTGCTACTGCTACTTCCATAAATTATACACAAATGTTTTTTTCCAAACTGTAATCATTATATGAGCTTAATCCTTCTACTGATTTAAACAGGTAAACTTCTTCACATTCATTGTATCTCTCAGACACACAAGTTCTTTCTTTCCTCTTGCAAAATAGTTTTTTACATGTTTCCCTCTCAATGAAGAGCTGGAGATGCTATCTGGGGTGTCACAAGCATTACAGACGGGAAAAACAGAAGATGGTTTCTTCCAGATTTTTTACAAAGATAGAGCTGGTCCAGGTTTCATTCTTTTGTCTGTGCAGATCAGTTGTCCACTCTTCCTCACAGAACAGTTACATTTGACTCAGTCCATCAGGTTTTTGGGGGTTTTGTTGGGGCTTGTTTGGTTGGTTGGTTGGTTGGTTGGTTGGTTTTTAATAACAACAAGTTGTTCTTCCCCACTCAGCCAGTTTCTTGATTATTGCACCGAGCAAAGCATAATAATAACATTGCATGATTCAGGATACAGTCTCCCCTAATCATCTATCTTTATTGCTTAATTCAGAAACAAACAGTTCATTAAAAGTAATAACTGGAAGAGGTAACTGAGTGATAGGAAGCTGCAGCTCAGATTGCTGTTTATTTCTCTGCCTGTGGTTGAAGCACAGACCACTCTAACCTAGAATGAAAAGAGGAAATACGTTTACAAAGCACAGCTGTATTTCCAAGTAGACCTAACAGATCATTATTCTAGAAAGATTATCTGATCTGCAATTCCATGCAAGAAAGATCTACCCTTAAAAGGTCATCTAGCTATATATGTATTCATTACAGAAGTGTAAGACTAGAGCTAAACATATGCATAATTTTCTGTCTTTCTAACATCTTTAAAATGCCACAAATTGCCTCCCTAATGGAAGTTTTTAATTTTATTTTATAAGGCAATAGAGAGATGAACGGAATATTCACTATCTCTTATGACATGGGTTCTTTTATCTCAGGCACCAAGGCAAGTGGTAAGTCTAAGTTCAGCCTACATATATGCTGGCAAATGGAGCAGTGCGAGGGAACATTCCTGCAAAACAGTGTGCTTTTGGCCTCTTATAACTACCACATGTTAAATCACTTCATATAACCTCACACCAGCTTTCTCAAATCAAAATAATCAGTTCCTCTCAACATTTCATCTACTCTAGCTATCAGTTTCTTTTCTTCTTTAATTCACTCAAAACACACCGATTTTAACAAGTCAACATGCCACAAAGGAGTCCAAATAGGTTCAGCTTGTCACTGCACAAGATAGATAGCTTCCTCCTCAGCTAGCTTGACACTGCCCATGTTAAGAGAAAATAGTTTTTCTCCATTATGCTTTCCATCACAGCTGTAACTTGCCAGTCCTCTCCCTTATACATCTAAATTCTTTCTTTGTTACTACTTTTTTTAAGCAAAAACTTCAAATACAGGCAAGATTGGATTCTTTGCTCTCATCCTAAGACCACGTGGCTGGCCAGGTGCAAGCCTCGTGCTGTAATGGACAAAGGCAGGAACAGCCAAAAGTGCCCATGCGCTGGTCAGAAACAGGATAGTACAGGTTTAATACTATAGCTGAAACCACTCCACATGAATGGATAAAGCTAAGAAATGTATATTTTTTTTTACTACAAAATGCCATGAAGATTAATACCTTATTCAGTTTTAAATTATTAAAGCACAGATAGTTTAGCTCACATGCAACAACTTCATTCACAATCACTATTACAGTCTGCATTAAGAAGTTAAGAACTAACTTAGCCTTGTGACCTTCCACCTCAGCAGACCATTTCTTGGCATCCTGTTGACCTGTCCCAGTCCAAGTAACCGTTTTATCTTATGCTGAGTAATTCACCGAAACCATTTGTGCAGTACATGCTTGCTTTTGCAAAGTATTGTTTCAAGAAGTACAATTTTACAAATAAGGGTATTAACTAATAATTAAAAAACCCCTAAGTGCCACAAATTGAGTTTACTGGAAAAGAAATTTAACAGAGCAGTCTTCAATGAAGTAGCAGCAAAGGGATATTATCATAACCTACTTTTTAGAAGCACGGAAGTAAAAAAAATTACTGTTTTCATTTATGTGACTAAAGGTTTATTACCTTAATTACAAAAACATATAAAAACATTGTCAGGACCTTTTTTACTGCTTAAAAAGGAGCAGGACCTACAATCCTTCTTGTAGGGAACAAAATTATCTCGGAGTGTATTTACTGTCTTGTATTGACAACTTGGAGATCAGCACACACTGGGTCTGTCTTTTTGCTCTCACATCTGGTAATGTAAACTGTCAAAACCACTGGGCATAGACAGGTTCTTTGGATGCTTTGCTGGAAATACCACGATTTACCAAGTTGAATGGGCAATAAAGGCAGAATGGTGCCACAAAGTAGCTGCGGTGCAGAAGGGCAGGGCTGGAGCAAGGGGCCATGCTGCTCGCTCCAGCAGTTGCAGGGTTGAGCAGGGAAGGTCAGGGCAACAGCGGGGACCTATGGCACTGAGGGTGCTTCTTCTGCACTCCAGCAGTTTGGTATTGGGGCATCTTCCTTTTCTGATTTCTGTGCCCTCCTGTTTGATGCCTTGCAGGATGTGTGCAGATCTGTCAGCTGTGAGTAGAAGGGATGCAGTTTTGTAAACTGGCCCTGGCTTTTGCCAGTATCCTTCTTTCCTTGGCACAATCATGATTAGAAAAGTGGTGAGGGAGGAGGAGGAAGACAAGGAGAGTTTTCTTTCTACCAGGAGATAGCAGGAGATTGCCTGCTAGTAGCAATGGGTACAAATGGGTGAGACAAGATGAAAGAGGGAGTGTGACGGTTCCTTCTCCTTTCTTAGTGAAGTCTCGCCTTGAGATGCACTGAATACAAGAGGTACAGGAACAAAGGGCCTTGTTAAAGTCTTCATGCCATTCCCGTGTGGGTGATCTCTTTCCTCTTTGTGGCATTTCTTGTCATTTTCCTTGCAGCTAACCTGGGGAAAGTCATCTGGAGAGTGTCCAGCACAGTTCTCATGAGCTGAGAGCAGTCTTGAGGAGCCATTGAGGCTGCCCAGGGAACTGTTTGTTGTTGAAAACCTGCGTGAAGAAGGGGAGATCTCCAGCGATGGTCTTCCATGGGCCTTTCACAGTAAGGGTTCTCCAGCTGCATCTTGTTTTTCCTGCTTCTGGTGCTGTGGAGTTGCACTTTTTGATGTGGGAATTGCTTGGCCTGTGCTGTGGCCACCCATGGCTCCTGGCTCCCTGTCCCTGAGGAAGCAGCCCCACTCCTGTTCTGCATGGGGAGAAAGATAGCAGGTCCTGTATAATGTTGTAGTCATTCTTTATGTTATCCAACAGGGAAATCCTCATCTTGTCCGTACTGACCTAATAACAAATGAACTATATGGGCTATGTTTTGCAGGACATCATTGCTCCTTCACAGTGCCGTTGCATTCTTCCACAGGTGGGATAAGAGGGTGAGGAGGTGAATGGAAAATTCTGGGGTTCAAGTCAGCTCAGAGAGCTGCAAGGAGTGGTGCAAAGTCCAGCTGGTAGAGAGAAAGTAGTGGCATCCCTTGGGGATTAGTACAGGAACAAATACTCTTTAATGTCCTCTTCTTTGCAGGCAGTGTGCCACTACACCTTTTCTGCTTAAACAGAGGTGGACACAGTGTGGGGCCCCACTTGCTTCCCTCAACAGGCTGGAGAGATGGACTGACAGGAACCTCAGGGCATTGATTTGACAAAAGCCAATGCAATGTCCTGCCCCTGGGACGCATAAAGCTGTGTAGCAGAACACGCTGGGACTGTCCAGCTGGGAGAAACTCTGGGGAAAATGTCTGGGGTCCTGTGGACAACATGGTCACGAGGCAGTGGTGCACCTGGGCAGCAAAGAAAGTCCCCACACACTGGACTGCATGAGCAAGGATGCAGCCAGAAGCCCAGGGAAGGGATCCTGCCTTGTGGTTTGGCACTGGTGAGACCAATCTCGGAACACCATCTCCTAGTTTGGGCTCCCAGCACAGGACAGACACTGACGCGTGGGGGCAAGTCCAGTGGAGGGTCACTGTGATTGCAGGGGGATGCAGGGCATATGTGGAGAGGTAGGGGGTGTTGGGTACCTGCTACTTCCCTTCCTCGCTCCCTGCAGGATCATGAACTCCAGAAGAGAGCCTAGGTACCATAGCTTGGGTGACCCCTGACTATCACCTCCCCAGTCACTTCTGCCTCAGGGGAAGCAGCAGGTTCAGCTCCGCACAACCCCTGCATGGCCTAGCCAGCACCAGTGCTAAGATGTCAACTCTGATGCCTCCACTTCAGGCATCTCAATGCCTTGCCCTGCTTCCAGCAATTATCAGAGAGGTCACTCTTCCAAGGAGATCCACACTCCAGGATGTGGACTGCTTCCTCCTCCAGGTCCTTCAGGAAGGCTTGTGCTCACCATTTCCCTTGTCAGCTGCCCTGCTAGACTCCCTGCAAGGGACCTCAACCCTCCTGGTTCCTCCTCCAAGCTGAGACCCCCAGGTGCTCACAGCCAGCTTCTCACCTCTGCACAAGAAGATCCCCACATGACTGAGCACTGCCATCTTCAGTGTGCAGCGGGTTTTGTCCAGGGCCCTGGGGCAGTCCCAACCCCAGTGCCCCACAGCAGGATACCATGGGGCCCTTGGGACTTCTCTCCCACCAATCCACCTTCCCTGGCTGCTCAGGGCCTTATGGCCTGCAGCCAGGCATCAAGGGCTATGTATGGGGATGAGTGTGGATGGCCATGGGTCTTTCCCTACAAATCTTGCACATTCCTCCCCCAACTATCCTAACCCTTCTGTAAATCTTCTCTGCCTGTGAAGGTAATATGGGTAGTCAGTATTTGGGGCCACAATAGCCTTCTGTGTGCAAGAGGCAGGTTGCTCCAGGATGACGTGATGCCCCAGGCTCACCATCTCCCTGCAGGCTCAAGGCGTGACACTCGGGACACAGGAAGGGGTTGTCCTACATTTTTCCTTACATCCTTGTGCAAGCCCAGGACAAGACACACTGACCCCAGGCAGGTGCAGCAGACTCCACTCAGGGCAGGACAGCTTCTGGTAGCTGGAAATCATCCCAGCGCCAGGTAACTCTGGAGAGGAAGGGCAGAGCACTTTCTCCAGTAGGGGACCAGCAGCAGCTTTGTCTTTCTGCAAGCTCAGGACAGAAGTCTTTGGGAGCAGAGGAGATCCACCAAGCTCAGACCAAAAGAAAACACAGTACGTCTGCTATTTGGGGCTTACCACTTACCCTGTCAAAGACCAGAAGGCATTTTCCCAGCATTCACACATAGACAACATCCTCCCGTCAGAGACTCAAAGTGCCTTAGTAAACCCAAGAAGCCTCCTGACCAACAGGCAACAGCAGAGCCCAGGCCCTGATGCAGGGTGAAGCTGTTCCCATAGACTGAGCAAGGGTCAACACAAACCCATGGCCCTTGCTTCCCCTGGGGTGACCATCTCAGGTGCCCACAGCCCAGAAGTTTGGGATCTCAGCAACAGCCCAGGACCGTCACCATTTCCACCTGGCCTAAATCCCCAGTGAGCACCAAGCGTGCCAAAGTGTGCCCACACCATGCTGCAGTACAGCTGCAATCATGGACATCTACACCATTCACCACAATCTCAAGGTGTCTCTCCCTGGCCTGTAAAATACATTACAACTTAGCGAACAGAGGATGCTGAGATAATGTGGATCTTTGGGAAGGCTGGCGTGATTACTGAAACCGACCCCAACAACTGAATGTGTTACATCATCCCTCACTGATTGCTTCTCCCCTCTTTTCTCAGAAAACATTCAAATAAAATTAGCCACTGGCCAGAAATTAAATGGCAGACTCCTCAGCATTAATTAGCGTCTTCAAACATGTGAATTGCAGAAAAGAGTGCTGGGCATATGGGGCAAAGACAAGCAGCGCACAGGGAGTATTTTAGCGACAGGCAGTCCAATTGGCTCCCCCTGCTCCCCACGGAGAGCAGAAACAGACTTCTGTCAGTGCTGGGGTAAGCTGGGTGCCAGGGAGACTGCCCCTTTTCTCCCAGAGCTCCCCAGTGTCTGCCCCCTCCCTCAGTGCTCCAGCCTGCATGCCACAATGTGCCACCGTGGGACTCAGCACTGGCCTTGGCCATGGACCCAGTGTCAGCAGGGATGGAACTGTGCCGGCACAGAGAGGTGCTGAGGAGAGGCATGGTCTGGCCGACAAGCACTGCCCCTGCACCAGGACCCCACTTCTCAGCCTTGCTCAGGCCAGCTGGGCCTTGTTCTTAGTGTCAATGAGTGCTACACACCGCAACAGTGCTTTTGGCCTAGGTGAGATGGGCCAGTTGAACTGCTGCTGCTGCTCCAAGTGTGCTCCTTCTCTGGCTCAGGGACATGCAGAAACACAGCCCAGGCTCCACAGCAACAGTGTTTCTCAGGCCCATCACTGTCTGCTTTGCAGAGGCCTCTGGTTCCGTGGAGCAGCGCCAGGTCATGTTGGGTTTAACCAGCAGCAAGTCAGAACTGGTCCTGAGTGAATGTGAGCAGGTGATCCAGGCTCTGAAGAGTGAGGAGAGGCCACTTGCCTCTTCAGGAATTCCCTTGTCATTGCCAAGTTAAAGTAAGTGTAAAAAACCACAGCCGCCTTTCCTCCTGATCACTGGTTCTGAGACCTGGGGAGGTGATACCCTAGTATCTGTCTGAGGCCTCTGTGATATAGACGTTGGATAGAGCAATGCCCATGTAAATACTATGTTAATAGTCAGCAACCAGGATAGTACCAGTCAGCATGTACCCAAGGCAGTGCTTGTGGCTGGTTTGTGCCACTGGAAACTCTAGACCCCCATTCCTCAGTCTCTGCCCCAGTGAAATGCCTCTGCTGGGCAGGATTTGCTGGGAATCCTCTGAGGAGGCAATCTCAAAGTCAGCTTTGGTCGTTCCTCTCTGCAGACATGACACAACCTTGCATTCTCAGCAATTGCTGGGTTTGGGCAAGCTGCAGGTGGTGAGCCATGGAAAGAAGATGGCTAGGGATGAAGAGGAGGAGGAGGAAGAACTGAGCACAAAGTGCCTGAATTTCCTCATCCTCACCTAGCCCACCAGTTTCTGTGTTGCCACTTTCCAGTGAGTCTTGGTGCCACATCCCACAGCAGGGCTGGGTGGTACAGTAGGCTGCTCAAACCCGATCCTCTCAGGTTTGGCAGGTTCAGGCCAGGGAGTGGGACATGAAAGGAGAGGTTTCTGAACATGCCCATTGTACAACCTATGACAGCTGGAACAACAAGAACTGGGTGCACAGAGGACTGTTTCTGTGCCCTTCATCCCCTGGACAAAGTGATGCCTTCTGGTCACCAAAAACCATGTGTCTGCTTTCACTTGACAAACTTTACAACCAGTTAAACATGTCACCCCCTCCCCATTAGCACTTCAGTCCTTCTGAACAGCAGGCAAGTACAGCTCTGGAAGAGCTGGGATATCCACAAAATCCAGAGAGTTGTGGTGTTCCCAGCAGTGCTTATCTGTGACTGGGCCTCCCAACAGCTGTAGAAATCCAGGTTCCGTCAACCCTGCCAGAGCAGGCAGTTTCCGGGTCTGGGCTACAAACCAAGCAAACTTGCATTAGTCTGTTAACAGAATGCAGCTCTTCTCTGCCTTCTCTTGACCCCTAAATCTCATCATGCCTCCCTAAGGAGACTGCTGGGGAAGAGCAAGAAGTGAGTTTCCTATGGGTTTGCCAGAAATCAGGGGCAGAAGAAGAGGGACAGAACAGGAGACAAAAGAAAAATGCCAAATTTTTCTAAGCCTGAATCACAACATTTTGCTTCACTGTGGATTTAGCCAGGAGTCCCAGCCAACTCAAACCGAGTCACCAAAGCAGGCTCCTGCAGGTTCGCAAGGAGCTCTCACTGCTTAAAGTCAGAAGAATTCACCTTCAAGATCACTGCCAGCAGGTGCACAGGCTGGCGTTCCAGGACAACATCACCGCCTTTGTATAGGGCCTCCTCCAGCTGCCTGCATGTCCCCTTGCTGGCAGCTAGTCTGAATATCCCCTTTGTTGCATGGTATCGTAAGGATATTCTGCAAGAAACATGGGCAGGAATGAGAGCATAGTGGCTTTGGTCCACCTCTGGCAGGTGGACTTTTCCTCAGAGACTGAAATAGGTTTGGATGGGGAGACACTCTGCTTTCACTGGGTGGGATCCAGTTGCTGCTCCAAGTAGATTACATTGGGAGAAGCCTGATTTTGCCCCATCCACACTTGTGTTGGACTGGAGAACCCCATCGTTTCCCTAAGTCAGTCCTGCTTCCCTATAAGTGAAACAAGGTATAGGTCAAGACTTCACCTTGAGTTCAATCTGGCAAGCAATGTGAAGAGCAGCAAGAAAGATACCTGAAAGTAAATAAACAGCAAAAGAAAAACTACTACTGAAAGGTGCATGGGACCGGGTGACAAATGACACAGAAAAGACCAAGGTACTTAATGCCTTCCCTCCTCAGTGTTTACTGGCAAGACCAGCTTTCAGGAATCCCAGATCCCTGAGACCCCAGGGAAAGTTGGAGCAAGGAAGGCTTACCCTCAGGGAGCTGGGTGATGTCATTGCAAGACCACTCTCAATTATCTTTGAATGGTCATGGCGACTGGGATAGGTTCCTGAAGACTGGAAGAAAGCAGATGTCACTCCTATCATCAAGAAAGCAAGAAGAAAGATCTGGGGAACTACAGACTGGTCAGCTTCACCTCAGTCCTTGGGAAGGTGATGGAGCAACTAACCCTGGAAACCATTTCTAAACACATGAAGGACAAGAAAGTGATCAGGGGTAGTGACTATGATTTATGAAGGGGATAATCATGCTTAACCAAAGTGGTAGCCTTCCACAATGAGGTGACTTGCGTGGTGTCTGAGGGGAGAGTGGTTCCAAACAGTGGATGTTCTTTACCTTTACCCAAAGCTTAATACCGAGACAAATACCGTACAACCTCTTCGTGAACAACCTGAATGGAAACTAAGAATTCCCTTGTGCTGTCAGAGACAGAATGGTGTCTCTGTGTAATGCAGAGGGATTTTTCGCTGCCGTGCTGATCCTGCCTTAACACAGAGTGACAGGCAGCCTCGTCTCTTCACCCCTCACTGGCTCATTTAACACCAGGCCCCAGTGTACGCTGGGGAGTAAGGAAGGAATGGGAAGATCTTGGACATCTTTCCTGAGAAAGCTGTCAGCCCTGCGGTCAGGTGCTAGCAGCCTGTGAGCGCTCGCCTTCCCCTTTTAATTCAAGCTCCTGGCAAAAACTTGTCAGGCAGAGTCATGCCCAGAGCAGGGCAGCCTGCAGTCCCCTCGCCGGTGCAGTCGTGCCAGCATCATCTCCTCCAGCTCTGGTGCAGAGGAGCTCTGGTGCAAAGGAGTTCGGTGCAGAGGAGCATCCCAGAGGACTTTGCAGAGCAAGGCAGCCTTGAACTTACTCTCATTTTCTGGAGAGCTGTCCCTGCAGCATGCAGGCCCTTGCTGGGTCACTTCCTGGGCCGCCTGAGAATGGGTGGACCTGGGGGAGGAACAAGGCAGAGCCCTGTTGTGCACTGTCTCCATGCCATGCGATCCAAGGCAGGCGGGAGCGAGCTGCCAGCGCAGAGGCCCTGGCCAGAAGACAGACCTTGGGGAGGCTCCTCGGAGATGGCCCCGCCGTGGCGGGAAAGGGAAGCAGCAGCAAGGCGGCACAGCCGCTTCCACCCCGTCCTCCTCTGCCTACCGGGCCCTGCTGCACCAACCTGCCCTTGGGTGGGCATCTCAGTGGCCCCGTATTGTTCGGGGAGAGGGCACAGGCTGCCCTCCTCCAAAGCCCCCCACCTCTTCCCGAGGCCCCTGCAGCACGAGGGCCAGAGCCCTCCCCAAAACTCCCCCGGGGCTGCTCTCCCCAGCAGAGACCCAGCGAGGAGAGGGCTGAGCTCTCCCACGGCTCTGCTAGAGCCTGCCCAGACACACCCGCACGGTGCCTGCAGCGGGCACCCAGAGACGGCTTGTGCAGGAGAGCAGCAGGGATGTCCCGAGTCCCCTGGCCAGGACCCCGAGACAGCGCCAGCAGCAGCACTGCAGGGCTTGGCCCCGGGGGGGCAGAGGGACTTTCGGCGAGTTTCCCAAGCCCCACGGCTGCTGCTCTGCATACGGCCCTTGTCAGGGGCTTCCCCACCGCGTCCGCCCCAGCCCCGCATTAGGCTCTGCCTGTGCGACCCCCCAGCTGAGGCCCCCGGAAGGAACAAACCCCGCACGGACATACCCATTCTCTGTCTTGCTGCCCACTCGCCTTCTTGACGGGGCTTTCGGTGCCCCTTGTGATTTTGGGGGAGCCTTTCTCCGCCTCATGTTGGGGAGAAAGCAAGCTCTCCAGCTTTCTTATGGCCCCTCCTTCAGCCCCAGGAGTTTTGCCTGCCCAGGGCACAGCCCCTCAGGCAAAAGCCCCAAACCGATCCCTGGCGGTGAGGCCCTGACCCAGGGAGCACTGGGCTGCATTTGGGGGGCAGCACTGGGCTGCATTTGGGGGGGCAGCACTGGGCTGCATTTGGGGGGCAGCTCTGGCTCCCCTGCAAGCTCCCCCGGGAGCCAGTGCGTCCGAGCCCCCGAGCCTCGTTGGGCCCTGTGCCGGGTGCCGCACGTTGCGTCCCTGGGCAGGGCTCAGCACGCCTAGAGAGCCCCCAGGAAACGGGAATGGAGGGTGGATGGAAGTTTTTGCTCTCGCCTGATCCGACAGCTGCGCTCCCCTTATGGCTTCTCGCAGCCAACAGCTTCAGTCCCCTGATGGCTGCCCCCAGCCCATGGCACGTTGCACAGGCCTTCACATGCCTGCGCCCTTCCACAAGGCCCCCACGGCTGGGCCGGAGCGTCAGGGGTGCCACGTGCCTGGCAGGCCAGAGGGCTGTGCCTGGGGAGGCACCATGGGCATGGGGGGGATGGAGAGAGCTGAGCCAGGATCCCCCGGGGGGTCTGGCTGCTCCTCGGGGAGGGTCCTACGTGGGGCTGCCACACCGGTGCGCACAGACAGGATGCCTGGTGGAGACTGCCCTCAGCCGGTCACAGCCGGATTCAGCTGCCTCGGCAACAGACAAAACCAGCCCAACCGATCCGAGCAGCTTGTTGTGCCTCTGAATCAATCAGAGGGGGTTTCTCCCGGGTTGTGCAAGGAATTCCTCCTGGGCGACATGTTGGACACGCCCCCGCCCAGGCCTCCACACACTTCTCAGGCCTGCCCGAGTTCCCCGCTATGTCTAGACCCCATGGGGCCTTTGAGAGGGCCTGTGGAACGACATCGCTCTGCTCCGGACTAACAGCCACATTCCTCTCCGCGGGGGTTTTTTTGGTTTTTTTTCATTTTTTATTTTTATGGTAGAAGGTCTCCTCATGCTTGGCCGATGGCATTCATTCCCATTAGCTTCCCATGAACCTGCACTCGATAAATGCAGGTGTAGCCTGACTTTCCCCAGTTGCTCTGTATGGCAAGTCTCATAAGCTGAAAGGCTCTGCGAAGCTCGTTCTGCAAAGAAAACATGGCAAAAAGACACGTCACTCCTGGAGCGTAAGGAGCGGCAGGAGGCCCCGCGCGGCTTCCTCTGCCAGCCCGGCCCTTGCTCTGGGAGGCGCAGCTCCCGCCCTGGCTGAGGGGACAGCTTCTCTCTCCTTCCCTTCTCCCACCCAGGACCCCTGTGCCCCTGCAGAGCAAACACCCGGCCCCAGAGAGTGGGCCGGGCTGCTGAGGAAACCTGAGGCTTTCTGGCCCGGGGGGCAACAGAGCCTGGGGAAAGTCCTGCTGCTGGGGTAAGGTGCTGGGTGTCCTCCCTGCCACCGCCCGCCCGGCTGGGGCTTGGTCCTTGTCCCGTCACCCCTTCCCTTCGCAGACTGGCCGGGGAGCCCTCCTGCATGTGGGCTGTGACAGCACCCAGCAGCTCCTCCACCTGCCTCCCCAGCAGAGCCCAGGCCCGGGGATGCCGGCCACCCTCCAACTGAGTACGGGGCATCCCCATGGTGCTGCCTTTTGGCTGTTGCCACCCGACACTCGTGTTTCAGGGCAGTGTGCAGCACACGTGGGGTGGCAAGGCCGTGGCTGCCTCTGCCAGAAGCAGCAGGCATAGGCGGGGAGCTCTGGGGACCCGCATGGCCGTGGGGCCCAGCTGGGACTCGCTCTACTTTTGCTGCCCTCACTGGGTGCTGCTCAGCCCTCCAGTCCCAGCCACGTCTCTCTCGGCCGGGGTTGGGCCCCTGCCCCGGGAGGGACCGTCCACACTCCTTCTGCCTCTGACTTGCCGGCAAACCTGCGTTTCTGCCCTGGCCTCTTGCCCACACAGACTTCCCGTACCTGCAGAGGGAATGTCTGGGTCGGCTCTTTCTCTATGTCGTAGCTGAACATCCCGAGCAGAGTTTCCTCTTCTCCTTCCTCATCCACTCCCTTAGAGAGAAAGCACAGGTCAGGCTCAAACCAGCCATGAGGAAACACACATGCCAGCCGCAGGCCCCCTCTCCCGCGGCTCCAGCGCAGTCTGGCGCAGGTTGCGGTGGAGCTGAGCTGTTCGGCCAAAGCGCACTGAGCAAGTCTTAAGATGGGATGACACCACCCTGCACCTCCCCTGAAATGTCCCCTCAGGGCACAGCAGTGCTCGGGAGTGACCAGCACAGGAATCTCAGCAGATGCGCAGAGACTGCCAAGTCCCCCGTACGGCTTTTCCCCAGCACCAGGTCCCAGACCCAAGTGCCTGGCAGAGACTTACAAAGACGGTGAAATCTCGGGGGGCGCTGCTGATGTCCCCGAGTGCAGAGGACTTCGTCAAGGGGTGCTGCACAGTGATCGCAGTTGGTCGGACTTGTGCGGGCAACCTAATGACCAGCTGGCTCTGAAACGCTTGGGAAGGCCAGCAGGATCCCGGGGAAACGTCCAGCTGAAAGCAGAGGGCAACGGCAATGGTTGGTGAGGGCGCGACATGGCCCGTGCTGCTACCAGTGCAGCCAGAAGCACTGGCGGCACAGTGCTTGCGGGCTGTATTTGTGCACAAAATGAGTGGCGTGTTGGGAAATGGACGGAAGTGCCCGGACGACTTCCTGGCCGGGGAAAGAGGACTCGGTGAATTCCCCAGGAGAGGAAAATATCCATCATGAAACATCTGATACCCTGCACCTGAGTCAGGCCTTGAAGAAAGTGCCCTCTTTGCCCATCAACTCTGCATCTTCCTCTACCACTCCTCGCCCCATCTATAAAGGGAAGATCAGAGCTGGGGGATGTGGCGTATTGTTCAAAAATAATCAGCGCAACGCTCCGTGGAAGTAGTAAAAAGATCTTCTTTCGTGCCAATCCGCACAGCTTATCTCCTACTATCTACTCGTTGTCTACCTGCTACAATACTGTCTACGTGTTAGCCCTTGTTACAAGTTGTTGCACCTGGTGACAAGCAGCCAATCTTTGCATTACTTTCCGAGGCATCAGTCACGGGGCTTCGGCCACCTGCCTCACTGTTCCCATCTCGGTTTCAGGAGCAGCAGTATTCACTCCCTTCTTGCTGTTCTCATGGTTTCGGTGCCAGCAAGGCTTCAGCGCTTGCCCAGGGTTTGTTCAACGGTACAAAGTCAAAACCATCCACTGTTGCTCTTATCCCTACTCCCACAGGGGGAGGCAACTGGGGTCGCCAAGAAGAATGATAGAATCATAGAATCATTTAGGTGGGAAAAGACCCTTTAGATCGTCGGGCCCACCCGTAAACCTAACGCTGCCAAGTCCACCACTACAGCATGTCCCTAAGCACCATGTCTAGAGGTCTTTTAAACACTCCATGGATGATCACTCAACCACTTCCCTGGGCAGCCTATTCCAAAGCTTTACGACCCTCTCGGAGAAGACATTTTTCCTAATACCCAAGCTAAACTTCCCCTGGCGCAACTTGAGGCCATTGCCTCTCGTCCTGTCACTTGTTACTTGGGAGAAGAGACCAACACCCACCTCATTACAACCTCCTTTCAGGTAGTTGTAGAGAGTGAAAAGGTCTCCCCTCAGCCTCTGTTTCTCCAGGCTAAACAACCCCAGTTCCCTCAGCCGCTCCTCATAAGACTTGTGCTCCAGGCCCTTCACCAGCTTCGTTGCTCTTCTTTGGACGCGCTCCAGCACCTCAATGTCCTTCTTGTAGTGAGGAGCCCAAAACTGAACACGGTATTCCAGGAGCGGTCTTGCTAGTGCTGTGTACAGGGGGATGATCGCTTTCCTGCTGGCCACACTGTGATACAAGCCAGGATGCTGTTGGCCTCCTTGGCCACCTGGGCACACTGCCGGCTCATGTTCAGCCGGCTGTCGACCAACACCCCCAGGTCCATTTCCGCCAGGCAGCTTTCCAGCCACTCTTCCCCAAGCCTGTAGTGTTGCATGAGGTTGTTGTGACCCAAGTCCAGAACGTGGCACTTGGCCTTCTTGAACCTCATACAATAGGCCTCGGCCCATCGATCCAGCCTGTCCAGGTCCCTCTGTAGAGCCTTCCTACCCTCGAGCAACTTGGTGTCGTCTGCAAACTTACTGAGGGTGCACTCGGTCCCCTCATTCAGATCACCCAGATTAGAGAAGCTCCTTCAGCCAGTGGTGACCAGGGATGGTGGGCAGGATGCAGCAGCTCAGCTCAGCTCATGGGCGAAGCTGCTGGTTTCTAGCGAGCCAAGCCCTGTGTGAGACCTCAGGTGTGTGGCACCTGAGCAGTGCCATGGGCTTCAGCAATACCACTGGCCTGAGGGGAGACGCCCTGGGGCTTGCCCTCAACCTTACCGGGTGGAACAAAACCAGCACTGATGATTGCTGCTACCATACCTGCACAAAAGTATCCAGAGGGTTCAGATTACAAAGGAACGAGAGCCATGCATAGCTCCTGGGTGCTGTCTGCAGGTCGATGGTGACCCCTGAAGGGAGAAGAGAGCAGCTGACTGTCAGAAGCCCCAGGCTCAGAGGGCCCGGTGGCTCCTGGGTATTTCTATGGCTGCCTGCCAGTCCCGCGCCCAGCCCTGTGCCCGCGGAGGTGACGCAGGCAAGGAGGGGATCCTCGCGCCCAGTGACAGCGTCTCTCTCCCAGCCGCACAAAGAGAAGGTCTGCAGGTGCTGGGAGACTGCAAGCCCCCGTGGGAAGGGCAGGGGGCCAAGCTGAGGCCCTGCTGCATGGAGAGCAAAGGACGACCCGACCACTCGCTTTCAGTCCCCAGGAAAGCTCAGAGGAGAGGGAGAGCACAGAAATGCTGGCAGGGGCAGGCCAGGGGCACCTGTGAGGGGCCTGAGGCAGGACTGGGGTGAGCCCATGGGAGTCGCTCTGCCACAGGCACGCTGTTGGGCCCCGTGATTTCGTCTCATCTCCCCCTGCCTTGGAGAGCAGAGTCTGCAGCGCAGCCTCCTTTTGGGAATGCTAAGCAGGAGCCCAGCGCAACAAGACCTGCCTGCCCGCCCGCATCCATACCTGCGCTTTTCAGAACCCAGGCAGACATCCTGATGTTCTCTTCCAAAGGCAACGCAGACATTGCCATTCTCATATCCTGAAGCTCCTGGGAAAGACAGAAATGAACATAGGAGACAACCACGTCAGCAGGCCGTTCAGTGTGACTGCGGAGTCCTGGCACAGAGCAAAGCAAGGAGCCCGTGTCAGAAAGCACAAGACAAGCCTTGTCCAAACAGCTGCCAGGCTCAAAGCCTTCTGATGAGAAGAGCAAGCATGGGTCTGAGCCCCACAGCCTTGTCTCCACCTCCATGCTCAGCCTGGAGATGGGCTCAGCCCTGCTAGGGCCAGATGCTCCTGGGAGGGCTTTTGTGTCTCACTGCTCTCTGAGGCCAGGCCAGAACTACCAGAGGCCCCAGCGCACTGGGAGAAGGATTTCAGCATTTCTCCACTGCCAGACATGGCCCAATTAAACTTAGTCAGAGGAAGGGGCTTTCTCGCAGAGAAGCTCAACCAGCAACCCCCGGTAAAGGATGGGTGGGTGGAGTGAGCAGGAAAACCCCACCAGCAGCCCCAGGAAAGCAGCCTGTGCGGAGCCCTGCTTATCCCAGCCCTCTTTCCCAAAGTGCAGGATCACCTTCTTCACATGGCTCATCTCTGCAACCAGGCGCGCCACCTCCTCCCTCAGCTGTTGCACCTCCTGCACTTGTTCGTCCAGCAGAGGAAGCAAGTTCCTGCAGAAGTCGGAAAAGCTGATCTTGTCAGGGAGCTGCTCGGCCCCTCCCAGAGCCTCCAGGCTCGGAGACAAGCAGAGACACCGGTGCTCGAACCCCCTTTTCTTTCCCTGCTTTGCGAGTGCTTCCCTTCACCTCCAGCTTTAGCAAAAGGCGAAGAGCGAGGGAAAGGCACGAGCCCCGGGCGCTACGCACAGGAGCGCAAACAGCTCGAGGCTGGCTCCCACTAGCCCACCAAATGAGTTGTGGGCCAGGAGAAGCTCTTACCACATGGACTTCAGCTGGCCCACAGACTGCTCCTGCAGCACCTGGAAGGGAAAGGCTCTCCGCTTGAGTCCCAGAGCTGCCGGGGCTTTCCAGAGCCGGCGGCTCTAGGACGGCACAGCGGAAGCTGCTGCTGCTTCTTTGGGTCACAGCCTGGAGACGGGGATTCAGCGATTTACCCAACCACCATCAGCAGTGCTCCTCTGCGGGAGTTTCCTGTCCCGTAACAACAGTCACTGACCTGAGGCACCTCCTTTGGCCACAGCATCCACACGGGCAGTGAGGCACCAGCTGTAATTCACATCAACGAGAGAGAGTTATTTTACTAGTGTTTCTAATGATCCCCGTAGTCATGCTGTCTCCTCCCACACCAAGGTGGCAAGGGGTTCGCCGAGCGGTTCACTCCCTGCTGCCGTGAGCACCAACACTTGGCTCCAAGGGCTACGAGAGAGCCACCTCTCCGTCCCTCCCCCTGCACGGCACCGCCGAGGAGCCTCATGTCAGCTGGGCTCCGCTTCCCAAGCGATGCCCAGCTCTGGCCCTGGCTGTCACCGTCTCCACTTCATCCAGCACACCTCCAAGCAGGGGGCTGCTGGAGCAGCTGCGGCATGGCAGTGCAGGAGCTGGGCCTGTCCCCGGCATGCAACCTGGCACCCGTTTCCATGAGCGAGAAGGACCTTCTCCAACCTCCCCTTCACAGCTGCACAGGCTGCTCTCGCCCGCTGCCTCTGCCCATCTGCCTCTCTCACACACACGCCCCGATCATGCCAGCCAGGCTGGAAGTACATACAGCCTCCCCTCACAGGCTTGCAGGCTAAGTGATTCCCTTGGGCCGTGGCAGCTTCTGCACAGCCTGTCCACAAAGGAAAGCTGCACAAGAGGAGGGACCTCCGTCCGAAGGGGTCCTGCTGGCTGCGCTTCCGAACGCTGTGTGCATCTGCAGTGGCCCTTGGGCTCCCAGAGCTGCAGAAGAGGGAGGTTGGAAGGTCCCCACGGGTGTTCCAACGCCTCTCCCTCACGCTACAGCTTGCACCCCGCGCGTCCGTGCTACCACGAGCAGCGGGTGAATACTCACCAATAGCGGCTATGAAGATGAGGCACAGGACCATAAAGAGCCCGCTCCTCTTCTGGGTCATCTCTTTCCTGAAAAAGAGGGAGTCTTGGCGTTACCAGTGCTCAGGGACTGGGGTGGACCCCTGTACGGGGGCATTTTCACTTGCAAGCTGAGAAGCACCAATTCTGGAGGTCAGCTCTTGACAGAAGGCTGAGACCAGCCCCTTTCAAAAGGAGCACGGTTTCTGTCTGCACCCTTCAATGCTGCAGGCAGAATTTGGCAAAGAAAGCGCTCCAAGATCACCTCCAGACACTGAGTTAAAAAGATCCAGGGAAGTAAGCAGACCTGGCAAGGGAAAGCCACTCTTTGGCAGTCTCTGCTGTGCGCTCGCCTTCCCTTTCGCTAAGGTGGCAGACCTGGTTGCACTTGAGATGAAATACCTCTTGTTTTGGGGTGTTTCCAAAGCACTGGGCGGACAGCAGGCCTTTGCTGCTCCTCTCCCGCCACCCTCTGCCGCCTCTCCCCCCAGCCAGAGGCTGGTCAAGGCCTTGGCAAAGCCTTCCCCTGCAGAGGCTCGGCCCTGACCCTGAGCACTCCGCTGTGCCCAAGGTACCGAGGTTTCGGGCACTGACGCGCGCGCCGAGTGGGGCTGCCAGGGATTTTGCTCTTGTTCCTTTCCAAGCAGCTGCCCCAGCCCCGGCAGCAGTTGACCTGCTGCCAGCAGGAGCCACGCTCTCCTGGTGCGCAGCACCGCCAGCCTCGCTCTGACCCACGGGCACCCCCCTCTCTGTCTACACCGGACACGCGCTGTACTCACACGGTGGAGATGCAGGTGCTAAGGTGTTTCTCAAGAGACACCAGGGCCAGCGCCAGACCGCTGGAAACGATCAAGACCAAGCCTGGCAAAGAAAGGGGAGAAAAGCCTGAGGACCCTTCCTGAGGACATCCGTTGGGATGCATGTCAGACCTGCGGGGAGGTGTGTGCTGGTGCCACGCAGTCCCTCCCCAGGGCAGTGGCAAGGGCAGGACCAGGATTTTGCCCTGGGGAGGGGACAGCTGGGTGCACCCTGGGAGTGAAGGACCGAGGGCCGGGCACAGTCCCCTCGCAGGCACGGCACTGATGGCTCATCCAGGGAAGGAGGGTGGCACGAGGCTTTGGCCGCTGGGCTCCCACCATATGGGTGTACCGCATGGTTGGTGGAGGGTCCCACAAGGACAGGGAAATGGTAGCCAGCCTCTGTTGCAGTCGCGTAGCTGCCATGGCCCCAGGCCTTCCTCAGAGCAGGATGATGCTGGCTCTGCAGGGCCTGGCCCCAAACATGGGGTGACAGGCAGCCTCTTCTCCTCACTCCTCGCTGGTTCATTTAACACCAGGCCCTAGCGTACCTGGGGGAGCAGGAGGGAACGGGAGGATCTTGGCGATGTCCGCCCTGCGGTCAGGTGCTAGCAGCCTGTGAGCGCTCGCCTTCCCCTTTTAATTCAAGCTCCTGGCAAAAACTTGCCAGGCAGAGTCATGCCCAGAGCAGGGCAGCCTGCAGTCCCCTCGCCGGTGCAGTCGTGCCAGCATCATCTCCTCCAGCTCTGGTGCAGAGGAGCTCTGGTGCAGAGGAGTTCTGTGCAGAAGAGCATCCCAGAGGACTTTGCAGAGCAAGGCAGCCTTGAACTTACTCTCATTTTCTGGAGAGCTGTCCCTGCAGCATGCAGGCCCTTGCTGGGTCACTTCCTGGGCCGCCTGAGAATGGGTGGACCTGGGGGAGGAACAAGGCAGAGCCCTGTTGTGCACTGTCTCCATGCCATGCGATCCAAGGCAGGCGGGAGCGAGCTGCCAGCGCAGAGGCCCTGGCCAGAAGACAGACCTTGGGGAGGCTCCTCGGAGATGGCCCCGCCGTGGCGGGAAAGGGAAGCAGCAGCAAGGCGGCACAGCCGCTTCCACCCCGTCCTCCTCTGCCTACCGGGCCCTGCTGCACCAACCTGCCCTTGGGTGGGCATCTCAGTGGCCCCGTATTGTTCGGGGAGAGGGCACAGGCTGCCCTCCTCCAAAGCCCCCCACCTCTTCCCGAGGCCCCTGCAGCACGAGGGCCAGAGCCCTCCCCAAAACTCCCCCGGGGCTGCTCTCCCCAGCAGAGACCCAGCGAGGAGAGGGCTGAGCTCTCCCACGGCTCTGCTAGAGCCTGCCCAGACACACCCGCACGGTGCCTGCAGCGGGCACCCAGAGACGGCTTGTGCAGGAGAGCAGCAGGGATGTCCCGAGTCCCCTGGCCAGGACCCCGAGACAGCGCCAGCAGCAGCACTGCAGGGCTTGGCCCCGGGGGGGCAGAGGGACTTTCGGCGAGTTTCCCAAGCCCCACGGCTGCTGCTCTGCATACGGCCCTTATCAGGGGCTTCCCCACCGCGTCCGCCCCAGCCCCGCATTAGGCTCTGCCTGTGCGACCCCCCAGCTGAGGCCCCCGGAAGGAACAAACCCCGCACGGACATACCCATTCTCTGTCTTGCTGCCCACTCGCCTTCTTGACGGGGCTTTCGGTGCCCCTTGTGATTTTGGGGGAACCTTTCTCTCCCTCATGTTGGGGAGAAAGCAAGCTCTCCAGCTTTCTTATGGCCCCTCCTTCAGCCCCAGGAGTTTTGCCTGCCCAGGGCACGGCCCCTCAGGCAAAAGCTCCAGTCCGATAAGTGGCAGAAGCGCTCCTGCCACAGGCACACAGCCACCAGGACAGCACGAGCTGCTTCCAGCCAGGCTTTAATGGCCCAAAGTACCAGGGTCTGAGCAAGGCCCTGACCTCACAGAGGTCTGGGCCTGCGTGGTATGCGGTCATGGCTGTGACATCACAGACGGGGCCACAAGGGGGCAGGAGATGGGGAGAGACCCCGCAGTTTTCCTGTTGCAGCCCATCCGCAGCCACCACGGGGCCCTGACCGGGGGAGTGCTGGTGTGTGTCTGAGGGGCTGTGCTGGTTCTCCTGCGAGCTCCCCCAGGAGCAAGGGCACCCCAGCCCCCGAGCCTTGTTGGGCCCTGTGCTGGGTGCCGCACGTTGTGTCCCTGGGCAGGGCTCATCACTCCTAGATAGCCCCCAGGAAACAGGGATGGAGGGTGATTTTTGCTGTTGCCTGATCCAACAGCTGCTTCAGGCAGTGTTTCTGCTCTTTGAATCTTCTCCTCTGCAGAGAAGAAGGAAAACTAAGCATTCCCGTGTGCTGTCAAAGGTGGAATGGTGCCTCTCTGTAAGGCAGAGGGTTTTTTCCTAGCCGTGTTGACCCTGCCTTAACGTCCATCCCGCTGTACTGGGTCTGGCTGCGATGGAGTTGACTTTCCTCCCAGCAGCCTGTACGGTGCCATGATTTGCATCTGTGCTACAAGAGTGTTGATGACACACCATTGTTTCAGCTACTGCTGAACAATGCTTACAGTGCATCAAGCTGTCTCCGTTTCTCACTCTGGCCCCTCAAGCAAAGAGGTTGGGGGTGGGCAAGAACTTGGGAGGGAACAGAGCCAGGGCAGCCAACCCAAATTGACCAAAGGGCTATTCCACGCTGTGTAATGTCATGCTTAGCGATAAAGAGTGGGTCTCTGCAAAATAGCTGTTGCTTAGAGATTTGCTGGGCATCAGCCTGCCTCCGGAAGGTAGTGAGCAACTGCTATTGCATGCCTTGGGTTTGTTCCCTCTTTCCTTCACTTATTAAAGTGTTTATATGTGTCCTGGTTTTGGCTGGGGGAGAGTTAATTTTCTTCCTGTTAGCTGTTGTAATGCTGTGGTTTTGATTTAGTACAAGCATAATGTTGATAACACACTGATGTTTTAATTGTTGCTAAGTAATGTTTACATAGTCAAGGACTTTTCAGCTTCCCATGCTCTGCCAGGTACACAAGAAGCTGGGAGGGAGCATAGGCAGGACAGCTGACCCGACTGGCCAACGAGGTATTCCATACCATATGTCGTCTTGCTCAGTACATAAACTGGGGGTTGGTGGAGGAGAGAGATCGCTGCTTGGGCGCAGCAGGGGGTGAGCAATTGCATTGTGCATCACTCGTTTTGTATATTCTATCATCATCATCATCATCATAATTATCATTATTCTTATTGTTGTTGTTGTTGTTGTTGTTATTATTGTTATTGTTATTATTATTTTCCCTTCCTTTTCTGTTCTATTAAATTGTCTTTATCTCAATCCACGAATTTTACTTTTTTTTTTCCCGATTCTCTCCCCTGTCCCACCAGGGAGGGGGGAGTGAGCAAGAGGCTGTGTGGTGTTTGGCTGCCTGCCAGCTTAAACCACAACAGTCCTTTTTGGCACCCAACGTCGGGCCCGCAGGGTTGAGATAAAGACACATCTGACCTGAACGGGTTAAAACAAATTTGTTATAAGCATTCATTATATCAGTTTAGTAGTCTCTGGTCACAGGGTTGGTTTATTTGCTCTCGGAGCTGTTAGATCTGTTCTTGGAATTCTGTTATGTAACATCTTACTGGCTATATATACTATATATACTGCTTATCAGTATTTATGTGCTGGTTATCTCTGGGAGATGGATTAAGGTTATCGCTTTGCTACACTGTGTAACCCTGGCTTATGGTATGATAAACTTATTGGTCATGAGATTGTACTCAGCACTGCCATCATCCCTGTGCTTTGGGAGCTATCCCTCAGAAACTATTAATAATTACACTTTTTACCTCTTCTCCTCGGAGACCCAATTTACAGGGGAGACACCTTCCTTCACCTTCCCCTTCTCCTCCACGCTCATTAAAATATTTTTAATATCCTTGGGATGTTCAGACCAGCATGTTCCTATTGGTATGTCTCCTGAATGTGTTTCAGGCCTTGTTTAAGGTTAAACAACGATTTAAGAATACCACCCAGAGATCTGCCCCGAGGCTGGATACTTATGAGTGGCAGGGTGTGTGGAATAGTATGGGCAAGTGCCTAGGTCAGTGATCACCTCCAATGTTTTGGAACTTACCCCTGAACAAGTGCAGAATCCTGAAAAACTAGTAAAATATTTGGAAAAAGTATGCTGTTACCCTGGCAATTCTAGACAGACCCAGATTTCTGCAACGTGCTGGGGCCTGTCCCATGCCTACCGAGCCCTGTTCAACACTATTCAGAACCCTCAAGGGGAAGACAAGGTCTCGGATCTTACGACAAAACGACTGTGGCTACTCCAGCCCCGGCAACAGGTACTACAGCTGAACCAGAGGACCAACCCATGCTGGTGTCAGTCTCCCCTGTACAGAAGGGGAAATCTTGGAAGTGAAAGTCAGGTCATTTAGAAAGGGATGATGGAAAAGCAGGGCCATCATGAGGAGAGGAAGAGGAAGAGATGGAAACCACCTGATCCCTATCCCTGAGTGAGTTGCGAGATATGCGAAAATATTTCAGTCGTCATCCAGGTGAGCATATTGTTACCTGGCTGCTCTGATGCTGGGATAATGGGGCCAGTAGCCTGGAATTAGAGGGGAAGGAAGCCAAGCAGCTGGGATCCCTTGCTAGGGAAGGGGGCATTGACAAAGCAACTGGAAAAGGGACACAGGTCCTCAGCCTCTAGAGGCGACTGCTGTCAGGCATGAAGGAAAGGTATCCCTTCAAGGAAGATGTTATATATGTCCCAGCCAAATGGACCACTATGGAGAGAGGTATCCAGTACCTGAGAGAATTAGCCATGCTGGAGGTGGTTTATAGTGACCTGGATGATAAGCAAGTACCCAGAGATCCGGATGAAGTCCCGTGCACGCGACCCATGTGGCAGAAGTTGGTACAGAGTACACCAGCGTCGTATGACAGTTTGTTGGCAATACAGCCCTGGAAAGAGGAAGAAGCACCAACGATGGATGACTCAGTTGGCAAGCTCCAGCAATACGAAGAAAGTGTCTTTTCCTCCCTTGTCTCAGCTGTGCAGAAACTGTCCCAGGAGGTCCACCATCCTGGGTTCTCCCAGGAAAATTGCTGCTCTACTTTCCAGAATAAACCTGTCTCATGACGGTCTAGTTTCCAGGGAACAGTTCCCCAGACAGAGTAGAAGGGCTGATCTTACTTCGGATTGCAATGAAGAAATTCTTGACTCATATTTACAAGAAGTGGATAGTGAATACTGTGACCAGGACTAGAGGGGCCCTGACTCCGGCCAGGTGGAGGAAAGGGACAACCGGGTTTACTGGACTGTGTGGATTCGATGGCCTGGCACATCAGAGCCACAGGAGTATAAGGCTCTCGTAGACACCGGTGCACAGTGTACCCTGATGCCATCAAGCTATGAAGGGGGCAGAACCCATTTGTATTTCTGGAGTGACAGGGGGATCCCAAGAGTTAACTGTATTGGAGGCTGAAGAGAGCCTGACCAGGAATGAGTGGCAGAAGCACCCCATTGTGACTGGCCCAGAGGCTCCGTGCATCCTTGGCATAGACTACCTCAGGAGAGGGTATTTCAAGGACCCAAAAGGGTACCGGTGGGCTTTTGGTGTAGCTGCCCTGGAGACGGAGGAAATTAAACAGCTGTCCACCTTGCCTGGTCTCTCAGAGGACCTTTCTGTTGTGGGGTTGCTGAGGGTCAAGGAACAGCAGGTGCCAATCGCTAGCACAGTGCACCGGCGGCAATACCGCACCAACCGAGACTCCCTGCTTCCCATCCATAAGCTGATTCGTCTACTGGAGAGCCAAGGAGTGATCAGCAAGACTCGCTCACCCTTTAACAGTCCCATATGGCCAGTGCGAAAGTCTAATGGAGAGTGGAGACTAACAGTGGACTATCATGGCCTGAACGAAGTCACGCCACCACTGAGTGCTGCTGTGCCGGACATGCTAGAACTTCAGTATGAACTGGAGTCAAAGGCAGCCAAGTGGTACATCGCTAATGCGTTCTTCTCAATCCGTTTGGCGGCAGAGTGCAGGCCACAGTTTGCTTTCACTTGGAGGGGCGTCCAGTACATCTGGAACTGACTGCCCCAGGGGTGGAAACACAGCCCTACCATTTGCCATGGACTGATCCACACCGCACTGGAACAGGGTGAGGCTCCAGAGCACCTGCAACACATTGATGACATCATCGTATGGGGCAGCACAGCAGAAGAAGTTTTTGAGAAAGGGGAGAGAATAGTCCAAATCCTTCTGAAGGCTGGTTTTGCCATAAAACAAAGTAAGGTCAAGAGACCTGCACAGGAGACCCAGTCTTTCGGAATAAAATGGCAGGACGGACATCATCAGATCCCAATAGATGTAATCAACAAAATAACAGCCATGTCCCCACCAGACAGCAAAAAGGAAACACAAGCCTTCTTAGGCGTTGTGGGTTTTTGGAGAATGCATATTCCAAATTATAGTCAGATAGCAAACCCTCTCCATCAAGTGACCAGGAAGAAAAACGATTTCAAATGGGGCCCTGAGCAACAACAAATTAAACAGGAGATAGTTCATGCAGTAGCCCTTGGGCCAGTCCGGGCAGGACAAGATGTAAAGAATGTGCTCTACACCGCAGCCTGGAGCCTCTGGCAGAGGGGAGATGCGAGGTCGACCCTTAGAGTTTTGGAGTCGGGGATACAGAGGATCTGAAGCCCACTATACTCCAACTGAGAAGGAGATATTGGCAGCATATGAAGGGGTTCGAGCTGTTTCGGAAGTGGTTGGTACTGAAGCCCAGCTCCTCCTGGCACCCCGACTGCCGGTGCTGGGCTGGATGTTCAAAGGGAGGGTCCCCTCTACACATCATGCAACCGATGCTACGTGGAGTAAGTGGGTCGCACTGATCACACAACGGGCCTGAATAGGAAACCCCAGTCGCCCAGAAAGTGATCATGGACTGGCCAGAAGGCAAAGATTTCAGAATATCCCCAGAGGAGGAGGTGACACGTGCTGAAGAGGCCCCACTGTATAACAAACTACCAGAAAACAAGAAGCAATGTGCCCTGTTCACTGATGGGTCCTGTCGTCTTGTGGGAAAGCATCGGAGATGGAAAGCTGCTGTATGGAGTCCTATATGACAAGTTGCAGAAACTGCTGAAGGAGAAGGTGAATCAATTCAGTTTGCAGAGGTGAAAGCCATCCAGCTGGCTTTGGATATTGCTGGATGAGAAAAATGGCCAGTACTTTATCTCTATACTGACTCATGGATGGTGGCAAATGCCCTGTGGGGGTTGTTGCAGCAGTGGAAGCAGAACAACTGGCAGCGCAGAGGTAAACCCATCTGGGCTGCCGCATTGTGGCAAGATATTGCTGCCCGAGTAGAGAACCTGGTTGTAAGAGTACGTCACGTAGATGCTCATGTACCTAAGAACTGGGCCACTGAAGAACATCAAAATAACCAGCAGGTGGATCAGGCTGCTTAGATTGAAATGGCTCAGGTGGGTCAGGATTGGCAACATACGGGTAAATTATTTATAGCCCGTTGGGCTATCAAGGAGGAAGTGCAACGTATAGATGGTCTTGTGATCGAGGGATGGACTCGCCCATGGACGCTATTGCACAGGTTATCCATGAATGTGAAACATGCGCTGCAATCAAGCAAGCCAAGCAAGTAAAGCCTCTCTGGTATGGAGGACGATGGTTGAAATATAAATATGGGGAGGCCTGGCAGATTGATTATATCACACTCCCACAAACCCGCCAAGGCAAGCACCATGTGCTTACCATGGTGGAAGCAACCACTGGATGGCTGGAAACATATCCTGCACCCCATGCCACCACCTGGAACACTATCCTGGGCCTTGAAAAGCAAGTCCTGTGGTGACATGGTACCCCAGAAAGAATTGAGTCAGACAACGGGACTCATTTCCGAAACACCCTCATAGACACCTGGGCCAAAGAGCATGGCATTGAGTGGGTCTATCACATCCCCTATCATGCACCAGGAAAATCAAACGATACAATGGACTGCTGAAGAGTACATTGAGGGCAATGGGTGGTGGGACATTCAAGCATTGGGATATGCATTTAGCAAAAGCCACCTGGATAGTCAACACTAGGGAATCTGTCAGTCGAGCTGGCCCCGCCCAATCAAAACCTTTACATACTGTAGACAGGGATAAAGTCCCTGTTGAGCACATAAAAAATACGCTGGGGAAGACAGTTTGAGTTACTCCTGCCTCAGGCAAAGGAAAATCCATCCATGGGATTGCTTTTGCTCAAGGACCTGGGTGCAATTGGTGGGTAATGTGAAAGGATGGGGAAGTCTGGTGTGTACCTCAATGGGATTTAATTTTGGGTGAAAATAGCCAATGATTTGAATTGTATGATGTTAATTGCTGTATAGTACTATATGTCATATCAATGGTATTGCAGAATGAATCACTTAATGAAGAATGAACTTTGATGAAACCAAGCAAAGTGCAGTGGTGACGGAACCAGCACTGGCTTCAGCATGCAACAATCCAACTCCACACACCATCTGCTTGAAAGACTGTTACAACAGGTAGAGCTCAAAGTCATGGACTAAATGAACTCAACGGACATTTCAGAGGGATGGCTCATAGATAAGGGAATGATATCTGTGTGTATGTATCAAAAGACAAGAAAAGTGGTGGTGATCAATTGGAATGTATTGAAAATGTGAAACGAGGACATGACGTAAATGATATGGAATAAGGGGTGGATACTGTCCCGGTTTCAGCTGGGGTAAAATTAATTTTCTTCCTGTTAACTGGTGTACTGCTGTGTTTTGCATTTACTACAAGAATAATGTTGGTAACACACTGATGTTTCAGTTGTTGCTAAGTGCTGCTTATATAGTCAAGGACTTTTCAGCTTCCCATGCTCTGCCAGGTGCACAACAAGCTGGGAGTGAACATAGCCAGGACAGCTAACCCAAACTGGCCAACAGGGTATTCCATACCATATGACGTCATGCTAGTACATAAACTGGGGGTTGGTGGAGGAGAGGGATCGCTGCTTGGGCATCGGTTGGCGGGTGGTGAGCAATTGCATTGTGCATCACTCATTTAGTATATTCTATCATTATATTATTATTGTCATTGTTATTGTTATTTTCCCTTCCTTTTCTGTTCTATTAAACTGTCTTTATCTCAATCCAGTAATTTTACTTTTTTTTTTTCAATTCTCTCCCCGTCCCACTGGGGAGGGGAGAGTGAGCAAGCAGCTGTGTGGTGTTTGGCTGCCTGCCAGCTTAAACCACAACAATATCCCAATGCACAAGTTTTCTCCTCTTATCTTCCCCACCTGACTTGTTGAGGAGGAGGAGGAACGAGAGAGCGGCTGGGTGGGCATCTGGCAGTCAGCCAAGGTCATCCTGATGCAGTTGGCTGTAATTGGCAGGGTTGGGGTAGCGGGCGGGGTGGGGCAGTGTTGCAGGGTGACCTGTGTAGGAGGAAGTCTGGGATTGCCAGGAGCCAGACCTAGCCAGTCTTTCTGTCAGGCAATAGACAAAACCAACCTACCACATGCCACACTGAACCAATCAGAGGAATTTGTTGTGCCTCTGAACCAACCAGAGGAGTTTCTCCCACCCCCGCAAAAATAGAGGTAAGAAAGGGCGGTAGGAGCCAAGAGAAGAGAGAAACCAGGTCAGGGCGGGAGTGGGGAGAAGGGACACAAAAGGCTGTGCTGGAGCAGCAGGAGCAAAGAGAACAGCAGTAGCCTCCCCTGCCCCTGAGGACTCCTGGGGACCCCTGACACCTCCAGAGCCCTCCTGTTCTGGCTTCCCTGGCTGCTTCCAGCTGCCATGAGACATGGGTGCCCCGTTCCCAGGCACGTGCACTCCCCTGATGGCTGCCCCCAGCCCATCGCACGTTGCACAGGCCTTCACCTGCCTGTGCCCTTCCACAGGGCCGCCACGGCTGGGCCGGAGCGTCAGGGGTGCCACATCCCTGGCAGGCCAGAGGGCTGTGCCTGGGGAGGCACCATGGGCATGGGGGGTGGGGGTGTAGAGCTGAGCCGGTCCTGTGTGGGACTGCCACACCAGTGCACATGGAATGCCTGGGGACACTGCCGGTTCCAGCCACCGTAGCTAGAAAAATTGTCCGCCATGGTGTTACATCATGGCTGTGACATCGCAGCTGGGGCCATGAGTGGGCAGGAGATGGGGAGAGATCCTGCAGTTTTCCTGGCACAGCCCATCCGTGACCACCCCAGGTCTTGAACCAGCAGTAGCCCAAAATTCATGTGATAGAAAAAACTGTGTCAGACAAGACAGTATCAGCATAGTGTGGTCTGGTGCATCTGGATAAAAGAAGTGATGGGCCTGGAGCCTCTATATGGGGAAGACAGCACCAGGGTATCCTTGTACCAAATACCTCAGGAAACCTTTTTTTACTATTAAATCTTTGCCTGACTTTGAACCAATTGGAGTCTAACTGTAGAAGATGAGAAACCTTACAGAATGTTAAAGAAATCTATCCAAATTCTTTCGACTGGGATATGTATTCATAATATAACCGAGGGACTACAAATAGCTTTCACCCTATTTAGGCACGATGTATCTGGAAGCCTAGTTGTCTACCAGGCCATAACCCCTTACCCTATGCTACCTGGAATCTTTTGTGTGGTCTCTCTGTTTTATCTGTGATCTTGATAAAATCCCCATTCTAACATTAAGTCAAGGCCAGAGATTAGGGTACAAGAAACTGTCCTTCAGGATTTCTGCAAATCCAACGTAAACATCCTCCTTCAGGAATGGGAAAACAAGCCTCCAAAACAATTGTATTCTTACCTTCAACTTATGTAACTATTAAACAACCATGCAACCATGAAACACACATAGCTAAAATACACCAATGTCTCTGTAGGCAAATTCAATTTAACTGGCTTGGGAACATTCAAACCCACTACTACCTTGAAGTAGGTCAGGGACCTTGGAACTGTTTAGGGAGCAACCCTGAATACCATAGATCTTGTCATTGTCTGGAATAAGTTAGTCAGGCTTGGACAACTTAGCAGCCAAACCATACAGAGGCAAGTGACTACTGAAGCTGTTTATCATTAGAACCACTTTTGTGAGACCAGACTAGGGATAGTCCATGGTTGAAATAGTGCTGAAATGCATCACATGTCATCAGGTCCCCATAATCTGCTGTTTCACTCACTATTTAGTTCCATGTAATAGGTTCTGTTCCTGTCAGAGCATATTACTAGCTATTGTAGACATATAAGTGGCCTTCATTTTCAGCTGAACACTATCTTGAATCAAGAAACCAAGGACAAGATAAACTGCTCCCATAACCCTCTAATTTAAAAGTTCTAACCAAAAGCAGTAATAACTTTTTAGGATTTTCATTATTTGAACATCCCTTTACAAAGCACAGACCATAATCTTGCAGTCTGCTTTGCATAGAACAAGCTATTTTACTGCAATACATATAACTTTAAGTTTTATAAGCATCCACAGTGATTTCAAGGCAATTTCTAGAGAAGCCTGTACAAGGCTTACTCTTAAGATGAGTTACATATGGTTTTCCTCATTTACTGCAATGCACACATCCAAAAAAATAAAGTAAAAGATAGTTTTTAAGTTCTTGAGATGCAGTCTAGACAGTATGAAATTAACATTCATATCAGATGTAATTCATCAGAATACACGTCTGAAGGTACTATAAAACTTTTGGAAGGGATAAAGTGCTTTGTGTTTGTCTATCAGGAAATAGAGCAAGCTCTTATCAAAAGAAAGAATCATACAGGGCAGAATTTATTCCGTACTAAGGTTTCTCCTTCCTTCTTTTGAACAGTTTTGTGGAGCTTGGGAATATGTTATGCCCCTGTACCTAAAAGATAAATCAACACTACCTGCTGTGATGTCTCTTAACTTGGCATCTGAACCTTCTAAGGCAGCGTAAGCATACTGTTGGCATGACCAGCCTCTGGTCTCTGGCTGGTAATCAGAAGTTAAGTGTTTGCAGGTGGCTATGTGGTTGCACCAGCTATTTTAGCTTTTTAATGACGAGTTATACCAAACGTCAAATTGAAATAGAGCAAATTTAGTTTTTGTTTTCCTGTAATAGTGCCACATCAGATAAACATTATTTTCTTTCTAACACTAAAACCCCACATCCCTCTTTTTAAGTGATGCAGGAAGCCCAAGGAAGTTTTAAGTGTCTTAATTTTGGCTGCAAAATAGTATAAGCAGTTATTAAAATAAAATCCAATTTAAATAAATATTCCACTGTCCTGAAAAGTAGGTGGAGCTCTGTTTTTCCCTACATATTTTATTATCTTTGAGACAGCAGGGCCCTTTGGAAGTCCACTGCTATAGTTCAGATTATTTATGATTTCTTAATCTGTTTGGCTAGCCCAAGTAAATGAGTTATATGCTGAGGAGCTCCAGAAAGATTTGGAATCTTTACTGGGATCTGGTGGAGATCACACAGCTACAATACAGTCTTTTAGCAGTCTTACAGCATTAGACTGTTTATATATTGTTTTTAAAAAAGTGATCATTTTTTGAAGCCACAGAAAGTATCAATCCACGGATAAAATGCTGCTGATACATGCCTAGAACAAATACATGTGGTTAGACTCACAGCAAAAAACCCACCAAAACCAAACCCAAAACAAATCCAATGAAAAATCCCTGCATCCATACAGTTTATATTTCTGCTTCTGACTGCTCTTCATGATAGTTAGCTCAGAAGTCAACACAGTCTTCTACAGGCACTAGTTGCAGGTAAGCAATGACAGAGTGCACAAATATGCAGGTGTTAAATCACATAGAAAGAAGGAACATTTAAGAATGTCAGCAATCAGATAACCTAACTAGTAGAAAGGTGGATAGAGTCAAGCATTACAGCACAACAAAATCAAGTTTCTCTGAAGTTGCTGGCTTCATATCTTGAAGGATTTATCATGTTCTATTGCATCACCTGACCTTTCTTATCCCTTTTATTTCGATGAATTTCTGATATTTTAGAGCAACTGCTGAGATAAAAATATCCTTGAAAATAAGCATGTATATTCTGATTAAGGGGTTAGATTTTCTAGGTTAGATTTTGACACAGCAAAGGGTAGAAAGGATAGACAGAATTTAAATTCTTGTAGTCTGAGGCCCATAATAGTATTCAGCACAATAGTTGTGAAGATGATACTGCTTTTCCCGAGCTGGGCACAGTTGGGCTGACAGACTTGGCAGCATCTTATTATAATGCTTCTGTACTAAATTCCATATCCTGGAATTAAACAAGGTTGAAATCCCTTGGTAAAATTACTGCCTACAAACATATTCAAGGGGAACTAGCAAAGCAAATTCAGTGCTGGTTAAAGAAGTGATTCCATTGTTTGTTTTTTTATAACAGTAGTGAACTTATGCATGTCAAATAGCACAAGAATAGGGCAGGCTCATAAAAAAAAGTTTGATTCTATTGAACATAAGTCACAAATTGTAACTGCTAACTAGTACAAAAGCCAATAAAATAGGACAATAAAAAAAAGACCTATTTTGTCTTCAACATTATATGGGGGAAGAGAGAAAGCTCGTCATTCCAAGACCAAAATCTATTCTCTGGATGCTGAGATTTAAGTTTCCCTGGGACTCAGAGGGAAAGGAGGATATATTAGCGACATCGCATAGACTTTCAGTCCCCTACAGAATACTGAAACGTTCTTTCAGAGTTCAGATACCCTGATACTGCAATGAGAATGAAAGCTGCATATTTCTCCCCTTAAACTCCTTTGTTAGACTGTGAAGGAGTAGTACTTGTTCTGCATTAGATGGCACCTTAAAAAGTCTTCTAAAGTGAGGGAATCAACATCTATCCCCAAAAATGTGGTTGAGCAAAATACAGCCACAGTACCAGAATTGTTTACAGACTGGATTACAGACTCAGGAACTGGTTGGGAGAAATGGCTCAGTCTTTGCTCCTGATTTGTTCCCTCAACAACCTTGAGTGAACACACTCCTCTGCTACCAACCCTCTGAACCACTCCTCTCTGTAGGGGAAGAATAAAAAGAAAAAAAATGCAATCTCGATGTATTTTCTCTCACTCCTACACCAAAGAAAGCAAACAGGTGACCTTCACATCAACACTTAGTTTTGTGTATCACCTGCACTGCAGGGTTGCTCTGAAAGTGTATTTCCTGATGTTTGTAGAGCTACTCAGGAGCAAGCAGGTGGTATTAAGGCATAGCAGCTTGATCGGGAAGCACTGTATTTCAACAGATGCTTCCCTCTAGATTTCCAGAAATAACCAAGACATTTGATTGCACTGAGGATTTTGTTTGAAGTTATGAAAATAAACATGTATACTTTTTAATACTATTTCTTGTCTGGGATAAAGGGTAGGGTATCCCCATACTGAATAGCAAGGAGAAAAAAAAATGTACAATAATTACCCAATGAATAAGAACTGTCCATGAAATGAATGAGTCAAGGATTTGGGTTGTGGTGGAGAAAATCATACTGCAGAACTGATGACCATGGCACTTATTTTAGCTTTCTTATTACACAACCAAACTATAAACTACATTCTAATATAGGCAGTACTTAATCATTTCAACAATAACAGTGGTGGTACTGAAGTACAGATGAACCCACATCTAAAAACATATAGCTGGAACAGAAAAAGTTTTAATGCTAATAAATTCTCTTCAGCTGAATGTAAAAAAGGCAGCTTAATGAAAGTAATACCTTTATCAATATTTTTATATTGATATCAATATTTTAGGTTGATATCTATTTTTATATATTATATATTCTGATATACTTCTATGTATTTCTATTTCTATATATTTATATCAATTTTTATATTGGTATCTTTAATATCTTTATCAATGATCTGGTTGAGGGGATTGAGTGCTCCCTCAGTAAGTTTGCAGATGACACCAAGCTGGGCAGGAGTGTTGATCTGCTGGAGGGCAGGAAGGCTCTGCAGAGGGACCTGGACAGGCTGGATCGATGGGCCGAGGCCAACTGTATGAGGTTCAACAAGGCCAAGTGCCGGGTCCTGCACTTCGGCCACAACAACCCCAGGCAACGCTACAGGCTTGGGGAAGAGTGGCAGGGAAGTGGCCTGGCGGAAAAGGACCTGGGGGTGTTGGTCGACAGCCGGCTGAACATGAGCGGGCAGTGTGCCCAGGTGGCCAAGAAGGCCAACGGCATCCTGGCCTGTATCTCAGTGTGGCCAGCAGGTCTAGGAAAGCGATCATCCCCCTGTATTCAGCGCTAGCAAGACCGCACCTGGAATACTGTGTCCAGTTGTCGTGGTTTAACCTGGCAGGCAGCCAAATACCACGCAGCCGCTCGCTCACTCCCCCCACCCCCAGCAGGACGGGGAGAGAATCGGAAGGGTGAGAGTGAGGAAAAAAACTCGTGGGTTGAGATAAAGATAGTTTAATAGAACAGAAAAGAGAAAATAATAATAATAATAATAAATAATATATATAAAATGAGTGATGCACAATGCAATTGCTCACCACCCGTGCTGACCGATAACCAAGTAGCGATCGGTACTTCCTGTATCATACCTACCATTCATATACTGAGCATGATGTCACATGGTATGGAATACCCCGTTGGCCAGCTGGGCTGGCTGTCCTGGCTGTGCTCCCTCCTCTCAGTCTTGGGAGAGCAGTAGCTTGGTAGCTTTCTGGAGGGTAGTTGTCCTTGACAAGAAGCTTAGCAACAACTGAAAACATCAGTGTGTTATCAACATTCTCCTCATACTGAATCCAAAACACAGCACTGGGAAGAAATTTTAACTCTATCCCAGCCGAAATCAAGACAGTATCCACCCCTTATTCTATACCATTTACGTCATGCTTAGATTTCACAATTTCTAATACATTCTAATTAATCACCATAATCTTTCTCGTCTTTATAGTTATATACACACAGATATCATTCCCTTAGTCTATGGACCATCCCTCTAAAATGTCCATTGAGTTCATTTAGTCCATGACTTCGGGCTCCATCTGTCATAAGAGTCTTTCAGGGCAGGAGAGATGATGTGTGGTGTTGGGCTGTTGCATTCTGAAGCCAGTTCTGATTTCCAGTATTGCTGTGCTCGTCTGGTTCTACCGTCATTGCACTTGGCTCGGTTTCATTGGAGTTAGTTTGTTCTTCATTAATCCGGGTGATTTTGCTACTATAGCAATCATAGAGATAATGATGATATACAATATCACATAACATTTAACATCATACAAATCGGTTCATTGGCTATTTTCACCCAAAATCAAATCCCCTTGAGGCACACACCAGACTTCCCCATCATTTCACATTACCCACCAAGTGCACCCAGGTGCTTGAGCAAAAGCAATCCCACGGATGGGTTTTCCCTTGCCCGAGGCAGGAGCAACCCACACTGTCTGCCCCAGCATATATCTTATGTGCACGACAGGGACTTTATCCCCCTCTACAGTACGTAAGAATTTTGATTGGGCAGGGCCAGCTCGATTGAAAGATCCCCTAGTGTTGACTAACCAGGTGGCTTTTGCTAAATGTGTGTCCCAATGCTTGAATGTCCCACCACCCATTGCTCTCAGTGTTGTCTTTAGCAGTCCATCGTACCATTCGATTTTCCCAGAGGCTGGTGCATGGTAGGGGATGTGATAGACCCACTCAATGCCATGCTCTTTGGCCCAGGTGTCTATGAGGGTGTTTCAGAAATGAGTCCCGTGGTCTGACTCAATTCTTTCTGGGGTGCCATGTCGCCATAGGACTTGCTTTTCAAGGCCCAGGATGGTGTTCCGGGCGGTGGCATGGGGCACGGGATATGTTTCTAACCATCCGGTGGTTGCTTCCACCATGGGAGCACATAGCGCTTGCCTTGGTGGGTTTGTGGGAGTGTGATATAATCAATCTGCCAGGCCTCCCCATATCTATATTTCAATCAGCGTCCCCTATGCAAAAGTCCAATGGAGAGTGGAGACTAACAGTAGACTACCGTCACCTGAACGAAGTCACGCCACCACTGAGTGCTGCTGTGCCGGACACGCTAGAACTCCAATACGAACTGGAGTCAAAGGCAGCCAAGTGGTACGCCACAATGGATATCGCCAATGCGTTCTTCTCAATCCCTTTGGCAGCAGAGTGCAGGCCACAGTTTGCTTTCACTTGGAGGGGCGTCCAGTACACCTGGAACCGACTGCCCCACGTTGGGCGCCAAAGAGAACTGTCGTGGTTTAACCTGGTAGGCAGCCAAATACCACGCAGCCGCTCGCTCACTCCCCCCACCCCCAGCAGGACGGGGAATCGGAAGGGTGAGAGTGAGGGAAAAAACTCGTGGGTTGAGATAAAGATAGTTTAATAGAACAGAAAAGAGAAAATAATAATAATAATAATAAATAATATATATAAAATGAGTGATGCACAATGCAATTGCTCACCACCCACGCTGACTGATAACCAAGTAGCAATCGGTACTTCCTGTATCACGCCTACCATTCACATACTGAGCATGACGTCACACGGTATGGAATACCCCGTTGGCCAGCTGGGCTGGCTGTCCTGGCTGTGTTGCCTCCTCCCAGTCTTGGGAGGATAGTAGCTTGGTAGCTTCCTGGAGCGTAGTTGTCCTTGACAAGATACTTAGCAACAACTGAAAACATCAGTGTGTTATCAACATTCTCCTCATACTAAATCCAAAACACAGCACTGGGAAGAAATTTTAACTCTATCCCAGACGAAACCAAGACACCAGTTTTGGGCCCCTCACTACAAGAAAGACATTGAGGTGCGGGAGCGTGTCCAAAGAAGAGCAATGAAGCTGGTGAAGGGCCTGGAGCCCAAGTCTTATGAGGAGCGGCTGAGGGAATTGGGGTTGTTTAGCCTGGAGAAACAGAGGCTGAGGGGAGACCTTTTCACTCTCTACAACTACCTGAAAGGAGGTTGTAATGAGGTGGGTGTTGGTCTCTTCTCCCAAGTAACAAGTGACAGGACGAGAGGCAATGGCCTCAAGTTGCGCCAGGGGAGGTTTAGCTTGGGTATTGAGAAAAATGTCTTCTCCGAAAGGGTTGTGAAGCTTTGGAACAGGCTGCCCAGGGAAGTGGTTGAGTGACCATCCCTGGAGGTGTTTAAAAGACGTGGAGATGTGGTACTTAGGGATATGGTTTAGTGGTGGACTCGGCAGTGCTGAGTTAATGGCTGGACTTGATGATCTAAAGGATCTTTTCCAACCTAAACGACTCTATGATTCTAATCTATGGTGAGCAGCACAAGTTTCCTTATCTGAGATGCATCTATTCCTTTGCTTCAACAAGAAAATTCTACTCTTCTTGTTTTAAGTGAGCGTTAGAAAACCATCTTTTCTATTGCATGAGCAAAAATAAATTTCTCTATGATCCTTTCAAGAATTTTTATTCCTCATGGCAGAATTAAGGATAAAGAGCAGGAATGGGGAGACAGAAGTTAATACTCCAAGTCTCTTGCAGGAAGTCCATAGTTCTGCGTCAGTCTTCTTTCAAATCACAACAAATTTTAAAACCATGTTCAGAAGACTGGGAAGCAACATCGATAGCGATGTTTCCCAGTTACTTGAACAGCAGGAGATGAGGCCCTGAACTTACTGCTATAAGTATACTCATGAATGTCAGAGACTCTAGAAGACTAATACTGTTCAAAACAAAAATAAGATACACAAGGTCTGTCTAGAATATATCCTTTATTATTCGGAGTCTGTGTAAATTTTAATACATGATTGAATTTCTACATCATTTTCTCTCTTTAAGCACATTCTGGTCTTTTCCAACAACCCAATCAATTGCACCTTTATTATGTACAGTCAGTATTTATGAAATATTGCATATGCATCTATGAACTATAGACAAATAACATGCAAGGAAAATTGTTACCATGAAACAGATAAAAAAAAGAGATAGGTAAAACAGTCAATCCCCTTTTAGTGTGTTATGGCTTTGCACCAAGTATCGGATGTCAAAACAAACAGTTTAAGATGCTTCTTGTTAAAGGCACTTACTGTTCTTCAAATACACTTTCAAATTTAGTTCTATTGCATTAAGAAGCATATCTCTGGGATCATACTTTCATAACACAGCAGAACAGTCCAAAAAGGCAGCATTAATAAAAGGGAAAAAAGGGGGCTTATGTTAAAATATGAAAATACTAAGAATTAACACAAACTTTCAGGATTTGGTCCTTATAAAACAGGCAACAGCATTCAGGCAATAGTGATTTCTTTTCTTAGATGCTAACAAAATAATATCCCCAAAAATGAACTCTTCCAGTTCCAGCGTATAGATATGTCTAAGTTGAGTAGCGTACCCTCTAACACCACCCCCAATAAAAATATAGCTTTTCAAGACTAACTACTGCTCCACTTTGGCTGTGAAGGGAGAAACCTCAAAAAGAGCATTATACATGCACATACTAGCAAGTCTATAATTCTGTGTCTCTGTATCTGGATGGCTGTCCATAATACCCCTTCTTAGAGTGGTCTGATAGCTGCCGACGGTACTCCTCCTCCTCCTCTGCATCACTGCCATAACTGCCATGGTTCTCTTGGTAAGGTCTCATAGGAGGTTTCTGGGGTTCTGGAGGTCTGGAGCTAACACAGCAAGGCAGGGAAAGAGAGAGAAAGAATGTTAACTTCCATTCTGAAAAGCTGAAAAATAATTATACTTAGTATTGGCTTTATGGCCATGTACAACGTAGAAAGGCATACGGAGCAAATGAAATCCCTTCTAGCCCATAAACAATTGCATGGCCATAGTAACTGGAGAGGCATCTTATTTCCACCAAGCTGGAGTCTGATGTTCAGATTTGATCTCCTCAACCTATTTGGAAGAATGCCAAGTTTAAAATCATTAAACACCCCTGCGCGTGCAAATACACACCTCTCAAGAGTTTTACAGCACTTTATTCCCTGAGCAGAGAGGTTTTCAGCCATTGCTACTACCCTAACCGACATTTTCCTCAATTATTTTTGCACCAGATTCTTTCTATGAAAGCCTGCTTGTTCTTTTGCATCCCCAGTTTCCTGTCTCAAAGTCTGAAGACTTTTTACGTGACATTTCTTAAATTGATAGCCTTCTCTCCTCATTCAAGGCTCTCAGTAGGGCTCTTATCCTTAAAAATGGTCAGAAATAACTCACACAATTGCTTTTTATACACTGTGGTGCCACCCATTTAATGTGACACTAAGCAGATATATAGAAATAAAATCTGCCAAAGAAGGGCATTTCCTCAGTTTCAAAAACCATGATTTTTGCAATCCCACATTCTACAAAAACAAGATGTTATCCTCCTTTCATTTTGCCCCAGTGCTTAAACACTCTCTCTAGGCCAATCATTAACATTCCTGTAAAACGGCAACAGCACTGTTTTCTGCGTGTGTGGTGGTGCATTCACCGCGGCCCTCTCCTGGGCCGCTTGTTGATCTCAGAAATTCCCATGAAACCTCGGCCTTGGTGTACTGAGTCTGGCAGTTGAGCGCTCCTTGACCGTATCAGGGACTCTGCGTAGCTGAGGCTGCGAACGTACTCCTACTGCCTGGCCCAGGTGTCATCTTATCTGAGTCATAGCTCAAGTGGAACAACACTGAAACCTTGAGAATTTTTTAGTAATTACCACCTGGGACTGTGGCCAGGATGGAAATTTACAGATGACCGAAGCCAATCATCTTGCAAACCTATAAATGGTGGTCCTAAGCGAGACCCTTTGAGCTCTCCTGGACTGCAGTGGGCTGTGCCCAGCATCTCCCTCTGAGTGGGATGCCTCTCACAGCTCGCGACCTCTTGAGCCTGTGATATTCAGAAGACTGTTGTCCAAGGGGACCTGGGCTGAAACTCTTCACTTCTTGAGGCTCAATCCTTGCCCATACAGAAATGCTGGGACATTTTACATGGATATTTCTTCATTGAACTCGAGGGGAATTTTTAACAGGTATACCCTTTGTACATTAATATATATATTTCTGTCTGTGTGTGTGAATTGATAATAAGCATAATCTGTAATTAAGTCACTGTTGTGATTGTAGTAGACTCTACTAATTTACTTTGTAAATGTTAAATTAGTTAATGATTAAGTGTTGCTAAAAACTTATGATCTATACTTCATCCGTGTAGCAAGGAATAGAGTGAACCTTGCCATCGAACTCTGTTAAGTCGCGCTTTTAAAAATTTCTATTAAAATCACTTTCTGCTAATACCTTTGACGGTGATTCTGTAAGCGGCCTCTAAACCAGTCATTCACGACAGCATGTAAGCAAACACTCTGCATATGTGGTTAAAGATTACTTTTCACTACTTCTAAAAAGCTTCCAAGGCTATACAAAAAAGTATGCTTTTCTGAGCCCACCAAGAAAACCTGAAAATAATCACTTCATGTTTTCCATTTTTGCATTTTAGATTATATACTGTGACATCAAAGGAATTGATTCACTGGAGAAAAAAGTCCCATTTCTATTGCCTATTACTAAGAGGCAAGAAAAAATTAAAGTCCTGCAGAACGGAAAACAAAATCCATCAGTTAGCTCTTGCATAGATGACTGCTCAAGTCATAGAAATACGCAGTGTGCAGGGTAAGATGACACAATGGTCAACCAGTCCAGAACACACTGAATTTTAATGAAAGACTACTACTTTAATGAGACTTGATGGGTGACCTCAGGCAAGTTTCATCCTCAGTTTCTCTACCCACACAATACATCTGTAACTGAATAAGCATTTAAGTAATTAAGTGTTATTAAGTAATTAAAACCGCCATTATTTGTTAGGATAGACCAACAGTCATCAAGTACCTAGCACAGGAAGAACGGACACCAGAGGACATGAATGCAGAAAAGCTTCTGAGTAATACTCATTGGGGCAAAAAACTGGCTCTGCAAATATTTCAGCAAAAGAATATAGTGTGTCTTCCTAGGTAACTCAAATAGTACGAATGAACTAAAAGACAAAAATATCCTGAAAACCAAGAAGAGTTCACTGAAATTTTGCCCCACCTTTACAGTAATCTTTGAGGCAAACAAGAGGCACAACAACAAAGCGATATACCAAGGCAGGATTATTTGTATGAATAAAAACTGGCAAGATCAGTTTTCCTCCTGCTGGTGAAGTAAACAATCAAGACAGAATGCTTTAAACTGGGTACACCTTACCTCATAGGCTGGGGCCAGTTCTGTTCTGACTTCTGTGTTTTGACAGGGACAGCATAAATATCCGGGTGCTTCTGGGCTATTTCAAGCTTTAAAAGAAAGTAGGAGAAAGTAAGCGTTCTTTTTAAGTCTATCCATTAGGGATCCTAGACTGTAGATCTAGCAGGTCACAGCTACATCTGAAACAACTGAAGCACAAATTGATAACTGATCTTATTCATATTCCTACAATTATATCATCTTTTGCTAAAGTAGTAATTCAAAGTGCACGTGAAAACAATGGATTGCCAAAAGCATCAAGATTATTATAAGTCAGCTTTCTATAGTTACAATAGGAAGCCTTAAAATATGTCCTCTTTTTACATCCAAACCCATACAATGGTATGTCTGTATGTGTGGTTTCCCAAACTTCTCTCTCCAGAAGCAACATAATGCAAGGGCATGATTTTCATTTTCAGGATGCAGTCTGTTCTATATGCTGGAAAGCACAGCAGGGGGAGAATGCATCTCTTCATACCCTGGCATTCTGGGCCTCTTGCAGCTCTTGCATTCTTTGCATCCTCGCCTTATGATCCATCTCCTCAAATATTTTCACTTTCCTCAATACAGATTTTGGAGTATTTTCTTGTTCACTTCCTTCCTCCTCCAACTTTGTCTCCTCCTCCTCCTCTGCAGGTGGGACTGCTGGCTGAGAGTTTCTCAGGATGGGACGCCCAAAGGTAGGTTTCACAGAAACAGGTGGTGGTGCTGCTTTAGCTGATACAGTTGAAGTTTCACTGCTGACAGCAATGTTACTTGATTTGGAGTCATAGTTCTTGGGGAAGTCATATAGATCCTCTTTGTTTTGTAACTTTCCCTGTGAGCATAAAACACACGAACAAAGTTTACATCAGCAACTTCATAATTTTCATTTCAAATGAAGGCTTTAATCTGAAGTTAATCATTTCGCCTATGTATTTAACTGTGTCAATCTTCATCCGAAGTAACACTTGAAATGTATTTGAACTGCTGCAGCATTTTGGCCATACGCTTATACACCACACACATCAACCTATAGAAGACTAGCACATTTAGACTTGTTTGTCGCATTTGTTAAGGATTGCCAGAACTACAACATGTGTAGTTGTAGGGAACCTCCCAAATGATTTGTCAGTACTACCTAATGTAGAGTATCACTACCAGGAGTTTAGAAGTGCACAGGAACCAAGTCTGTTTTCTAGTCTACCTTTATTTTCCTTACGCGTGTCCTACTCTGCCCAATCTCCATTGTCAAGGCATACTTGAATATATTTTGAACACATGCAGTATGTGAGGGCACCCATCCTCATAAAGAAAGGACTCTGGGGCCAGGGGAAATCAGGAATTGCTAAAATAGAATTTGGTGTCCAAACATCGTAATTTTTTTTCCCCTGTATCATTCCTGAGCAAGGTTTGAATAAACAGTTAACATCAATTTCTAGTGATGGAGACTGATTTCAGAGGTGGTAGATTCTGGTTTTGTGCTTCACAATAATGGCATCAGATATGCTTTTCCTGATGATTAGTCTACATTTGTTCTTGCTGAGCTAAAAAAGTGCTTTTCAATTTGTTAGCAGACACAAAAAGGAGTCTACTTTCTTACTGATTTAGAGATCACATATACTGGAAGAGAACTGTTATCCTTTAAGTTTTCCCTCTGCTTGATCCTGCAACACCTTCAGTCATTCCTTCTCTCCACGCTTAAAATGTCTTCTGGTCTCTGATCATTCCTATTGCTCTTCCTAATGTGCCCCCCTGGAGAGTTCTCCAGAAAGAGGAACTTTGTATTCAGATTTGTTTCTACAAGTTTACCTTAGGCGGTTCAGGCTTGAATGCTGGAGGTGGACTCGGTTCTCTAAGGATCTCCCTGCTACCAGCTTTTCTCAACTGAGTCCTTGGTTCTGGACTACATTTTTTTAAACTCTGTGAAAGAAAATAAAGAGATAAAATCACTGCAGTATCCAGTAATGCAATAATTTTTTTTCTCTCTCTGAAGTTCACTATTTTGGCAACAGTAACCAGGAGTCAAATGACTGTCAGCAACCTGACCACAATCACTGCAGATGTAATTGCAAAGTTCAAGATGATGAGACATCATCAGGAAATCTATAGAGTTAGGTAGAAAAGCAGAGCTATTATTATTTCTGCTCTACGCAATATAGCTCTAAAACACTATCAGAGGTAAGAAAAGGCTGCAGTTTAAAAAAACTCTCATTTTTAAGCCATACATATAGGGCTTTCAGAAAGTCCAAGGTACAGTCTTGTTGAAAATCCAACCATCTCACCTCCTCATGATGCACAGGTTCAGAGGACCGGCTAACAGATGAAATCCTTGGTTCGTCCAAGGGCTCATCAAGTTCATTGTCAGTGTATGCACCTCCTTCTCCATCTGTATCCTCTAGGTCACTGATCAGCCGACTGTCACAACTCAAATAGTCAGCACCCATTGCAGTAAGGTAAGACATACGATCATCTGCATCATCTTCCATGCCGTCCATCTAGAGGAAAGTCAGTTAGAATTAAGGAACAAAGACTAAATATATAAGAATTAAGAGTCTAGTTAGGTCTCAACATCATGCCAAACAACTCCTTAAGAATGCCTTTGCAGAACTGAAAGAAACTCTAATGTAGAATCATAAAGCAAAGTCCTGTAAAAGTTTATCCCTCCTCACCATTCTCCCCTAGCCGCAGCATTAGTGATGAAAGCTCCAAAGTACAACAGAAAGAACAATAGTAAGTAATTTTTTGTTACCAAGAAAGACATGAACTGACTACTTGTCTAACCTATCCAGCATTGGCAAACAAAATTTCCAACAATTTTTACTGGTAAGAGATATCTTGAGACATCTGTATAGCTTAGTACAGTATGGACTGACTGCTTACCTTTCCTTCTGATACCCATACTGCTTCTCCTTGCTGTTGCTGAATTGTATCTTTCAGACTGCCATACCAGCTATCATTGGCTGAATTCAAATTAATGGTGGCTGTAAAAATTGAAGGAAAAAGTATATATACACAGCAAATGCAATGTGATCCTTTATCCAGTCTTTGCTGTTTAACACCTTTTGTTTTAATTATGTGAGAATGTTAAACAGCCATTTCATTTAGATCATCGACAGAAGCATGGTATTTTTATTTCCTTGCTCGTCCATTCCCCAAGCTTATTAAATCACTTACCTTTTAATGACAGTATGCCGATTCACAATTTCTTTTATATTAGAATTTGGCAGAACAAGGAACTTTGAAAAAAGTCAAAGAAGGGATTGCTCATGACCATACCTTCACACCCTTTTAGTTCCAGCCTGCATGAGTTAATACGCAGAGCAGTAAGTGGACTCAAGACTCACAGTCACATCCACTACTCTCTTGGTAAGCAGGTTAAACACACATTCTTCCTTACCTGTAAAGAGGTGGGAACAAGTTTTCTTCAGTTTGTTTGCTTGCTCATAAAGTTTTCTTGAGCTCTTGTTAGATGTGGAACATAGCCTTTGTCTCATGGTTTTCACACCCTGCTTACTGTCTGGGTTAAAGAAGAGCACAATTGGAAACCACTGGGTATAATTTAGCAGGTCCACTGCTTTAGGAGTCACATCCAACAGAGCATGTTTATCCTGTTAACAAGAAAGCCCAGTCAGTGTGCTGCTTGTGGGGAACAGAGAAGGTGGTTGGAACATGGCATCCTAGGAAAACCAGGATGTTTTTGTCCAAGTAAGACCACAACTTGTTGGATTTTCTCCCATAGTTATATCACATTCAGAAGTCACAGCAGGCAGCCTTTTCCTTTCAGCTCCACTTTTGTGAACAGCTTTTGCCTGAATGTCCACATTCTTATATTAACTAACTCTCATGTTAAGTAAAATGCATTTACTCCACTTTTTTTTTTTTTAAAAATAGGTAATGAAAGTTAACTAGCTTTTCTCTCTACCTGCCCCTATCACAGCTTCCACTACCACAACTATTCTGGGTGCTACCTGTGAGCTTTTGTCTACACTAACTAGCTGAGGCAAATCTCACTTTTTTCCTTTAATATGTTCCTTCTTAGCTGCTTCTAGTGCAAAGATGAATGGGATTTTCAAACGTGTGCTTCAGTGGGACCTCAGCTCTGAACAGACTTCTGTGTGACATTCTAACCCTTCTGGCATCAATGTTATTGGGCTTAGGGCAATAAGCTGTGGAGTACATTCTTTTTGCCTAAGATTTTTAGGCTTCTTTATTACCACCTATTTACTTGATCTCTAAACAGTATTAATAAAAAGAGTCAATGCAGTCTTAATAGATGCCACTTAGCTATCATAGTCACTTCCTGTTCAGTTCAATAGTAGTAACTCTGAAGCAATCTAAAATGCTAAGTTTCTGAAGACAGTAAGAGCAAGTAGAGCACTGCATGACAGTAAAGCCTCCGTGGCAAATTCAGAAAGCATATAATATAACTCAGATGCCCCTCTGTTCGTATTTAGAATGGACTAAGGAAGGAGAATTTAATTTCTAATATCAGGTTCACCCTCCCACTTGGAGGAAGCTATCAAAATTATAAAAATTGTTGTTGAACAATTTCAAAACAATTCTATCATTAAGCCAAGTTTGCTTATTGCAGAAATAGATGCAGTGAAGATTCGAAGACTCTGCAAGTTTTAGGAGCAAATAAATCAAACAATGTGCCTTTGAGTGTAAGCAATTTTCACAGAGAAATACTCTACCTGCTCAATGATTTGCCTCACAGTGTTCAAGCGCACTACCCCAGTTGACTTCTCTGAACCTGCGTCTCTGGGTTCTGTCTCTGCAAAGACAACATTTTAACTTACCTAGAGTGGCTGGGCAGCTGTGATTATTAAGTTACCCATTCTCTCAGTTAAGGATGATAAGGAAGCTAGGACGACAACTTACTTGCTGTCTGGTACAGATGAGGTAAATCATTTGACAACTTCTCCATAGCGACATCTGCAATAGGGCCAAATATCACCACAGGTCTCTTAAAACCAGCTGAAAGAAAAATATTTGGAGAAAAGATAAGTCTGATATGACTGGTTTTACATATAAGTGAAGTGGCAGAGGCAAGATCCTCAATTACTATGCAAGGTTATGAATAAGTTGAAGATACTAAAATATATTTTAAAAATTGTATTTCTCAAAAGTTTGTGCAACAGCATAACTCATACAGAAAGCTATTTTTATCAGCTGAGAAAGCAAAAGAGATTGTTTTAATTTAACAGCTTCCCTATTCCTTCTAGTGAAGATGTATTGAGAGGATTCTACATTCTGAAAACATACAGCAGATCTTCAGTAATCTTTCCATCCAGCAAACAGGATGAACCTTTACCCAGTGGGTTTTGTGTGAATAAAGATACAAATGCTAAACCAGCTGCAGGGCAGCTTGAAGAAGCAAAGAAATGCAAAATTATGTTACGCTTCTGTCGTGCAAACACAGTCCTCATAAGTTAATGGGGGTATACCATTCTACTGCTCAGTCTTCATCTTGACATCTATGAGCTCCTTTAAAAAACTTTTTACCGTTTGTTTTGTTCCCCAATACTGTCATGTGCGAATACCCAGAAAATTATCTTGACTTGCTCAACACCACTAGTAATATAGCTAGTTTAGAGTCACAGAGATGAACCACATCAACCTTGACTACATTTGGACAATCTGTTGAAAATACTTCGATTTTATTTGCTCTCAAGGTAATGTTAATGTGGTGTTTATGTGCAAGCTAAAGACTGTGATTGATCTCAGGCATATGGATTGTACTTTCAAAGCTAGCCAAGGGAAAGCTTAGGGAACAAGAAAACCCTGCTTGTCTCTTCCTTTTTCATTTCATTCCAAACCTTGGAATTGGCACATGTAATTTGGAGGCAAAGAACAGCAGCAGTTTAAAAACATAAAAAACTTTTTTCTTAGAGCAATTAATAGCATCCAGAAATTTGCATTCTGAGAAAAATGCCATCCCTTCCTGTTACTCAAATTTAACATTGAACCCAAGTTGTTCGAAATCACTTACTTAGCTGACCAAACATTTGGACGCTAAACCAGCCAGCAATAAATGGGCAGCTGGCTCACAGCAGTCTTACTTACCCTCACGCAACTGAACTCGCTCATAAGCTGGGAATTTTGTGCTCACAGATATAATAGCTGTCAGATCTTCACGACTCTTCCTCAGATTCTTTTTCACTCCAGAACGCTGGCCACGTGTTCTCCAGAAATCTGCCCTATCGCTTGAGCCATCTTTTTGGGCATTTTGAACACTGGCCATCTGCTCAGCTCTGACAGAGAAAGCAGAGAGTTCATTTGTACAGAACTAATCAAACAGGGCAAAGGCTCTTTCACTGAAGAACAATGGATTTTGAATTTGTAACAGGTAATTTGCCAGACAGACAGCCATGAGTGGACGAAAGAATAGAGAAATCCAGTTTTTTTTGCGTTGGAGCAAACACAGTGTCAGAACGATGTTCTGACTCTCCACAGCTACAAGACTGATGGGCAGGAATGAGTCCTCAGGTCTTAAACCGGTAACTTACACAAGCACAGATAAAGGAATGCAACTGCAAAGAGGTGGTGAGAGCGCAACTGAGAACTGAAGGCCTAAGAAATTACTGTCACTGTTCTTTTCTCCATTAGGCCTTGTAAGTTAAGTCACTACAGCATAAAAACACAGGCTGGTTTGGTCAGATCAATTAACAGAGAGGACAGAATGTAATAACCAGGAAAGAGGCAGAGGAGTCACATAAGAAGCGTATTTCAGGAACTTCTGTACAATGCAATTGTGAGCCTTCTTCCTCCATCATAAAATCAAAACCATGTTCAAGAACTTAAAAGCTACAGTCTAAAAATACCCTGATTTTTTTGCTGATGAATTTTAATACTTTTACTGATTGTGCACGTTTGAACACTTATTATTACCTCACATGAGTTTTCACTAGGAAAGGATATTTAAGCAAAAAATATTGCTGTGGTTCACTCAGTATTTCACACAAAAATAAGGACTACAGCTACCAAGAAACATTAGCCTTGGAATAAACCCTTGAAACATTTTCTGTAAGGATATACAAAAGAAATTCAAGCACTGAAGTTCTTTTAAAAGATTAATCATCAGAGTATTCTTGCACACACATTCATGAGCTTCCTAAGGTGTAGGGTTTTTTCGTTGTGGTTTTTTTTTTTTTGTTTGGTTGGGGACAGTGAGGGGGCGGGGGGAAGGAGAGGGGGGAAAAGGCAAAAAAAGGCAAAAATAGGACCCTCCACCCATTTTCTAGAAAAGGAACTGAAGCAGCTAGTGGTCAAAGCTACGTTGATTGCTGAGACAGGAGCTCTAGGTCTGCATTGAAAATACCTGATCTAGTATGTAGGTCACACCATTCTCTCTCATCCTCTGCTCACATAATGCCATGGTTCTAAAATCTAGTTTAACAGCCACAATCGTTGTGAAAGTAAAGACAAAACAATTTATTCATTCTTGTAAGGGGAAAAAAAAGGAAGAAAGGTATGACATATGAAGCAAAAATCATTTGGGAAAAAAAAAATCTTACTTCTAACAATAGGTAGGAAGACAGGATGCCACCTTACCTGCTCTTATTTGGAATGAGGCCCTTTTCCAGTTCATTCCCAATTCTCACGGCCAGCCAGTTTCCAAGCTTGCCATCATACAGTGTATCAACTACTCTAAAGATCTCCCCTCTGGTGAATGCTAAGCTCTGTGGTGACTCTTTTTCACACTCAAAGTGGCTCCTGATGAAGAATGAATCTCCTCTGCCACAGGCCATGATGTCTCTGTACACTAAAACAAGAACCCCTTTTTAGTTCACATTTTTTTACATTTGAAAGAAAGATTAAGCTGTCATTCTAGAGAATAGTTTTGAAATTCTTCTCCTCCGCTGAAAAAAATGCAAAAAACCAGCCTTCACATCCATTGGCCTACACACACATTATCAAGAGTGTTCTAAACTTGTACACGTACAGCCCTTACAGCTCTGAGGGAAGGAGCTACTTGCACCTTCCCAAAGCAAAAGGCAGCTATGGTACTTCAATATTACAGCAGGCTGTGTCTCCGACAAGAAAGCAAGAGGCTTTGCTTGTTCCTTAACTGTTCATCTATAAACCTGTCCATGTGCTGCTGTCTGACTGAATCCCTTACGACTGCCAAGGCACAGCAGAAAATGAATGCTAACAGCAGATCTTGGGCCAGCTGCCACAGACAGAAAAGCAGAAGGAACAAGTACTGCATTGCCACTCTTCAGGATTAAGAAGAGATGCTATTTGATAATAATGAAAGAGATGGAGAAGTGCTCTGAAAAATACATCACACATGCACATCTATGTGACCCTCATGGTATGGAATACAGCTATCTTCTAAACTACTGAAAAGGAGGGTAACTAAAATGCTATCAAGAATAAGCACAAGAGAGATTATTTGTGGCTTTGCTGACAAAACAGAGCTTAAAAGTTTCATGGATATACATACATCTTATTCAAAGCACCTACCTTCATATTTGCTTTGAGCCAAAATTGTCACTGTTTCACCTTTGGGGATTTCTAAGAGATACAAAACAGCATCTTCCCGAACAATGCCTCTGAAGTCTTGAGTGTTTACCTATGTACCAAAAAAAAAAAAATTAAAAAAAAAAAAAATCAACACATGAAAAATCAACAATAAAAGGAATAACCAAAGATTTTTGTTTCATCTAAAAAGTCTTAAGGAATATTTTATTCAAGCCATTAACAGTAATCTTTCTGAAATAACAACATCCTGCAATTGCACTGCTAGATTGTTTCTTCTATTTTAACAGGCTCCAAAAGGCCTTGAAAATCAACAGAAAAGAGGCAGAAAAAAAAAATTACATTAGCCTCCTATTTGAAGGAAAATAGAAAAAAAGGAGAATGTAAAAGGACAAAATGCTGGAGAAAGATGAAAGAAGAAAAATATGCTGGCCTCATTTTTTCCCTCCTCCAAGACTAGGAAGAAGCATTGTCCAGAAAATTTATACTCCCATCTTGGGGCATTTTTCTTGATTAGTATTTCCCCTACCCCTTCCACAGAATCTGAAACAAACTAAAGGTTGATATACAATTCTCCTTCAAAAACTCATTTCAGTAAGATCCCTCCACCACACATACACACTTCCAAAGCAATACCTTGACTTTCTAAGATCATAATTTCTTCCATATTTCCACTAAGAAGAAAACAAAAAAAAACAAAAGTGATTTGCATTTCAGGGATACATACTTACACTCATACCTTAAGAATCTGATCTCCTTCCTGCAGTCCCTCTTGATCAGCTGAGGTGCCTTCTTGAATTCCAGCAATAAATATCCCTACATCATTTCCACCAGCCAGTCGTAGACCCACGCTGTCCCCTTTCTTGAATCTCACCATTTTTGTATTAGGACTACAAGATTTACAGGCAGAAAAAGGAAGTAAGGCCAGATGTTAGGCATATGACAATAACAGGTTGTCAAGAGAAAAAAATTGCAATCCTTTCAACAAAATCATATTAATAATAGGCCATATTTACCCAGGTAACTCTTCAGTGAGGGAAGGAAGCAGAAAATTTGCATTTTTCATAGTGGAAACTGAACTAGGAAGAGTGACTAAGTGGCATACACAGACTTGACAGAGCAGGAAAACAAATCCCTGTTTTTGAAGTACCAAAATAGTCCCTTACCTATTGGATCCTCTCCCAGATGACCAGCCAGGTTTTTTGTGACAACAGCCTGAGTTGTAAGTAATCATACTCATTGTTTTTCCCTCTATACGCTTGAGAACTGTCACATGAATTAAATTTATACCTATTTTCTTTGCAGTTTAACATGTTTGTTAGACAGAAGTCTTCAAGTTTTCTTGTAATGAGAAGTATTTCCAAGAATACTCTACTGGGATGTTAACAATCAGTCCTTTCATATTGCAGTGGGAGAGGCTACTGGACTAGGTTCAGCTTTTTTGCTGTCAGAAAAGCTGTATGCCTGAGTGACCTTCCAACACAGAGGACAGTACTTATCTGTCAACCTTTTCCAGTAATACCCTAAGCCTGTATTATAAATTCCCCTTCACCAAAATAATCACTTGATTAATTTGCACATCAATGATAACATATGCAGAGTCCAAACCAGAAAGGATCTGAGAAGAGAATCCACTTGAGAAAATACTCCAAGCTACAGAATATCTTCAAAAACTTATCTTTAGGCTTCTCCTTACAATCTCAGTGCTCCTCTCCCTTCAATTTCTGTATTTGGAAACTCTCAAAAGAAAACACGTAAGTTGATTTCCTATTAATACAGCTTGCAACTTTTAGTATCTTAATTGTTAAAGAATCAACAGTACCAGGTTCCATTTGACCACTTACAAAAATAATTACAGAAACTCCCCACAAAAATAAACCTTGGAAGCAGTATTTTGTTCATTTCTAAGCAGAGACTAGAACTGCAATACGGAATGCACAGGCTTGAATTTGAAGAGATGAGACAGATTTCTGTACACAAGTTTCCAGCTTATACAGAGACGTAAGTTTGGCCTTGTCTTGCAACAAGCTTGTTTACAAATTAAACAGAGGACATTCTCTTTGTATCTTAATATTGCAGGGAAGGGGAGGGTTGTCTTTTGTGTACATATAAAATGATAGAAGAGGTGTCAAATACATTTCCATAGAATTACACAGGTTAGATGGCCCTCTGCTCAAAGCTGGTTGTTCAGGGCCTTGACCAGTTATGTTTTTGAATATCTCTGGTGGTGGAAATGCCACAATCTACAAGGGAAAGCTGTTCCAGTGGCTAACCACCCTCATAATAAAAAGTTTTCTTCTTTATATCAAATCGGAATATCCTATGTCCCAGCTTGTGTCCTTTGCTCTTCCTCCTACTACTGTAGACCCCTCTGAGAGGAGTATGGCTCTGTTTTCTCTACACCCACTACCAATTAGATCGTTGCAGACAGCAATAAGACGTCCCTTCAGTCCTCTCTTCTCCAGGCTTAACAAACCCAGTTTTCTCGGTCTTTTCTCATATGTCATATACTGCAGCCACTGACTCCCTAGACTTGCTCCAGTGTGTCAATGTCTTTCTTGTCCTGGGGAGCCCCAAAATGGACATAGTACTCCAAATACTATCTCAAAGTGCCAAATAGAGCAGAATAAAAATATAAAAATATACCACTGAGTACATTCCCATGCAAGTCTAGAAGCATAGGGTGTTCTATACCTTCTATACAGGTAGAAGGCAAGTCTATACCTTCCAGGCAAATACTTCTAAAACTAAGTTTAACTCAAATACAGTCATTTAGAAGCCATGTCACCTCTTCTTGGCATTAAGCTATAAAGTGAGTATCACTCCAAATGAGTAAAAAACCCCAAAACCCATGCAACCAAGAACCAGGTACAGGTCACTGGAAGAATACTGAGTCCAAAAGAACACGGGAAGTGCCGCCTTACCCATAGATTGCTTCATCTTCGGGACTGGGTTTAAGAATCGTTCTTGTAACTGCTTTTGGTTGAGACACTGTATGTAAAAGTCAACAGAAGTTACTGAGCTATTAAAAAAGTTATAAATGGCAGCAATTTTTAGCTATCAGACAGCAATCAAACCCCTCCACGTCAAAGATTAATACAGATTTAAATGTAAAGCACCTCTTTGACTAGAACTGATTTACTTCTCTTTTTTTTTTAAATTCTTGAAAAAGAACAAAACGGTCAAGGGAGGGATAACTCTTTCAGGTGAGCCAGATCAGACTTCAGGAGTAGCTTCATTTGGCTGCTTAGGGCAATAGGCTACAGTAGATTCTCTAGGAGAGTACTTGCTTTTTGAGGTGGTAATTCTAATAAACAATTGCCTTCAAATCATCTCAGGTGTTTCTTCTCTCTCTGCACCACAAAGCAAAGACAGACCTCTTCTCTGTGTGTCAGGATGGGGTTGACATGAAGAGTATACTAGATATGTCAACATGATCGGGGAGTAGACATTCTGTGGCCAGGGGAAAAAAAGCAACCGAAAACTTCAAACTCTGACCTGCTGGGTCATCTTGGTACTTCAGTTCTTTGTTTGTGTCTACAACTGTAACAGCAGGAGTAGCAATGTCACCAGTTGATTTGAATGGTGTAGGCATTGCTCCCATCCTGGACAGCCTACTGGATGGATCATCTTTTGCACTAAAAGAAAGAAAAAGAAAAAAAAGTGTGGCGAAATCAGGTAAGAATGCCATGTATTTTAAGAATTTCTTTGACAAGCATTAGAAAAATGGACTAGAAAAGACCATTTCTTACTTTGCTTTCTCTTTCAGCTTTTCATTGGATGAATGCAAATCTGGATCAGAATGATGTAATCTGTCATCTTGAGGGGAGAATGATCTGTTTGAATCTATTTCAGAAATGTCTGTAAATAGAGCAGCAAATCAAGAAATGCAGGATTTGTTTAAACTATCTGCACATCTGATCACCACAGTTACTTACAAGGCTTTCACATACAGGATATGCTGAACCTTTAAGCTAAAATATTTCAGGAAGGTTTCACACAACCTTTAGAAAACACGCTCACATCACACAACTACTTTGAGCATACCATACACTCATTAACTAGTGTTAGCAGCCTTTTATTTGAGGTCTCACAGAGGTTCCCAAACAGAAGACCACCTTCACATTAACGGTCCTCACATCATTGCTTTTCAGTGACAAAAGAAACAAAGTAGCCCTCAGACTTGAACCATATGGCAGCCTTCATGGTAAAACCTACAAAAGTTGCACGCAGTATTCTGACATCAGAGAAGCAAATATCTTGCACTAAACAATGTAACATCCTGCTCCCTCAAACACCCAAAGCAAGATTATGTTGAGAGATACAGCTCATACACTGTGAGAAATCATTTGTACAGAATAGATACTGGAAATAGAAACCAGTTGTCCAGCGGGACTTAATTTCTTCTTGTCCTGACATTTTTTCCCTCCCATTGAATGCTGTCATGAATGTTAATGCCCTCAGAAGGAGAGACCAGTCCAATCCACTTGTTTTTAAAAGTCTTTTATTAAAGCAACTGACTTGCTTGTTCTGAGAAGTAAGATTGATTTCACCAGACCAACATTGCTTCTTCTATCTCTGCCCCTGCCCAAAATGTACTTATATGATTACTACAAAATTCTTCTTTCACCTAAATGAAATGAGTTTGATGCTTAATTGGCTATTACTTGGTTTTGTGTTGGTTATTTTGTTTGTATGTTTGTTGTGGTTTTTTTTTTTTAAAAAAGAACTTACTACCACTCTACCGCAGCCAAACACCATAAGCTCCATTCTGACCGCGTACAGAGTCCAGAACTTTTTATCCACATGAAACCTCACCATCCATTTCTGAGTCACTGTCGTTCAATGAAGGAATGTTGAGCAGTGTCTGCTTTCTGTCCCTGAGGACAACCAGCTGGAGCTTCCCCCGTGACTTCTCAATCAATTTTCGGGCATCAGCTAAAGACATGTTCTCTGTCACTGTACCATTGATCTGGACGTAAAAAGGCAACAATAATACTACAAGTAAACAAACAAGCCCATACTATGCTCAAGTTAAACTTGACTATAACATAACTTACTCCAGAGTAACCACTATAACAAGTGGTTAACTGCTAAACTGCTAGCAGTATAACTAGTACAGACCTTGAGAATGATATCCCCTTCATGAAGGTTGCCATCTTTGGTTGCTAAGCCAGTATGGGTCATTTCTTTTATGAAGATCTGACTTCCAAGCCGGAGACCATATTCTGGAATCAGGGAAATAATCCACTGTAGCTTAGAAGATGAGTGAGGATGCATTGTTTTAAAACTACACAGTGTACTTGCAGCATACCCCCTTACACCACGAGAAAAGAAAGAAGAAAAAAATGCGGACCTCGTAAACCCACTTAAGCCTAGGCTAACTCTCCTATTTCTGCGCTGTCGCCACAGTAAGAACAAACAGCAGTCCACATCACAGATGGATGATTAGTCTGTACTTTCAACAGCAAAACAATGCCTTCGTTCTGGAGGTACTTATTAACATGCTAGACTAGGCTCTCTATCATATTTTGCATGGCGTAGAGAGGGAAAAGGGTCAAAAAGCGCTAACAGAAGAGCTGTTTTTTTTACCAGTTGCTGCATGCTGACCCTGTCCTATCTGAGCCCACTAAGTGTCTCAGTTGTTTCAGGCAAGGGATTTTTTTCCTTTCCCTCCCCCCTTTCTCGCTTTGATCCAAGTTACTTGGATCAGTATATTTGCTACTTAAAAAGAAAGGCAACACACTTAAAACACACACATCCTAGAACAACAGAAAAAGAAAGGAACAGCTATCTGCTTTAAAAAATCACATTAGAGCAAGCCTGCAGAATATCCATATAGACGGCAGAAATTATTATGGAATTAGCTACATATAAAACTTAACAAAGACACTTTAAATTTCTCCTTATTTGTGTACCTATCTGCATTATCTTTACAAGTGGAAACATTATATGCAGGGGAAGAAGAGGAAGGAGGGAAAGGGGTCCTTGCCAGAATGAAAAAAGAGGTTAGCTCCTGCACACAAAGCTTACATGAGCAGAAAATTCTTACAAATCACAACAGGGCAGATTAGGAAAAAACAATCCACAAAACCCCCACAAACAAACACCCCCCCCCCAAAAAAAAAACCAAACAGAAAAGAATGCACAACCTAATCTCAGATATGCTTTATAGCACAAGAGTCTTTTATTTCACAGCACACAAAAGATGAGGCTTTTGGCTTTCATTTACACACTCCAATACTCAGCAAGGAAAGGCTGTTTCAGCTGTTGCTATTCTTTACTCCACTCTGAAGTATTCAGAACGAAACAATCCTTGGAACTAATTTAATTATACTGAAGGGGAGAAGTAAGTGCACTATTAAAGGCAGAGTCTACTCTTCACCCTTTGTAGCTGACTCTTTTGTAGATCTGCCAAGTGTAATCTAAATCACGATCAGATCCATGTTTCCCACCAGAACCAGAAGAATTTGGCAGAGAAAATGGAAAACCAAAGGACACATAGCTTGAAAAGACTGAAACGATGTGGGTGAACAGTTCTTTGTTCAAAGGTAGAGTTCAAGGTGCTGTGGGAAAAAGCACCCCAAACCAGCCAGGAAGAATGAAAGAACAACTTAAAAGATCAGTTAGAAAACTCAACGTTTAACCTATAAAACCAGAGAATATTCAGCTCCTCTCCCTCCCCCACAAAAATAACACTCTGTATTAGAAGTCAATTCTTCTCCTCCCCTACTATACCTACCTTCATTATGTCTGCCTTTTGTTAAGAGAACACTGATCGGTCCATTCTGATCCTGCGGTCCTAGGTACTCGTGTTGATGTATTTCAGGCGAAGGACTTCGGGAACGAGGCCTGTCCCGACTTCGACTCCTCACTTCCATCCCATATCTAGGATCAGGCTGAGATCTGTGACTATAAGTGGGTGGGCTGTAGTCTCCTCTGTAGTCCCGTTCATAGCCACCATCCCTGTCAATGCTCCTTCCCCTGCTCCGATCTCTTCTATAGTCTCGATCCAAGCTCCTGTCAACGCTCCTACCACGACTTCGATCACGGCTGTAGCTGCATTCCCTATCACGGTCTCTGCTTCGGTTACGCCCTCTGTCTTGTTCATCTCTATAGCTCTGATCCAGGCTGTTTCCCCAGCTTTGGCTGCGCCCTCCATTACCACTATGCCAGCTTCTGTCGCTATAGCCACTTTGAGCACTTTTGCCATCAAATTCTGCATGGTCATCCATTACATCTAAAGCTCTATCCTCATAGTCGAGGGAGGGGCTTCTCTTCAATGCCACAGCCTGCACTCTCCTTGGCCTTTTCACTACCTGTTCAGTGCAATACGAAACAAACGAAAAAAAAGCCCTCCAATAGTCAGAATGTGAAATTCAACAGGTGAATATTCTTCACACTTCAAACAGAAGTTGGGGGGGAAGAAAAAAAAAGAGCAATATTCTATTTATAGAACAACCAGTAAATTAGATTATTTAGATGTGCAGAAGAAATACTTACTAATTGGAGGATAAAGAATAGTAGGAGAATTTAGGAAAAAAAAAAAATCAGATTAGCAACCACATTCTTTTAACCTCTGTAAGAGTGTGAGTAACGAATACTTTTTTTCTTTTTCTAGATGACTTCTAAAAAATGCGACAAGCCCCCCAAAGAGAGAATTGTAGATGCCTCTCTCAACTAATGAAAGCCAATCTGGACAGCAAATTCTTGGACAAGGTCTGTGTATGCAGGATATCATTTGCCTCTCATAATTTTCGTTTTTTCCAACTACCACTCATTATTCAGTAAAATTAAAGATTGAGGACATACATTTTATTCCCAGTTTTTCAACAGGATAACTTTGTGACACCATTTGTTTCACCTGTAGAAACTATGTCTTTGCTTTGGTTTTATTTAATTTGCACATTCTATTGGGCAAAGGCTTGCTTTGCTTCATGCATTTATAGTACAATTCATAGAAAAAAACCAAAATCTTGACTGGTTACTCAGGTACATACCACTGTAGAGTGAATACATTTGTAATTTACTTACAATGGTGGCTACTTTTCCACTTTTCCTAAGCTGTTGGACTGCAAAAGAATGTGGAACATTTTCCATCGGGGTCCCATTAACTATGACCACTCGGTCATTTTCTCTGGAAGAGGGGGAAGGGGAAAAGGGGGAGGAGGGGTGAGCAAAAAGAAAAAAGAAAGCATTTAAGACGAGTCTTCATGAAAACACTGGAACAAAATTTCTTTTTTTCAGGGGGAACCTATAGATTTCATTCACATTAACAGGGCGTTTTGCTTAAAAACTGTGAGCATTAGCTCAGCCAATCACTGATTACCGTACCATTTTCTGCTACTGCTAGATAGAAGAAATCTGTAGTACCCATTATTTTCTCTTCACTGTCATCAAGTGAAATCACAATCTTCTTTTTAAATAAGAAGATTACATACTTTAAGCCTCTTTGTAAGGCACTTTCTGTAACTCCTGAATGATTTTTGTGCCTCTTTTCATACCCGTCCAATTCCTCTTACTGAATGAGTATGCCCGAACAGCACACTATATTCCAGTATCAGTTTCATCCGGGCTTTATGTGAGAGTTAAAATAGCTCTCGTCACAGTCCATACATCCAAAGACGGTATCAAACTTAATGTTGTAACACTACGTTAAGAGCTCCCATCTATACCTGCTCACTCAGCCCTAAAAAGGATTGCAGGATTGTAGTCTCCCCACACTCTGAAGGTTAGGCCTATATTCCTTGGTTTGTTGGAGGAACGGCTTTGCATTCAGCTTTCTTCGGAACACGTTTTGTCTGAATGTGCCCAAATTGCTTGGTATTGCCTTGTCATCATCAATTTACCTAGACTCTTACATAAATTGTGGACATGATTTTATTCCCAAATCACAGGTGGTTATGGAACAGGATGGATGATAGTGGTTTTATGCAGGGACCACTGCTATAAAATGAAGGTTTTGTACGTTATGTTGAAAGGTTTTGTACGTTTAAGTTACCTGCTTCACAATAATCCTTTTATCCACTAAGTACTCCCACGTCAGCCTTTTCATTACCTCACCGAAAATTAATATGTGGCAAAATGGCCAGAAATTACTCTTGTGAATTACTATTACTGTCCAACTTCGGCATTCTTCCAAATTGTCTAGTCCTCACCAGGTATTCCAAGTCAAAGGATGAAAAACTGGTCAGCAGTGGGCTAGAAACTGTTTATCTCAGCCTACAGATTTAAAATTACCTGTCCATCATGGATGCTGCCCCACCAAGGATGATGTTTCCAGGAGGACTACAGAAACACTTTATTTCCGTATTTTTTTCTTTCAAATATAAAATAAATATCTAGCAAACACTTTTGTTTTTCTTTCTTCCCCCATTATTGCTCCTGACACCTTAGGAGTGAAGACCCTTCTTGGGGCTGACTTAAGCCATTCTCTTGAAAACTAATGATTGATCACTAAATGTGTTTCCTGGAGGAACAACAGGGAGTATGTTTTAAAATACTAAGTATTTCTATTGTTTCTTTAAAAGAAATGCAATCTTAAGAGAAACATACTTAACTATAAAAGCTTTTCAACACCACTGAAATTTGATTTCTTACAAAATAGCAAATAAAAACACCTCCAAGTGGAGTCTGGGGTTTTTTGTTGTTTGTTTTTTTTTTTTTTTTTCTTTTTCATTTAAAACAGACATCTAGGTTTTCAAGAGGGTATCAAATCTTGAGCGGATTAAATCTCCAGGATTTCAACCAATCCTGTCTGAAGGTTTTACATATTCTACAGCCATGCCCCTCAAAATATCCCAGACAGAGAAATAAGAAATTGCTTACTGAAGTAATCCATCTGCTGGACCACCTGGGAGAACATCTGAAATGACTATCGATGTTTCACCATTTTCAAAATGAGGGTTATCTCTGCCACCAGAAACTGCAATCCCAAATCCTCGTTTTGAATCCTTTACAACAAAAACAAATACAACAAAACTCAATTCCATCATAGGAATTTTGAGACGGAGAAGGAAGAGTAACGTGAATGTTCCTGTGATGGCACTCTACCTAGATATTAACTACAATATGATAGTTGTGTGCAGAGAGTTGCAGAAATACATAGCACCTCTAGATTGAAAAAGGAATGGGTTTACAAATCCATGTAACAAGACGACATGTTCCCGTGTTCCAAAACCTCAGTCTACAGCCTTGTGATGGTTAGTAATTAAGCGAAGGACTCACTAACTTAGCCTGCATTTTGCTCCACCATCCCATTGGTTATTCATACCAAATTTGTTAGATAAATCTATTTTGTTAGTGATGCTTGGGAAACTGGAACAGCTTTTCCAGGATCTCATCTTCGTTGTGATTGCTACCTAGTTTGTAATAACTACTTACTCCTCGATCAAACTAAACAAGATCATGACTGATTACAAAAAGCAAGCAGTGAACTTGTGAATTCTCTATAATTATCCTCTCTCACAATCAACTATTTTAAACATGCAATTTATGTCAAGCCTGTCATCACAGAAATATCAGATCCATAAATGCCCTAAGATGGCATTCAAAAAATCAGGGAAATACTTAATAGGGTGCGAAGGAAGCATGTCTATAACACTAGACCTTAAAACTGTTAGTGTAACTGAATGGCAGACAAGAAGGTGTGCACAAAACTATACATTTTGTTAAACACACAGGTTTAATTTTATCAGCTACTTAACATACACTGCCTATCACTATAAAATACAAATTATTCTACATTTAGACAGTGGCAAAGTAATACTCCAAATTAAAGTGGTGCTTTTCCCCCAACTCACACTGCGTGTGTAGTGCACCACATGCCAGCTCATGTTCCACTAATGTCCACTTCAGTGGTTATTTCTTTGAGGAGGAAAAAAGCAATGTGTTTTGTTTTTTTTTCTTTAAACAGCACTTCACTTGCTGCACCTTAGTTTTACAGGAAGCAGTTTGATGCTTCAAGCCAAAACAATACAGAATTCAAAATAATGGTAAAATTCATTGGTAATGGCTAACACACCAAGCCCAATAGCCTTTGCCTACAAGTAGTAGTATAAGCCTGTCTCTGAGGCAAAGTAACGCTCATTTACACAATATTCAAGATCTGAAAAGTTGGAAGTTACAGGAACTAAGGTCTGCTTCTGCAATGTTTCTCCTGTCTATCTCTGTAACCTGAAAAACAATCGTTTCTCAACAATTCAGCACATAAAACAGCCTGTGTAGGAAAGATGGCTATTTTACTTTGGGTCATCAAGTTGAGTTCATTGTAAACATGTAATAAAATGTAAGCAACACAGTACAGGCTGCTCACTGAACCAGATCATCAGAACAGCTGGGAAGACCACCACCGCCGCTGCCAAAGCGCACATCCTGTACCATGGTGTGGCAGTCTAGCCATTAGAGAACTCAGAAACAAGCGGTCTACTTTCTTTAACTCAGAAGTACTCCACATAATGAGATACTTCCTCTTTTCTAAGAAGAATTGTTAAAAGTGACATCTATAGTCCATGTATTTTAGGAATTTTGATGATAGTAGTTTTCCACTAGATTCTACACTGGTAGATATTAAAGTATTAAAAAAAAAAAAAAAAAAGATCCGTGAAATCACATTCAGTGATTATTATAAAGCTTGGACATTAACCACAACAGCTTGGTAGAACCATCTGCTTTGGTTTTAAAGTTATTCAATGATGAATTTAACTATGTGGCTGGCATGTGGTATATTATACTGTCATTACAAAGACCAAATAGTAGTAAATATAGCACTTAAATTATTAACTTAATTTACTCTTAACATTAAGGAGTCACGCTATTCTATGAGTAACTAGCAATTAAGCTTTAAAATGAAAAACATCTGATTTGGACAACAAATTAATCCTATTCTAGACTCAGATATGCTAATAACATCTATCGCAAAACATATTTAGACTAAACCAGTGCATGAATATTCGAAAACTAAAAATATAACAGGCACTCACTCACCTTTTGTAAGGTCACAGTGTACTGTTCCCATATCAGCTCTTCCATGCCTGGGGCCTGTTGCACACACAGAAACCAATTAGTAAAACACAAAGCATACAACTATCTAAATTAAAATGTGAAATACCTCATTAAAACACAGGTATAAAAATAATATGCATATTCTCATAATTTGGTAGAGTTAGTATGAAATGTATGTATTTCAATTAATGATGAATTTTCTTTTAAAAAGACAAAAAATATTCATAGGTCCGGAGTGGCAGAATCTCATCACATTTCATCGATTTAACAGCTCATTCTGATTTTTTTGAAAAGTCTCATTCAGCAAAATCATTTAATTCAGACCGCACTAGCATTATATAGCCCTGATTCAAGTAACACACAAAATACTTAAGGAAGACTTCTTTATTCCAGTATGCAATAAGATTAGCAGATGAAACTGCGGTTTTCAAAATGAACGAGCCTTCAGATGTTTTGCTTCTTGTTCACGTGGATTTAACAAAATCTTTTGTTCGCTATGAATTATGTAACTGAGTATTTAGGTTCCCCAAGAAATTAAATTTTACAGGAAAACACAGTGTATCACTATATAGCACTGGTATATCCATTTCTGTGACACTTCCCATAAACATTTTTTTCCACATTTCCAGTTAAAACTGATCCTGAACTGATCAGTTTGTCTTACATGATATAACCTGAAATCTTTCCAACATCACAGCTTAAAATATAATACAGAATAATCACCCAGCTGTGATGCATCATATAGTGCCTGCCCTGTAAAATGAGGAGAAAAATGAGCCACAATATTTGATGCACTGCAAACCTTTCAAAATGCAAAGCATCCACTGCAGAAGAAAAATCCAGGCATTGCATGAGTACGTGCATGCACATACTCAAGCCGTAGGTTTATTTGGTTTTACTGCTAAAAGCGGTCTTCTTTCTTGGGAAGCTAAGAGTTTGCTCAGAAAACTGAAGTTCAGACAGAAGCCCAGTTTTGATTTAACTGTCTTTTTAAAGGCATTAAAGGGATTACTGGCAACTAAACTCCAAAACATAGACAGAAAAGTGACAGAAGAAGAGTATGCCTGTACTTCAAAGCATCCTCTATATTTCCAGAGTAAAAGTCTTCTGGCAGTACACAACCGTTTAGCAAGCTATGGATGCTGTTTTTCTAATGCAAAGAACCCCATGATGTATCTTCCACTGGATTCTGAGCACCCTGAGAGGAACTAGGTTTAGACTTTCCATTGCACATTCACTGTACTGAAAAACAAACTTAAAATGCAAGTCCTGCTCAGAGTTCCTGAGGGAATATGCAAAACATTCAGCATTCTTACCAGGAATTTTACAACACTGAACAGTGTTAAATTCCCACTGTTCTCCCAGAAAATGAACAATGCTCTCCAGTTTCCAGAACCTTTGGGGTCTAATTAAAAAATTCATTTAAAATAGCTGGAGAGGATGGCTTATATTAAAAATAATACAAGTAAGTATTTCTAAATTCCTACTCATCGAGATCAGACAAGAATGTGTGGCATTTATAACTGTTAGTATTAAAACATATATGCCTTGGGTCAGTGAATTACTCTGCTGAAGCACATGGTGAAATTATTTTATCTGATATTCCCATTTAACCAGCTGACACGTCTAACCCGTCAACTAGCTGACACTGAACTGTCTCACTACATATATTCTCTTACACAGAGAACCTTTCATAAGCAAAAAAATTAAGCACTTTTTCTGAGCTGCTGTGATACTGTGGTAAACAGAAGTGACTAGGCTTGCTTGCCTGGCATGTATGAAAATGCGTAAACATTACCTACTACCGACCCGTCACTACACCATCACTGTCCTGCTTTTCCGCAGAATATTTTTAAGCTCTGTGGAAAACCAGGCTGTGCTAAAGAAGGGCCTCAGTGTCATTTAAATTCCAATTGACTTCACTGAAGAAAGTTTTAGAAATGAAAGACAGTATCAAATGATGGGTAAAATTTGAAGGACAAGCAGGTGGGTTCAAATTTTGTAGAAGGAGGGGAGATGGAAAATCTTTTCCATCCTTCTCACTGTTTAAAACCTCAACAACTTACACGTGTAACAAGAACATCACTTAAATTCAGTTTGCACTGTATGCAGTTCTTGCCAACACTACCTCCCAGCCTAGAATACTGAGTCGAGCTCTGCGCAGGCAAAGTAGCAAGGCAGGCAGGATGCAATCGATGAGAGCTTACTACCTGTGGGGACAAAGAGCAGCATAGTTGCCTTACTCTTCCGCCAGGTCTTTCAATACACTACTAAAGGAAGGCCTGAGAAATGACTGCTTATTCAGCACAACACCGCAGAAAAAGCCCTGAGAAAAGCACAGTAAAGATACAGGGGACAGATTTATGGGCATGAAACCGGTAAGCTTACAGGAATTTCCCTCCAGAAAACGAGGCCTCCCATGAGCAGTGGCACAAGTAAAACCTTGAGCACAACTGGAGAAACATATTGTGTAGTAAATCAAGGCATTGTAAACTAACAGGGTTAACTTTATCTTGCTCTGACAAGTAAGTCTCATGGTATCTGATCACAAAAATAAGTAATAGGAATGGAAAAGAAACTACTGCCTACAGACACTACAATTAAGGTCTTGCAAGACGTTGAGCCTATAGTACCATCTCATCTTTGCCTAGAAAAAGTTCCTCATAGTATCAGTGTCTGTCTCAGGTACTTTCTGTGTAAATTTTGGGGGTTTATTTTTGAACAGCTTGAAACTGTTACTGAACATTAAACAAAAGCTAATTAGAAAATTCACTTTCAAATTCATAAGCATTTGTTAAAGTAGTACATTTTTAGAAACTGCTCCTTGGGAAACTCTCTCCCATTTGCTGTATGCTATATTAGTGAAGGAAGTACACTATGTACTTGCAAAGCTGATTTTGTGCAACATTATTACCAAGACAACAGATCTAGTTCTGCCATACTGATAAAGCTATGCAGGCTCTGTAACACAGTTCAGAGAATTGAATGGTCACCTTGGAAGCCCATAAGGCACAAAACACATCTGTACTCCCTCAAATCTCTAAGCAATAATCTCTTTAACATTATAAAACGTACTGCTGCTTGCCATTGCCATGATGCTAACCCATAGTGGCAGATTAATGGAGAAGATTGAGAGGGAGAGAGAGACTACAAATGTTATAAATCATCGGTCGAGGACTTGATCAAAACTAAGATTGAAGTCTCCACCACAATCGCAAAATTTCTGTATTCCACATCTAATAATGTGATTTTCCTCTGAATGCATCAAGTGATGGTTTACAAAAAGCCTCCATCACCTTGCCAGTTTCTTCATACTTCATCTGTAAGGAAGCACAAAGGGATCCTGTGCAGCCTGTGCATCCCTTATAAGATTGCAATTTCACTGCAAGATTGCACACCAAAACACCGGAGAGAGAAAGGCAGGCAAAATGGTTAAGAACCCCACCTCCAGTTACTAACAGTAATTGCTTTGCAAGTCCACCCAGGTTTCACACAGAGAGCAGGCTACCTGCAGTAAACACAAATTACTATAATTAGCTAGTCTAAATTCATTAATGACTGAAGTCAGTCCATTTCTAATTAGTCGGGATTTGCTTAAATCTGCCTAATGCTCATATACCAAAATGACAGGTGCTTTCTACATAACCAAAATAGACTGCTTAACAGAATCTTTGGCAGGCAGCTAGTAAAAGTGCTAAAATGGCCTGTGTGCTACGAACAGGCAGCTGTTGCAACTCTCACTGACAGCCATCAGAGATTTATGCAATTACTTGCTACTGAGAGACCACCGAAGACAACTTCATTCAGACTGAAAGAAGAACAAAACCAGAAGACTTGCCACAACAGTTAACTGGCTATAAAAGTGACTTGGAGAGGGGAGGGATATATGAGGGGAAGGGGGGGAAGAAAAGACTTGGAGCAAGATGCAACAAAAAGCGACTCACGTGCCCTTTCAAAATGCCCAACTTTTTGATTGCATGTGACCACATTCTCTGCAGAGCTTGAGCTGTCTTCATTGTTGCAGGATATAATCTGTGAGGGGACGCTGTACATCCCCGTCTTTTCATCTGTTTCCACCACTCAACATGGTTATGTAATTCTAATACAATAGTGGCCTACATACTTGAACAAATCCTGCTGTCAGTTTCACACAGAAACACATCAAAACCACAGTAGGGAAGTCTACCAGAAGTTTAACTAACTCTCACTTTAAAAGACCCCAGGAAAAAGCAGTACTGTAATCTCAGGTTTTTTTTTAAAAATTAAGTGTCAGAAACATGATCAATATGTAGGAAGTTATTCTTCTTCCAAGCACAAATAGGTTCACCCCACCAGGAAACCTACTTGAAACTTTAAAAAAAAAAAGAAGGCTTAAGAAGCACAGTGCAGATTATCTGAAAATTCATATTCTGACTATAATATTTTATGGTAAAAATTACCACGACTCCACTACCTTGAGTAATGTGTTTTAGCAGCCTCTACCAAGTCTTAACAATTTAACTGCTGAATCCAGAAAGTCCTTATGCAGAAATAACTGTATACATGTGAGTAATCCCTTCAGCTGCACGTGTAAAATTACATATAAACACTTGCAGAACTGTGGACTTGGCTCCAGCAAGCAAAAAGGAAAAGAGAAAAATTATAATAGCCGCAAATAACAGACATGCCCTCAAACATTTAGTAAGATATTTGTAAGAATGATAAGCTAATCATACAGACAAACAGATGACCTTATTGGAAAACAGGTCAAGCTATCAGTTCCATCTATGCTGCTGTGAAATTTAAGCCTTAAATGAACTTTTCCCCTAGACTTTGTGTAAGTTTCATAGGCAGTGACAGATAGGAACACATGCCAAATTCAGTACACAGTGCTAACCAAAACCTCCATCCGTAGACTGCGTTTTTCATTAGTGGGATAATTTTAACTGCAGAAGAGTAAGAATTCAGACAGCAGTGGAAAAGGTGGAGGGTTTTTTTGGCGGGCCGTTTGGGGGGTGTGTGTGTTAGTTTTTTTCATTTAAAATCAAGACTGAATTCAACGTCCTGTGTTTCAACTGTGACCCCATTTCTGCACTAGCCAGCAGAACTAGGATGAACGCAGGCTTGCACCTCCAGCGCTGAGCTGCCAAGGGTGAACATCGTTCAGCCTGCACAGCGCGCCGACACCAGCCTCTGACTGGGGCTTCCCACTTCTGGAGAATGCGTGTGGATGTAAGTAGTTCAAGACCGTCATTAGAGTTTGGTCAAAATAGTTTAGAATCTCCATCAACATTTCTAAAGAAAAAACTCATTCCTCTGAACAGACTCACATTCACAGTTTCCAAAATCACTCCAAATAGAGAAGTATCACCAAAAAAAAGACTGTGATGACATGGATTAAAAAAATGGAGAAACATTGTCCATGAGCTGTATTTGTTATAACAGCAAGGGCTCTTCCTTGGTTTTGAACTGTCTTTTCTGTAAAGGAAAATGAGAAAGACAGATGGATTGATTCCACTAAAAATTTAAAAGGAACCTGAAAAGAAATTTAAAAAAAAATAATAAGGAAGTCTAGGAATGCTATTGCAAATTTTCTTGCATAGTCAAAACAGGAGCTGTGAAGAGACTGATGAGTTAACAGAAAGGTGAATGCTTTTGCATCTGGATATTTCATGTTGGAGGAAAACAATTTCTCCAGGATAGGAATTCCTCTATTCAATTTTTTAAAAGTGAGATGGAAAAAAAATTTTTTTTTTAAAACTAGCAAACCAGCACTGTCCCAGACACTGTCTTTTGACTTTTCCTGCATGCCTTTTTACAAAGGGTAAAGGAAATTAAAGCCTAACTTCACGCCCAGCACAAGATTACAGATACAATTACAAGCCCTTCACATTTCAGAGCTGTATGACATCTATTATCCACAGACATTTAAAACTGAAACTCTTTTTGAAAGCAAGCTCAACTCCAATGAGATACACACACCTTCGTTCTTTGTAGGAGTCTATCCAGAGAATAAAAAGTTTGTGAATCATGTGGGGAAAAATAAATTGAAAACTAAACATGATCCGTTCTATAAACTGGGACTGTGAAAAGAAAAGCAGAGCTCCCAGAAAACTCAACAGAGCAACCTCAGAATGTCACAACAAAGCCTTACAGCAGAAGGCAGCATCTCTCCACTCACCCAGGTGAAGAAAGAGCTTCCTTACCTCAGCATAGCCTCCCCAGCTGAAAAGCTAATTAGAAGTCTTACACATAGCACTGTCTGTTTTGATCTCTTCCTCTCTAGCCAGCAAAGAAAAAGGGTGTTTCCTCACACATAATCTAGGCAAGGCTGTGTAAAGTAAGCACAAAGGAAACCTGAAATGGTCTTGCTGGCTCCATTACGGAAGTGACACAAAAAAGGGGTTCTTCCTCAACCCCCTTCCCCCCCTTCATCTGCTACCATGGACTTAAGCATAAAAAACTTGAAAGCTTAGTCCAGGTTTTCCCTAAAGACAGTCTCCTATACTGAAGATGATCAAGAATTTCAAGTTTAACTGAAAGTCACCTGCCTGTAAAGGAGGGGGACAGAGGCTCTTCTAGCCAAGTGATATGAGCAGTTCCAGAGCTGCATCAAGATGTTGGCACCATACCTCATCTCAAAGACTAGGTACATTATCAGAGGATTCAGAAAATGCCCCCACATGTCACCTGCCTGCATAAAGACAATCATGACAGACAAAACTGGACGGCCCTAGATCTATAGGGATTCAAAGATGCTGATCCACTTCAGTTTCTGGAGGATCCCCAAGAGATCCCCTCAACAGGCAGCAGAGGCTGAGCGAAATGAGAAGCAATCTGTACATTAGCGTGTGGTGTGAAGGTCCACACCTCCTCTTTTTCAGCTGTAAGCCGTAGCCTACTAGCCTATTAAAGATGACTACGAAAAGATGATCATGTAACACAAGCTGCATATCCAGAGTCTGCCAAGTATTCTTAATTAAACATAGTGAAAAATGACTGAAGTGGAACAGGACCTTTATGAGGCCTTTCCCCTGCAGTAAGGAAGGACGCTCAAATCACTTTGAAGAAAGAAGGCTCTGACTGAAGTGTTTTCATGAAGTATCTGCATATCTTTGACTAGGCTCTAGGAGGATGAGACAAAGTATTTACCCATGGACCTTTTACAATACAGCCAACATATCACAAAAAAAAAAGAGGTACCTCATTTTCTACTAATAAATGCCCTAATTCAGAGAAGCATTTCCTACTTTTTGTGTAGGCTCCTGCACCTATACAGCAAACCCCAGAAAAGCAACAGATTGCCCTGAAGAAACAGATTCCCAGAATGATGAATGGCTCAGATTAAAGGAAGAGAAGTGATAAAAAGTGGTTTGCAAAAGATATCCACTAGGAGTAACATGCAATTGCTCTTCAACAAGGCAGAAACTCCTTTTTTTTTTTCCTCCTAGGGTCATGAAGGAGAAACACAGATAACGGACAACTACATGTTAAGAGATCATCAGTTCTGCTTTCACATTCGAGTAAAATCAAGATGGTTATATGATCAGGATGCAGGAAGTTAAAAAAAAAAAAGTGACATACTGTACAAGTAAGTGTACCTCTGCACTGGAATGACAACTTTTGAAGAAGAAAAAAAAAATCATGTAGAAATGAGCTGTGCAGACAATCCTTTCTTCCCCTTCCCTCCAATAGAGAATTATCAGTTAGATATAGCTTTTGCTTTCTCCCAAATTACTTGAGTAGAACAAATACCTTGCTAACAGAGCAAAGGTATTTTGCTTGTAACAAGCACATTCATCACATATTATCAGACTTTGTGCGAGAAACATTTTTTTCCAAAATGCATTTAGAAGCAATAATCTCAAGGTAAGGGTTGTCTAAAAAGGCCTATCTAAAGAAAATATAAACTGAGCATAACATTTCTAATCATTTGTTCTTCATAGATTTGATAAGTTGAATATCATTACACAGAACACAAACAGAACTGTTTTTAATGCAAAAAAAGTGATGATGTCAAAAACTTTTCTTAATCATGTTTCACTCAAAAGCTACAACTATTCACTTACTATAACTTGTAAATTCTATCTACAACAGCACTGGCAAATGCTACATAAGTACAACATGCCTATTCCAGGCATTCAAAGACCAATCTTCACTTCTTAAATTGCATGAAAACTTTTAAAACCATCAAATGAGAACTGTTTACCAGACAATAATTAAGTGGTTTTTTTGTTTTACTTCTTTCAGGAACAGCTTGAATCCAGCATGACGACAATGCCCACAGTCATTTCTTGACACTATGCGCAGCACTATTTCACTATGAATTTTGCTTCCAGTTAGCAAAACTACTCCTTCTTAAAAAATACCCAGTGCCAAAGCTGTCAGCTGCAGAGCCAAGAGCATAATTCATGCTTTTTGACTTTAAGTCAAGTAGCCTATCCACCGAAATGTGTTGTGCATGGAAGCAAACACACAGATTTCCTCAATTTCTGTCAAACAAAAGTCTCACACCAAACCAACAACTGTAATAGGAAAACAGGGGTCAACCTTCTCCCATTGTGGGAGTTTTAGCCAGCTAACAGATGGAGAAGAATTCCAGGGTGGCACAACTTGCATTCATTTCTACTTCTCATTGCACTATGACACTCCAAATGCCTTCCAGACTGCCAAGTGAACTAGAATCCAGTCCTATGCAGAACTGAGGAGATGAAGGGCAACAGCACTAGACCATTAAGAATAATAATCGACAAACACATCTAGGTCTCATTTGCATTGTAGCCCTGTTACCAACGTTCACAGCATAATGCCCCAGATTTTGTAGTGCACAAAAATTGTTTAAAAAATAATCCAAAGGAGATGGAAAAAACATACACACAAAAGATCTCCGCTGATCTGGAGCTTTGACAAGTTGTGTCCTTTTTAATTCAAAATATATCACTTAATCCAGCTCACAGCATGTCAGTGACAAACGATGCTTAAACGTAATGAAGGATATCACACAATCTGCCCATAGTAGCAGTCCCTGCACTGGCATTCTTCGAACGGTTCACAGTGATGAAATAGCATCCTCAGTTAAAAGAATTTTTGCAGGTATTTGCCCGAGCACAGGAAAAAACACATCAAAATAGAGGCATGGGATTTGAGTTTTCCAAATATTTCATCACTCTGCAATTCCAAAAAATAAAGGGAATAACAAGTAACCTGGACACTGAAAAGGAGCCAGTAAAGAATGAGGCATTAGGCATCCTTTTGCTGGATTACCGAGTAAAGCACATAATCTCTGAATAGTTTGATTTGTTTCAACTCTGTATTAAAGAAACACCTAAATAAAACTGGGGAGGCTGTACATATACGTATCTCAGTAATGCATACACTAGTCTTTCTTGGGAAAAAAAATGTCTTTTTCAGGGAAATTTTTATCTGTCCAAGCCAGTAAGATACTGCCTAGGAAAACTGTGTTTCCTATATATTTAAAGCCAAACATTTACCAATTATATTGAAGACGCTCAGAAAGCAGGACAAACACTTTGAAAGGAAGAAAGGGGAGAATCAGGATTTTCTTAAAACATTTTGAGTTCAAGTCACAATTCACCTTAGAAATAGCTAATAAAAATCCAAGGTGGGTTTTTTTTTGTCTGTTTGTTTGCTTGCTTTCTAGATACTTTCTTCTTCTCAGGCTCATTAAGGTTTCCTTGCCTCTAGAAACGAGCACCTTTGGAAGGTTCACAGAAAACCAACACTCCTTTTCATCTTTGGCAATGCAGGTTTCTCTTCCCAAACACACATCTACTTCATAGGCTGGGTAAAGTTTCACAAGATACAAACTAAACAACAACTTCCTTTAGACCATAACGATTTCCACGCTCATTCTGCTCATTTACATGCTGCCCCTTGACTCACTCCATGAATTCTGCTGTTTGGCTCTTCAAAGTAAGCTAAAACAGCTTCCTAAAGCATCAAAAAGCTGCTCACCTTTTCCCACTGGATTATTCTGTTGCCATTTCTGTGAGCTGAACTGGCTTGCCACGGAACAGCTGAATACCAGGTCATGAAGAAGAAATGTTAGAACTCTGCACCTAAGATCAACTCAGCCATCAGGTGAAGCTTCACCTTCAAGGATGCACCAGGAAAAATAGATTTTATTAAAGGGACATACTAAATATATAATCATAGAATCATTTAGGGTGGAAAAGACCCTGTAGATCATCGAGCCCAACCGTAAACCTAACATTGCCAAGTCCTCTAAACCATGTCCCTAAGCACCCCATTTACAGGTCTTTTAAACACCTCCAGGGATGGTCACTCAACCACTTCCCTGGGCAGCCTCTTCCAATGCTTGACAACCCTCTCGGAGAAGACATTTTTCCTAATATCCAATCTAAACCTCCCCTGGCGCAACTTGAGGCCATTGCCTCTTGTCCTGTCATTTGTTACTTGGGAGTAACACCCACCTCATTACAACCTCCTTTCAGGTAGTTGTAGAGAGTGATAAGGTCTCCCCTCAGCCTCTGTTTCTCCAGGCTAAACAACCCCAGTTCCCTCAGCCGCTCCTCATAAGACTTGTGCTCCAGGCCCTTCACCAGCTTTGTTGCCCTTCTCTGGACACGCTCCAGCACCTCCATGTCCTTCTTGTAGTGAGGGGCCCAAAACTGAACACAGGATTCGAGGTGCGGTCTTGCCAGTGCTGAGTACAGGGGGACCATCACTTCCCAACTCCTGTTGGCCACACTATTTCTGATAAAGCCAGGATGCTGTTGGCCATCTTGGCCACCTGGGCACACTGCTGGCTTATACTCAGCCAGCTGTGAACCAGCATCCCCAGGTCCTTTTCCTCTGGACAGCTTTCCAGCCGCTCCTGCCCAAGCCTATAGCGTTGCCTGGGGTTGTTGTGGCCAAAGTGCAGGACCCGGCACTTGGCCTTGTTGAACCTCATACCGTTGGCCTCAGCCCATCGATCCAGCCTGTCCAGGTCCCTCTGCAGAGCCTTCCTACCCTCCAGCAGATCAACACTCCCGCCCAGCTTGGCGTCATCTGCAAACTTACTGAGGGAGCACTCAACCCCCTCATCTGGATCATTGATAAAGACATTAAACAGAACTGGCCCCAATAGTGAGCCCTGGGAAACCGCACTTGTGACTGGCCACCAGCTGGATTTAACACCATTCACCACAACTCTTCGGGCCCTGCCATCCAGCCAGGAGCAGGGAAATAAATGCAACACAGAAAAAAACTTTTAATGGAGAAGACAGGAAAATGAAAGTTCCTGAGTGGCTTTAAGGGTACTTAAGACTATGAGAAAATATATTCCCTCCTGCTTTTTAATCCGTCTTTGATAGAACAACAGATTATTACCCTCACTCATACACTTTACCATAGCATATCCTGATAGCCATTAACAGGCGGTGTATCTTGTCTGTTTGCCCACATTCTAGAAGAAACATTTATGAAGGCTTTGCAGGTATTGATGTAATACTAGGATATAATGTGATATATAAATATATTAAGATACATTAATAAAAAGATACTTTTATATACATATATACACACTAAATATATCTGTCCCTGTAGCACAGATGAATAGAAAGAAAGCTTCTTTTTCCCCCTCACGCTGCGTATTAAAAAGGCATACAAGCACCAGGAGCTGCATTTCCATCTCCTACTGAATTTGCAGGGCACTTAAAAGTCTAGAGCAGACCGGCAAAACAAGTAGGAAACCTCATATTCCAGAAGAAACCCACCAGGTTTTTGACAAATTATTTTCGCACAATGCAGACAATCAATGCAAGCCAGCAAAACTCAGAGCTGAGATTCAAGGTGTACAACTCACAGCTAACCCAGAGAGACACTAGGTGGTGCAGTGATGCTGCAGCTGAGGCACACACGCCTCCCCGCCTCCTAAAAGGATGTTAGATACAGCATTTCTTTCAAGTTGTAGAAATACAACTTCAGGCTATTGCTTTGGCTCACAGCATGGTATTATTGCTCTGAAGGAACTAGACTCAATATTACACAATATCTTAATTTATTTATTTCTCAAACAGGTTGGCATTTGAGTGATTTTTTATAAAATATAATTTAAGTTTAAAAATTCTGAGAAAGGCCTAATATCTTGTTAGGCCAAAATCTTATTTCTAAACTTTCCTTTCAGACTAAAAATGACAGGAAATGTGATGTTAAAAGAAGGTGTTAGGTGTTTTTTGTTTTGTTTCTTTAATATCAAGCACATATCCTATCATCAGTCAAAGACACTATTCCTTTTTTTTTTTTTTAAATTCCAGCTTTATTAACTTTAAGTGCCTTTCCACCACAATAATTTCAAGAATTAATTGCACTGTTTATACAAAGGAAATAAACATATTCCCCAAGCAGTTTTATGTTCTGAAAAGAGAGAAACATCTGGTACTCCAAAGATAAACCATAAATATTACTCATCAGTCACACCGAGACACCATGGAAATGGGTAGCTGAAAAATTCTAAACGAGTTTGAACCAATACTACACCACAGTTGCGCCTAAAGTTAGAAATGCTACATTTTAGCACTAACAATAAAAAGGAGAATTATAGTTACATTTCTGGAGTGAAGCTTTTTCTTCCCAGGCTACTTTTAACCCAGACATAGCAAGTACCATGAGGTCCTTTAAGGCCCTGATTTTGCTGACATAAAGGCATAATTTCACATTACACCAGAAAAGTCAAGCACCACACACACACTGGAATTTTCTAAAATTCATTCCCTTGTATTTTCACAGCACTTGTGATCTCTGCCAGTAAGAACAAGAGTTAATAATTTCAATTCAGTACCCAGAAACTACTTAGGACTGTGTGGTGCCTTTTTAAAACTACGATGCTTATTGAACAACTATCTTTTTAAAGACTGCCTGTTCCCTCTCTAACTATTGGAAGGGGGTAGATGCAAAAGCAGCCACCTGAGCTGCTTTGATGGTATGCTACCAGGAGCAGGTCCTCATTTACCATTATTGGGGGCAGCGAGGGGTGAAAGGTGAGAAAGGCAAAAAGCGGTATTTATCCAGTAGAATAACATTCAGAACATGAAACTCAACATCAGTTTACAACCTTTGCATGCTATAAAAATTAAAAATATACATGCAAAGCTTATAAACTTTTCTGGGATGAGGTGGAAGACAAGAGTGAAGTAGTTAACACTTGTTACAGCTGAATTCTACTGAGCTTATGCATACATACGCATCATCAAAAACCAGTACAATATCCCATTACAAACTAAACAAAAGCCTATTCAAGATGGGGAGAAAAAAAAAAGAGAAACTGATTGTATCCAAAACACAGCTGCAAGATACACAGGTCTTACCTACTGAAAACCTGAAACTCATAGAAATATAGTTTACATGTATTTCAGGAGCAAGTTCCGTCCACTATCTTTTGCCCAACAACAGTTCTGCCGCTACCCTGGTGAAATTACGCTGCAATTGTTCCAGTGCTTCCCCCAACAGGAAGCAATCAATTGTTCAAAATTTGTGAGGGAACAGCTTCAACTGAAATACGGAATTGTCATTTTGGAGAAGAAAACAGATCCCATTTCCCAAAGAAAAAAATATTTTTAAATTATTTTATTTTTTAGAAATTTCTGCCTCTTGAGAAATAACATTCTGGGAACTAACATTTTTTTCGTCGAAGTTTTCTTCCTTCTCACACATTGCTTCATAGAGGAAAGCCAGAAGCTGTTTCTCCCAAGTGTCCTGGGACGTGCAGCACCAGTCCAGCGGAGGAGCCTTGGAAATGCTAATTTACTCTCCCATAGGTGTTGAAGGGTTCTAAAGAAAAGAACAAACCTCACCTCTTGGGGCACGGCATATGCCCAATCTTGCAATAAAGTAGATTTCCCCACCACTCCTTTTTCAAAAACACAGCAAGGCTTCAGGAGATAAAAACCTGGAAGCCAAGCAATGTCAGTTGAAGATCAAAATTAATCTAGGTAAAAGGCTGACAGATCAATTATACTTGTGTATGTAGTATATGTATATACACACTGGAAAGTGAAGAGAGTTTATTTGCTGTTTTGTTTTCTGAATGGTTTTCCTAGACTTTCAGCTTGTCTCACAGACTAAGGTGCCGTTAAGTTTTTTTTGTATATACTACAAGAAGGTAACACTGCTGAAGGGACACTAAACTTTCAACAACGTAATCAACACCAGCTTTAAAGGCTATCTCTGACCTAACCAACCACATTCGCTTTAACTGTAAAACCTACCATATTTCTTTCCAGTCACACTGTTTCTGTACCTTCTGCTCCTTACCATGCCCATGCAAATGAAGTCTGAGAATCAAAGGGCTTGAGCAGGTTGTGTATAAGCTACGTTCAAGAGGACCACCTTTTGCTTGGCATCGTTAAAAAAGAAAAAAGTTTGTTCTGATGTACTTGCAGCATCAGGATTTGATGGGGAGGTGTGCATAAGCCATTTACTCACTAGGTGTGCATAAGCCATTTCATGATGCCAGATAAACCAATAAAAAAAAAAATTAAGTTAACTGTGAAAAATGTAAGTGCAGCCGCCATTCCTTAAGTGTCTCATTCCAGAATCAGTTATTGTCTACAGCCAAAGCATAGCTTTTTCTTTTATAGCATCTTAAAATAAAAAATTGAAAGAAAAAACAAAAGCACCATATGCATTACATGGCCCAAAACACTGATTAAAATTTTATTCAACCTCAGTGATACACCTTCTACTGCTATGGTTTTTGAATGCTTTGGCTTCCTGCACCCATGTTTAAGTAGCAATCCAAGCAGTAGAAGTGACCAACTCTAGCATCAAGCAACTACTGGAGAGAAACTGCATTCCTGCTATTCCATGGTCCTTACAGACTCTGTGATTGCATAAACTTTGTTATTCAATAACTACAGCTCTCGAAACTGAGAAAAACAAGCTGGGTACCTGTCTACTGCTTCCAGTAACTGGTTTTTAAATGGCCAATTCATTGCTGGGATACAATCCAATCAGGTCAGCATTTATATTTAATCATCCACTTATAATGCAAGACAATTCAAACAATGGTACAATTGTTAGTTTCTGAGCTTAGTCGCAAACCAAACTAGATTTTCTTTCCCTGTTAAGGTTTCTAGCATCCTTTGTTCTAACTCTATTAATAGAAGAATGATATGCTGTATTCTTGGAAGCATTTTACTTTTGTTCAAGCATTCCTGTGGCAGTGAGATTGCATATAATATGTCATATTATCTTTCTTTTCTTGGCTGATGGAAATAAACCTGAAAACGATTCTGTATAATGCATAAATTTTAATGGTACATTTGACTACATCTAAGACTAAAACCCCATAAAATTCACACAATATAATGCATTTCATACACCTATCAATGCCATATCACAAACCTCACAACATAATTGTCAAACAGAAGGTCACTGATACACACGGTAGATAAATAAAATCTTCAAATGCATTTAAACTTCCATAACAGTAAGAACCTAACTAAAATTTCTGTTAAAAAACAAGTTAAAAATTGACAATTCAAAAGATATCAAATCTCTATAAAATTAAGCTGTTTTGAGCTTGAAGTCATACGTTCAGCATCATTCAGATACGTGCCACAACAGCTTGATTTATTAGCCACCTCTTAGCTGTTTTCTAGTCACACCTCTCCACATTCCTTTCCTTCTACCACCACACTCCTCCCTTCAAGGTCTTAAGCAACTCACCTCTCCCTCTCAAAATGTCTCAACAGCCTACTCAGTCATGCCAGAAAGCATTGCTGAAGTTCACCCCTAAACTTTAACATGTCTTGCACATATCTAAAATGAAAACAAAATTTGGTGCAGATAGGAGTTTGGTAGTTTTTCTGTCATCCGTACAGTGAGATGCATGGATGTAAACGCAAATCTGGGGATCGCATTTGAAGCGTTTAGGTCCGTAAGTCTTATACTGATACTCCTCCCAGTACATTTGGAAGAAGAGGGAACAAGCAAACAAACAAACAAACAAAAAAATCACCAAGATCCCCTAACATCTCAATAACCATGTGACAGTGGATTAAGCCAGCTGCACGTACTTCAGTAAAACACATTCAGAATCTCTTTGCTCACAGAGAAGTTTCCTCCTCAGGGCCTCCAAAGGAGTATAAATTGCTTTTTCAAACAATAAAACTAAGCGTAAATGCTCCCTACAGCTCTGAATTTTTCTGGGACAGTGTCACCAGCAACCTATCATCCAATATAAAGTTGTGTTACACTGAAACTCACCACGTACCTGATGACACTGATAGAAACACTTTGAGGTAAGAAAAGAACAAAAGGGCAGATGAGAGTAGTAAAATTCAAGTATTTTCCATTCCTTCCCCACAATCCTTTTGCAAGGTTGGATGTGAAGCTGAAGTATACCATGCAGTTATGTACTAGCACATGACTTCACTAATGTCCGAACATGTTGTTATAAAGAACATTTCAAACACCCCCAACCAATGTAGAAATTATTCCTACCAATAGCGTTAATGACAGCAGTCAACCAATAACCAATAAATCAACACAAGGGGCGGAGGGGGCGGTGTGTGAAGTCAGCTGCCCCTTTTCTTTAGTATCAAGATACAACTTTCACTTGGCTGATTCATTCCCAAAGCACTAATCCGAGTTTATCTGCAGCCATTCTTGCTTCACTTGCAAGGATGCCAGCAGAACAATTTGAATGTAAGGAAGTTCAGGCTTCGCTCCAACCATTAAATGAAACCAAACCGACATATTCCTATGAAATAGTGCCACTTCCACTGAACTGTATACTGAAGTACACAAAGAATAAGCTGACCAGAACAAGATCAGCGAGCGACAGAATAAATTTTATTCCTCCTTTTGTGACTATTAGTTACTTTCATAAACGACATGAGGCTTTGAAAAGAACTGGGAAAGAAAAACAAGAGAATCCTTTTACATATGCGGCGAAAAGGAAATTAAACATCTCAGAATTGTTAAGGTTTAGAAATGGTTCCATTAAGTTACCACCCAGAGCAAAGCTCACTTTGGTAGCAAGTTCATTCTCTACTGAGATTCAGAACAGAAAGTTTTCTTCTTGTGGTCTGAGCCACATAAAAGAGCATTATACAATTCAAGGACCTTCTGACACACAAAGCAGAAGCAAACCATGACGAAGTGTTCTGCTTTTTTCCCACCTGAAAGAAAAAGAAGTTATGTACCTGCCTATAGACAAAAAAGCCTTACAAAAGGTAAGAAAAATTTAATCCCTTTCCAAATCATCGTGATCCGAGAGTTTTAGACCATCCTTATTGCTGCAGAAGACATTAGGAATGTATCCACTGGCTTCTACAAGGTAAAGCGGGAAAAGAAAGCTTTGAAAATAATGGAAAAGTAAGTCAAATTATTACAGCAGGCAGAGAAGTTAATGGATCAAATTTAATGAATGAAATTATATAGTTTAACACCATAGCAACGTTAAAATTAAGAAGGCATCATAATAACCTGTCAAACAAAAAGCCACAGAGAAAATGACAAAACATACTCAAGGCATCTCCATATGTCAGACTAGATTATAAGTACTTCACAGACACCGAAGGGACAGCAAAGGGGTCCAGGAAGGCTGGACGTTCTTCAAGAAGGAAGTCTTAAAGGCGCAGGAGCGGGCTGTCCCCATGTGCCGCAAGAAGAACGGGCGGGGAAGGCGACCGGCCTGGCTCAACGGGGAGCTCTGGCTGGGACTCAGGAAAAAAAGGAGAGTTTATCACTTGTGGAAGAAGGGGCAGGCAACTCAGGAAGAGTACAGGGATCTCGTTAGGTCATGCAGAGAGGAAATTAGAAAGGCAAAAGCCCAGCTAGAACTCAACCTGGCTACTGTCGTGAGAGACAACAAAAAATGCTTTTATAAGTACGTTAATGACAAAAGGAGGGCCAAGGAGAATCTCCATCCAATCCTCCATTGGATGTGGGGGGGAACGTTGCCACCAAGGATAAGGAAAAGGCTGAGGTACTCAACGCCTTCTTTGCCTCAGTCTTTAGTAGTCAGAGTGGTTATTCTCAGGGTACTCAGCCCCCTGAGCTGGAAGACAGGGATGGTGAGTAGGATAAACCCCCCATAATCCAAGAGGAAGCAGTTAACGACCTGCTACGTCACCTGGACGCTCACAAGTCTATGGGGCCGGATGGGATCCACCCGAGGGTACTGAGGGAGCTGGCAGAGGAGCTTGCCGAGCCGCTCTCCATCATTTACCAGCAGTCCTGGTCAACTGGGGAAGTCCCGGACAACTGGAGGCCTGCCAATGTGACACCCATCTACAAGAAGGGCCGGAAGGAGGATCCGGGGAACTACAGATCGGTCAGCCTGACCTCGGTGCCGGGGAAGATCATGGAGCGGTTGGTTTTGAGGGTGCTCACGAGCCATGTCCGGGACAACCAGGGGATCAGGCCCAGCCACCACGGGTTCATGGAAGGCAGGTCCTGCCTGACCAACCTGATCTCCTTCTATGACCAGGTGACCCGCCTCGTGGATGAGGGAAAGGCAGTGGATGTGGTCTACCTGGACTTCAGTAAAGCCTTTGACACTGTCTGCCACAGCATTCTCCTAGAGAAGCTGGCGGCTCACGGCCTAGACAGGTACTCTCTTCGCTGGGTAAAAAACTGGCTGGATGGCCGAGCCCAGAGAGTTGTGGTGAACAGAGTTAAATCCAGTTGGCGGCCGGTCACGAGCGGTGTTCCCCAGGGCTCAGTTTTGGGGCCGGTCTTGTTCAATATCTTTATCAACGATCTGGACGAGGGGATCAAGTGCTCCCTCAGTAAGTTTGCAGACGACACCAAGTTGGGTGGGAGTGTTGATCTGCTCGAGGGTAGGAAGGCTCTGCAGAGGGACCTGGACAGGCTGGATCGATGGGCTGAGGCCAACGGTATGAGGTTCAACAAGGCCAAGTGCCGGGTCCTGCACTTTGGCCACAACAACCCCAGGCAACGCTACAGGCTTGAGGAAGAGTGGCTGGAAAGCTGCCCAGAGGAAAAGGACCTGGGGGTGCTGATTGACAGCCGGCTGAACATAAGCCGGCAGTGTGCTCAGGTGGCCAAGAAGGCCAACGGCATCCTGGCCTGTATCAGGAATAGTGTGGCCAGCAGGAATAGTGTGGCCAGCAGGAATAGGGAGGTGATCGTGCCCCTGTACTCAGCACTGGCAAGACCGCACCTCGAATCCTGTGTTCGGTTTTGGGCCCCGCACTACAAGAAGGACATGGAGGTGCTGGAGCGTGTCCAGAGGAGGTCAACAAAGCTGGTGAAGGGCCTGGAGCATAAGTCTTATGAGGAGCGGCTGAGGGAACTGGGGTTGTTTAGTCTGGAGAAGAGGAGGCTGAGGGGAGACCTCATCGCGTTCTACAACTACCTGAAAGGAAGTTGTAGTGAGGTGGGTGTTGGTCTTTTCTGCCAAGTAACTAGCGATAGGACAAGAGGAAATGGCCTCAAGTTGCGCCAAGGGAGGTTTAGATTGGACATTAGGAGAAATTTCTTTACTGAAAGAGTGGTCAGGCCTTGGAACAGGCTGCCCAGGGAAGTGGTGGAGTCACCATCCCTGGAAGTATTTAAAAGACGTGTAGATGAGGCACTTAGGGACATGGTTTAGTGGACATGGTGTGTTGGGTTGACGGTTGGACACGATGATCTTAGAGGTCTTTTCCAACCTTAATGATTCTATGACTGATGCACCAACGGTACTCTGGTACAGGGCTTTTCACATTTTACTAATAGCTTGACAAGCGTATCTGAGGCACATGACTGAAGATCTCCCCACCTTCTTCCCCCATCTTAACCTATCCTTAAACCTTTCAGGTGCACTGGGCACTGTGCACAAATAGCTATGGAAGCATAATTGAGTGCATAGCAGCTGTTGGAAATGCCAGTAGGCACCCATCTGCAATCAACACCATGTCTTTAAAAGTCTGACCCGAGGGTTTTTGCAACCTGACCTACCGTAACACATCATACCGAGGTAAAGGACATACCGGTATTTGTCAACTATCAGCAACTGAAAGGGAGTTCCTGCCAAAGTACTGGGTCAGTAACAACATCCCTACTTTGATGCTAAACTGCAAGACTTTCAGGAAAATTTAAGTGCTGGAAAATAAAAATTTACAGCCAAACTCTAACCACAATGTAGTCCACAGACAAAAAACCCCAAGTATAATTCTACACAGAAACAGGAGTTCTGATGGCATCATCTAAGGAGCATGCACACACATGCTACCGATCAGCTACGCTACTGCCCTTCAATTGCTTTAAAAATGTATCTACTTAACCCCATGAACAGAATAACCAAAACCATTGACCACTTTTTACTTCTGGAATAAAAATTACTTAGGAAAACAAAGTAATCAAAAATGTAAATTGTTTTTCATCCTGTTTTGCAACTCTTCAAAAAGCTTCTGAAACACTGACTGGACAAAAGAGTCCTCAAGCCCTGGCCACTAGAAGAAAACCACATTATCCAGCAGATTTTTGCAGTGCTGGACATAGAAAGAAGAGCAATCAGTGCCAAGCACTGACCCTGGCAGCAAGCTGCTCGGTTCAGTCAAAGGCCAACAATTTGCCTCTCACAGCTTTGTCTGTGGAGCCTGGAATGACCGCCTAGCTGGTCATCCTGCATTCCAAAAAGCTCATACTGACTAAGTATCATAAGGGTTGAGCGTCTGAAATGCTCTCCCATCACAGAATAGGCATGCTTATGCAAGGGAAAGATATGGCAGGCTGGGTACATACATTATTAAGTAATAAATAAATAAACAATGGATAGGTGTATCATTTCTTGTAGCTGTATAAGGAAGCTGTTAGATCACAGCTGTTTTTTGCAAGATTTTTTCTTTTTTGGTTGTGTTTTTTTAGCAAGAATCATTTATCCAAAATTCAGTTGGGAAACACTAATTGCAGTATTGTTAAATCAGATCTAGAGAATCCAGCAGCAGAATATGTAAAAAGATATTGCTCTCTGATTATTTAATAGGGCACAACACAAGGCACAAACACCCGGAAAACTGCTGACAATCATCTGCCTGCTTAGTTAACTGCTACCACTGTAGGCCTCGAAGGAGCTTTATTGTATTTTTAAGCTACTGGATAGAGATGCCTGGAGGGTTGATGAAGGCATCTCTCCTGCTGTTTAGTAAGTTAGACGATGTTTTACTCTTACAGAGCATCAAGAATAATTGCATGTATATATTAGTTTCCACTGTACATTCCAGCTAAGATGCATTCAGGAACATAATTCTGCCTTAAGGCTGGTACTTGCAGTACATGCCTGTCTTATCAGCACAGATCACATAAAATTCTTGGCAAGTTCTGCATTTTGATGGTGAGAAAGACATTCCACATACAGTTTTAAAATACAAAGTGATTTTAAGTTAACTGCAGTTTTAACACAGTCATTAATTACACTACACTATTTGGCTCATAAGCCATATATGACAGTTCAGGTCATTCAAAAAAGAGATTCCTGCAGCATCAATGACGTTAGCTTCCTAAGAACATACTGCAACTTACCACTTTCTGTTACACAAAGGACTCCAAAAATGTTTCCAATGTCAGTTCAATCTTCATTTGTCTTATAGTTCTAATAACCACAAGCTGTGAAAAATAGATTTCCTAGTATAGTCATTAATTTTATATTGTTTGCATAGCTGCATTACGAAAAATAAAGAGGAAACTAGAAATCACAGCTGTAGTATCTCTCCAGATTATTTTTCTGTCTTTTTCTACAAAATAATGAACAAACTGTTGTCTTTATAGAAGGAACAGAATTATGGTGATATTAATAACTGTAATATAAGGAATATAACCATTGCAGGAGTCACACTGACAATTTCTCCCTACTTAAGTTCAGTACGCGTAAGAAACATAAGATTTCTCACCATCTCAAATAGGCAGGAGGAAAGATCAGCCAAAACTCCCTTTCTGCTGACAGAGAAGCTGCTACTGAATTCATAGAACTGAATTCATATGGAACCATTCCATACTCACTATGATTTTGTTTAAATGAAGTATTTATGCAATAGCCATGTAAAGTGTACATCCAAAGTGTACATGTGTAAATACAAGCTCCGTAACTACTATAGCTCACACATGCACAGTCAGGCTTTCCATCCATCTCAGGTCAACACATTTAAACCTCATCTCCAGAGACCCCAGCAAGGCAAGTCACCGACACATTGTCATGGATATTTAAGTTTCTCTCACCAGAACCATCAGCAAATGATTACACCTACTTACTAAATGTATTGCAGCAACAGAAGTGTCAAATGCAATGGGATCTGTGTCAAAGAGCTTACAAGATGGATTCAGAAGAGATGAAACAGACAGGTACAGGAAATGATGAAGATAACAGAACAAGAAGGGTGGAGTAAGAGTAGGATAGTTATCCAGATAAACTGCACAACCTCTGTGATTAAAAAAAAACAAAACAAACCAACCAAACAAAAACCAATCCAAAACCACACACTCTGGAAATAATCACATAAAAGAAAGTATCAACTGGTAGTTCACTGATGGCCAATAAATACCTGTAATGTGCAATATGGGACATTGGCTAACACACACAGACTCCACACGCAAAGAGGATACTTCCGGTACGAATTATTCTACAAGCCACAAAACAAACTATGAGGCATAAATAAGTTCTGTTCATGGCTTCCATCCACGTTTCAGCAGGGGTGGGGGAGATGACAACAGATAAACTCAGTTTCCTGCACGCCGGCACGCACACCACGCAGCCTTTCCAGTCCTGACAGGTGCTGCTTGCTACTCACAGGTGCTTCGTAGCTATATTGGTTACTGCAGTTCATCAACAGGTGTAGGAAAACACGTTTTCCCACAAAAACTGAACAGTCTTTAAAAACAAAAACAAACAACAAAAAACCAAAGCAGGCCAGTAAGAGGGAGCATAGGATTTTCTTTTTCAAACTTGGAAACTTGTTTCTCCACAGAAACAGGGGTTAAAACACTGACCTGCATCCTGAGCACAAGCAGTATTTAAAATACAAAATCACGTTTTGCCTCCCGGCGTTCAAAACGTAAGAAACAGGCCAGCATTACCGAGAGCCGATCGCCCCGCTGCTCCTGCCCGCCGGCCTGAAGCTCCTCGCTCCGATTTAACTGAAAAAACACGGGATTTCCACCGACCTTCGGCTCCAGCAGCGTCACCGGCCACCCGCGGCGGGGGGGATGAAGGGAGCAGACCCGAATCCCGCACTAACCCAGCCCTCCCCCTCATACGAACGGCTTCTCCGCCTGAAGGGCTGGGGGTCCCGGTCTGGCTCGGGGGCGGCGGTACGTTAAGCGGGTGTGAAATACACGCGAACACCTGTAAGTAAGCGTTACACACACGCCCACCCTCCTCACAGGGTGCCACAGACGCGCCCCCCGCCCGCGGCCCACTCCACAGCCCCCCCGCCCCGCGGTGGGAGCCGGGCCCGCCGCGGAGCCCCTCCTGTGCCCCCTGCCGCGGCGGGGTCCCGGCCGGGGGGACACTACCACGGCCGCGGCGGGGGGTGCCGGCGGGCGAGCCCGGCAGGAGGAGGAGCGCGCGCGGGGGAGGCTACCGACCTGCTCCGCCCCCCCTGCGGGCTCCCGTGGTTCGCTCCCGGCGGAGCCCTGCGTCGCTCCCATAGTAACATCGCCGGCCCCGCCGCGCCGCCGGCCGCTGCTGCCCGCGGCCCCGGGCGCTAGTGCTCAAATCCGCCAGGCCCGGGCATGCTTCTCACCCGCCTCGGCCCCGCTGCCCGGGAAGGGCCGGAGGAAGCGGCCGGCGGGAGCGGCGCGGCGGCGGGGGCGGCCGGCGCCCGCCAGGGACAAAGCCGGCAGTGAGGAGCCCGCCACAAAGCGACTTTGTACTGCCAGGGGCCCGGCCGCCCTCCGCCGCCAGCCAATCAAGCCCGTAAACGCCTCGGGGAGGCGAAGAAACATTTTCATTCTCCCTGGGAAGAAAAGAATTGTTATACTCCATTTACAAAAATATTTCTTGTATTCTCGCCCTTGGCAGCGGCCAGTAGCTGACGCCTGTCACAGGGTAAACAGGAGAGACGGGCCCCGTGGCCCAAGCCCGGGCAACGCTTCTGACGCCAGGCTTTCGGACAGCACCGCAGCCCTGTTTTGCCAAACAGAAACGCACCAGTCATTGCTACCTTTTCTGTTTGTTTTTAGGAAGACACGGGTTTAAAAGCCCTCACACACCTGATGGCTTCCCCAAATCCGCAGTCTTAGTCAGGCCTCCTTCCCACCACCTAACAGCCCTTCCATATCACTCTCAAACTCAACACTGCTGCTATTAATTCAGAGGCTGAATTGCTTGGTTTTACGGCCGTAATTACATATTTTGAAGCAGCATGTTCTTGAGGTAATAGTATTCTCAAGAGCTTGCAGAAATGACTGGTCACTAAAAGCACTAAGGAGGAGAAGACTGGCAGAAATTCAACCACACTTGTATTCAAAAATAAAGATTTCTTTCCCAACACTACTGTCTTCCTGGAGTTACGTTATTTTGGGTGGATGAGTCAATACTCAAATCAACTCTTGGAAGGAAGAAATTAAGAATGAGGACAAAATGTAAGGGAAGAGCTTGCTTAAGCCAACGCTTTACAAAAAGAATGCAAACAGCATGTTACTTTGTATGGCCTACCCTCAAATTTGGAGAGAAAAAGGCAGAAAAATGCAAAGCATAAACTTTGCTCTTCTTTCATCTGGTTTTACAAGTGAGTGATACCATCCAACTTTTGTTGTAACACTAGCAGTCTAGTATACAACCAAAGTCAAGACCACTTGGTAAGATGAAGTGTAGGGGGGCAGGCTCCTCATGCACATGGGGTTCTGTGATAGCATCTGGCATCAAGAATTTCTCCATGAGACGCAGCAGGGCAAGGCAAAACAGCTGCCACTCTCCGCACCGCTGAGTGCTTCTGCATATCTCTGCAATCTGGAGGCAACTTTCCAAAAAGCTAGCACTGGCTGGCAACATCAGCACAGGAGATTACGCCACAGCGCCAGCAGAGAAAGCCACTGTCCAATACTCACTTCCTTGAAATGACAAGACACGATGAAAACAAAATGAGTTGGTTTTTGCTTTGACAGGATACGGTAGGATTTTGCTGCAGATGACTATGTAGTTTAGATGCAAGATCCATTTTTGGTTTTAGCCAGATGGCAATATACTTGTTCAAAGAGAGCAGTTGTCAGACATAAGGTGGGACAGGGAAAGGAGAAGCCACTAGATCCCTGCGACTGCCGTCTCTTAACACACATACCAAGTTCATGGCAGCATACAGTAGAGCACCAGCTCCTGCAGCCGCCTCCCTCCACACAGGCTCCGACAGAAGATGATGAGCCAGCACTCCCGATTCCCCCACTAGACACAGCCTGTTGGGGAGTGCAGGCAGTGCCAGTCAGAGCAATGTAAGGGTCTGCCTATCCTGTCCAAGGCCAAGGAGGATTACTTTTTGTTCCAGACAAAAGCTGTGGCTTGGCCTAAAGCCTCATTTTGGCATGTTCTGACTTTATCAAAGCCACATGGTGTTATCATTAATAGTGGGGTTATCAGGCTATACTTCCCTGAGCTGCAGGGCAGCAACGAAGGTTAACACGCTTAGCTAGCCTGAGGTAAGTGCAACACAGATCCAGGAACTGACCACAGTTATGCAAGCAAAATAGGCTGGTTTTCAATCCCTTACCACAAATCATCACCTGCGAAGGGCCAATCAGTTTGTCTCCATTCAGTTTCCTGCAATAACAGATGGAAAACAATCCATTTTGGCTTATCAAAATATTTCCCACATTTGTCCATATAATTTCTCACTTGTAAGAGTACAGAGGACACATACCTTTTCCTGCTTTCTTACTTCTTTTCTCAAATCAAACTGCTACTCTGCCATAATGGGCAGATAAATCAATCCATACCAGCCTGAAAATGTGAGCAGTAAGTGACCTCTAGTGCTCATGCTCACGCTAGAGCTTGGCCAAGTGCCCAGACACCCATAGTGATGGCATGGACTGATGCAACTATCAACATAATTACAACTTACAAGTTACTTATCCTGCAACTCAACCACAGAGAACAAATTTTCAGGCCTTCCTGGGTACTTTCTGCCCTTTGACCGAGCTATTCTCCCAAGGTGGATACGTAGGTAGGCTTTACAAGGGGAGGATGATGCCACCTAAAACAAAAATGCAAGGATACAAGACAGCAGTGTAACCACTGACAAGAGCTGCGCCTCCAGCACCCCAAGTTCCTACTTCCTGTGGCAGGAAAAGGGAGAACAGGTACTCAAAGCAACCAATACACCTAACAGCTATTCCATGGGAGGACAGCATCCCCATACTCTTCCCCTGTAAGCTGATGGAAAACAAAACCAAATCCCTAAACCAGAGCTCAAAGCAGCACATCTTTAAGTGTATAATTAGATGTAACTTCTCCTCCTGACTCAGCTGTTCTTAAACACTACAAGACTCTGCACTGTGGATCACGAGTGACTACACAGAATACCTACAAACTAGCCAAAACTGACCTGGGACAGCAGCACAAGCAGAAGAGGGGCAGGATACCCAGCAAAATGGTCTGTGCTGTCTATGCAGGTGTCTGCGCACTTCAGAGTATTTGGAAGCATGGCTGCATGCACTTTTCATTCATTACCTCCCTTTGAAACGGAACGTGCAGGTACAGTTGTTGTCAGTCCTGGAAGGGATACTGCATCATGAAAAGTAAAGGCTGGGTACCACACCATGTCAAAATTACATGAATTGGGCTATAAATGTCCTGCAGCTCTGTCCTCTGCAGTGTTTCGGACCAGCTACTTTGCATGTGCAATAACTGTACAAAGCAGTATCATGTGCAGGGGATTTCATGAAATGTTATGTAGGTGTGTAGAGATTTTAAAACTAACTTTCATGGAAAGATTAATTGGTAGTAACTCTATGAGAAACATGCAAATGACTTCTAGTGACCACATTTCCCATTGAGATTTTCGGTTTAAGTAATCAAGGCAGACATTGTTTGCCTGCAATCAGATTGCATCTACGGTCTGTGTAACACTAATTTAGAGAGATCACTTGCTTGAGTCATGCAAAACCTAGGACGTATTCCATAAATTATCTAATGCTACTAATGGTGAATGAAGCAGTTGTGCCGCTTCCAGCATCAGCACAGGGAACACCCATTTAACACTACACTACAAGATGCAAATTTAAAACAAGCAGCTGCCTCTCACAGTTACCCCTGCCAATCAAGTAAGGCTATTCAGCAACTTGCCTGCAGCAACCAAGATTAGTTACCATGTCGTGATTCAGGTTCTCTCTACCTCCTCCCCACCGTCAAGCCTTTTAACTGGCCCCTCTGATAATCAGTTCTTTTTCTTTTTTTTTACATGTTAGAGTTCAACACTTAGTAGTGCTGCTAGACCGCATGGCAAACAGGCAGTGTCTTTAAAGAACTGGGAACTGATTTCAGCAAGAGATACCGGGAATGTAGGCTGCTAGTCCAGTTGTTGAACTGTCTGAACAGAGATGTCAGTTTTGCTTTTGTTTTTAAGCAAGTGTTCATGATCCTCTGATGAAAGGCACTGTAGAAGTTTCTAAAAATACCACGTTGCCAAACAGCCTTTCCCCCTTCCCTTCCAGGCAATCTCTTTAGACTGCTGCATGTCATCAGCCTACAAAATCACAGAAATCAGTCATCCTGGTCCTACTCAAATGATTCATAAATCCAATTACATCCGCTTCTTTATATAGTAAGCTGAGCCCTAGCAGATTCAACCTTCAGGATTAGAGGATGTGTAGGTAGCCGACCTCTGACTCTCAAACTGCTCAGGAGCTACATATGGTTCAAACCCTGTGGGAGTAGGGATAAGAGCAACAGTGGATGGTTTTGACTTTGTACCGTTGAACAAACCCTGGGCAAGCGCTGAAGCCTTGCTGGCACCGAAACCATGAGAACAGCAAGAAGGGAGTGAATACTGCTGCTCCTGAAACCGAGATGGGAACAGTGAGGCAGGTGGCCGACACCCCGTGAGTGATGCCTCGGAAACAAAGTAATGCAAAGATTGGCTGCTTGTCACCAGGTGCAACAACTTGTAACAAGGGCTAACACGTAGACAGTATTGTAGCAGGTAGACAACAAGTAGATAGTAGGAGATAAGCTGTGCGGATTGGCACAAAAGAAGATCTTTTTGCTACTTCCACAGAGTGTTGCGCTGATTATTTCTGAAGAATACACCACAAGTGGCGCCCGAACAGGGACCTGAAGCTTGGTTGGCGTAGCCTGGCCGGACTATGAGGAGCTGAAAGGAAGCTCACTGGGTGCACCACAATTGCCTCTCTGCCGGACAGAAGGTAAGCGACCGGGGACAACATGGGCAATACACTGATCCTTGAACAGAAAAATGCGTTGGAAGCCTTGAAACAGATTTTGGCCTGACAGCATAAGCGTATTGCTGACTATGATTTGAAAAGCTTACTGGCATGGGCGCAAGATAACGACCCGGATCTTAATCTTCAAAATATGTATGAGCCTGAGAAATGGGACGCGGTTGGTGTTCGGTTATGGGACACGGCGACTCGTAATGACAAGACTGCCGCCGAGTTATTAGCCCCCTGGCAAACTTTGTTTGAAGCTTTAAAGGAGCATGTAGGGTCCGGTGCACCTGCCCCAGCTTCCTGCGAGGCGGGTGGGAGTACACGACAATCGGAGCCTGCTAAGACAGAGGCGATAGTAGAAACTGAACCCCCGAAAGAATGTCCGTTTGAGCCTTTTGATCCGGGTCCCGTTAGTCCGGAAAAAGAACCAGACCTTTTTCCCTCGGACACTCACAATCAGTGGGCTAACTTTTGGCAGCAAGCGAAGGCAACAGGGGACGCTGGTGTCCTGCAAGTGCTGGGCCAAGATGGACCCCCGCGCGTTGTGTACGACCATATGTCTCCTCGGAATCGTCCACGGAACACCCTTCTTCCCATCAACCAGAAACGTGTGGGTGACTCTTGCCAATGCCACGGGGACAGACAGCCTATGCCTGGCGCTCGCTACGCCTTCCAGCCCTTTCCGATCGTGTCTGGTCGGTGTACCGTTAGGACTGGATTGTTGGGGACATTTATACAATGATTCGGTTCTCCCCGATTGCTCAGCTCCTGGAACACGGCAACCTATCTGGTGATGCCAAGCGTCCTGGCGCAAATCGAACAGAAAGAATGCCACATGGTATCAGAATCTTAACGATGTAAATAATTTTCCTGCCCTGCCTTTACCGCCGCAAGAGTTAGATATTTTAGGGGTAGTGCAAGCACCGCTATGCTTTTTTGTAAATTATACAACTGGGCACAATGCGAACAGCGCTGGCATAGATATATCCCCAATGGGAATATATTGGAATGCTTCCATGTGGTGTAATTCTACTCTTGGTTCGCAGACTCAGTCAGGAACATCCCCTATAGGACTTCCTGATTCAATTTTTCTGATTTGCGGGCAAAGAGCCTGTCTGGGTATTCCTGGCTGAGCTGTTGGAAGTCCTTGTACCTTTGGAAAATTGACATTGTTCAATCCATACCGATTTGCCTTTAATCATGCTTCCGTGCTTGCACGCACTAAAAGGAGTACAAGTTATTTTGACTCCACATGTGATTCTAATGTTGTTTTTTGGAACTCTGCTGAATGCGTTTTGGCCAGTTTGATTGCAAGTGTAGGCACAGCTCATGCCCTAGCATCACTTAATAAACTCGGTTGCTGGTTAGCAAAAGAAACAAATGCTACAAGTAAAGCGCTTCGCGACCTTCTTATAGCTGTTGAGTACGTCACGCTACCTTACAAAATAGAGCGGCTATTGATTTTTTATTACTGGCAGAAGGACATGGCTGCCAAGATTTTGAAGGGATGTGTTGTATGAATTTGAGTGATCATTCGGAATCTATTCATGCTAGCATTCAGCATTTGCAAGACTTAACAAAGCAATTAGCTGTTCATAGTGATAATAATCCATTTTTTGATTTTTTTAACTGGATAAGCAACTGGGGCCTTGTGGGATGGCTTAAGCGTCTTTTGTGCCTTGCTCTGTTGTGTGTTGGAGTTTTTATTTGTGTATTGATATGTATTCCATGCTTGTTATCCTGTGTACAGAATATGATTAATGGCTCGTTACAACGTGTCATGTTAATCCAAGCAGCAAACAAAAAAGGGGGAAATGTGGGAGTAGGGATAAGAGCAACAGTGGATGGTTTTGACTTTGTATCGTTGAACAAACCCTGGGCAAGCGCTGAAGCCTTGCTGGCACCGAAACCATGAGAACAGCAAGAAGGGAGTGAATACTGCTGCTCCTGAAACCGAGATGGGAACAGTGAGGCAGGTGGCCGAAACCCCGTGACTGATGCCTCGGAAACAAAGTAATGCAAAGATTGGCTGCTTGTCACCAGGTGCAACAACTTGTAACAAGGGCTAACACGTAGACAGTATTGTAGCAGGTAGACAACAAGTAGATAGTAGGAGATAAGCTGTGCGGATTGGCACGAAATAAGATCTTTTTGCTACTTCCACGGAGCGTTGCGCTGATTATTTTTGAACAATACGCCACAAAACCACATGTATGGCACAGTAATCTTAATCTCTATCTTGAGGGGACTGGAGAAGAGTAGCCATGAATACCATCTTGGCACTTGTCACCATGTGTAGAAGTGAATCCAATGGCGGGCCACCAAGATGGTGGGGGCTAAAGCACCGGCCTTGCAAGAGCAGGCTGTGGCAGCTGGGCTTGTTCAGCCTGGATGAAGGATGGCTCCGTGACACCTAACAGCAGCCCGTTGGTGCTCACTGGAGGAGATTGAGGAGATGCAGCCAGGTTCTTAACAGTGGTGTGTGGTGGGAGGATAGGAGATGGTGGGCAAAAGTTCAAACAAGAGAGGTTTAGATGCATATAAGAGGAAAATTTTTCTCCATGAGGGCAACAAAGCCATGGACCCGGGTTACTATCTCTGTCCTTGGAGGTTTTCAAACCCCAACTGGGTAAAGCCCCAAGCAACCTGTTCCAATCTCACAGCTCACCCTGTTTTGGGCAAGAGGCTGGGCTAGAAACATCCTGAGGTCCTCTTCCACCTGATTAGCCTATCATTCCTGGGTTACTGCATGACTCAAGTGCCATCTGAAAGCAGAGTGACATGTTCATTATCCTGGCCCTTGTCCCCACTTCCAAAGTACAGCTTGTGATTATGCAGCATAAAGATTTTGGTGTGCAGCTTGCAGGCTCTGATAGGTTTGCCATCTCTGGTCTAGTGTAAGGATGCACAGCTATACACACTTTCCAGGTTTCAAAGCAGCAATTCTAAGGCTATTATTTTAGAAAGCACAGACGTCCCTGGAAGAAATACAGAGCCCAACATAAACAGCATCCCACACTTCATACATACTTTTTCTGGGGTAATCAACAGTACAAAACCCTCTGTGGCTCACCTGGCCACCTATTTTGACTTTCTCATGGTAAGGATTTTTTTTTTAACCTAGACATGCAGTTTTACCTAGATGCTTCATATCAACAAAATTTAAAACATGTAGATAAAGATTTACAGCAAGAAGCAGCACTGTTCTAAGCCAATTATAATCTCAATTTCAAGTTCACAAAAATGAAAAAAAAATTTACTGTGACAAACTGTTTTATGCTGAACGAGGAACAGCACTAGAGATATTAACAGTATGAAATACAGTAATATAGCCTATTTTTCTCAATGGTTTTGAAACATTAATCATCAGTTTTACTATATCTCACACATCACAGGTTTATTCTGCTGAAAAATAGCACAAGACTGCTTGTTTTGTTTGTTGCCACATCTTTGCAACGAACATGTCAATTAGAAAACACAGATATATAGCACATTTTACAGTGTGTTTGATAATAGTCAACAAAAATGATAGTGGGGAGAATAAAGAAATACAGTCTATTTATTCTAAACACATTTTCATCTGTGTAATGTTTTAAACTACACTGAAGTGTCTTGAAAAATCACACTTCTAAGTAAGGCAAGCAAATGAAATAGTGTGACTATTGCTAGAAAGTGAAACAGGGACTTAACAGTGACTCTACCCAAACACCCCCCCCCGCCCTTCCGCTATGACTATGCAAATTGAAGCAACTTTCTTTGCCATAAGCACTTTGACCTCTATAAATTTAAGAAACTACAAAAGCTAGTACTGTTATCCTAAAGATTGAAATAACGAAGTAGTTTAAACAGATCCAAACCACACAAGTGTATACTCTTTTTTTTCCCCTTGAACACCATACAAAAGCGTGGATCAACACTTGAAAGGAAATCTCTTCCCCACCCCCAATTTGTTCATTTTAAGGCACGACATTGAGCACATTTTGTTTGAACATTCATTTTGCTTACATCTCATTTCCTTCCTCTCTTCTCCATGTTTCTTGACTACTCCTTGCAAGGCTGTGAAATAATCCTCTGCTTTTAGCAATTTATCTGCCTTCCCTCACTAGAAGTCAAGCCCTACAACATCAAAAACTTTACCATGGTAATCAACTCTTACGGCTCAAATTAATTAAGACAACACAGTAAAAAAACAAACATCCCATTCTCATGGAGATCGTTATACTTACTAATAACAAGCAAAAGAACACGCAGAATGCACAACATACACAAAACTTTGTTAATTTTTTTCTGATACAGAGTTAATTTAAAAAACAAAGCTCCAGACAGTTCTTCAGCCAAGTTAGTCCCTTAGAGCACTAAAACTATGCTTCAAAGCTGTGCCTCTCCCCACCCTATTTATACTGGCAAACCTCCTGCTGACGAGCTCATTAGAAAACAAAGCACTTCTACAGCCCTGTGCAGTAACAGCAAGGTCCCAGCTAGGGTACTTTGCTCACTTTTGGGTGCTGCTCTTCAGGAAGGACTGAAATGAGCTGGTGAGAGTCCAAGGGAGAATAGTGAGAACAATCATCAGGGAGAAAGCAGATGGACACAGCCACCCCGGTCATTCACGTGCCCGTTCCACAACTCCTGGGAGCCCCGTTCTACAACTCCTGGGAGCCCACAGGCAAGGTGGCTGGATGCAGCTTCTGAGGCATCTTTCTGTAGTGGATGCATGGCTCTGGAGTTTCTTTTGCTAAGAGCTGAGCTTGCAAGTATCCACATTCCCTGGTGCAAGGTTTGCATACCACACCATACTCTTTAAAGTTTTTTATTTCGAGGAAAATGCTAGAGTCTGCTTGAGACCTCAGCTGGGACATTCCTCCTTAGCTACGTTTCACTGATATTCTTGTATCATATTTTCCCCCATGCAGTGCCCTAAGTGAACAGGGCTTGCTTGTTTGTTATTTTATATAATGTCAACTTTTCTTTTTTTGGGGTTGTTTCTTTTTTTTCTTTTCTATCATGTCTTTAGAGTCTTGTTAACTAGCATCCTCTTTCCTCACTCCCAGAACGTTAAGCTAACAGATGAGTAGCTTTGGTTAAGTATATCACAAATTAGAAAGACAGGACAACTGATACCCACATTTCCAAGTAAATTACTAAAGCAGCAATAGCTATTCATGTCTCAAGAATGAAAGATAAGTCAATTATAGTTTTGCGACACACTAGCATAAAAACCCTTCGCTCTCTTAAAACTGCCATCTGTTAATGACTTACAAAAACAAGCCAAGCATGTTTGATCAACACATAAAACTAAGGATGCATTTTATATTCTCTCTGGAAGCGCTTGAGAAAAGGTTTCAAAAGCAAGGTTAAGATGCCAAAAGGATTATATTTACCTTAATGATGTACTGTAAGAAAATATGCAGCAAAACAACTCCCTCTGTGTGTGGCTATTCTGTTTCCCAGGACTCTGCTGAGTCACTAAGAAATTCCCATTAATATTACCCTCCGTGCTGAAAGTAATTTATTTATCCCCAAACCCATGCTAAATATTTATATATGCTGAAGACATTACCATAGATTAAATCCATTCTTTACCAATGTTTAGCTAAGAGATGAACTAGTACAGGCCTGTGCATTATTATTTGCATAACTTTAGCAGAATATTGAGTTCATTGCAGAAGTCTCTCCTCTTCTCAAGGCCTGTTGTACATCATCAAGCTTTCAGCAAACGTGTGTGTGCTCATTCTAAGTTGCTTTGGGAATCCAAAAGAACTAGTTCTGATTTCAACGTATTACTCTATTAAGTACAGTTTCTTAAAACCTTTTAAAAACATAGCTAAAAGAATGAACATTATAGCTAGCACATGACAAGAATCCGTCATTTTAAACTAATGGCCAGTTCTAAATGTTGCAACTTGACTAGTACCTTGTGAGGAATGATGATTTTTGAGTGTCTCTGTCTACTTGCTGTGAGATGCTTTGGGCTTGATGTACAGCTGTGCTCCCAGTCCCACTCACAAGGAGATGGCAGTGCAGTAGTTTGCTCCCTGAAAAACAAAGTTGTATTTAAGTCACGTATAATCACAAAAGAGTGACTGTGAAGCCTGGGACACCGAAGTCCTAAAGATAAAGAGGATATAAAATATATTTCCCTGGTTAGTTTGGCATGCTTTAGCTTCCCCGGCAATCAAGTGGAAACAGTGCTTCAATAAAGGAGATACTTGGCAATATTTATACTTGCAGCAACACTGCAAACATCAATTCAAGCACTGTCCCTCATCGGGCATCCACACAAGCCTGCACACAACGCAACAATGCATTTTTGCAAACTAAATAGGGTACAGACAGGAAAAGTGCTTATATTCCCTTTGTTGCACTGGTCCTCTCCACAAGGCATTTGGGCGTTCTCTTTTAATTTAGTCTTAATCTGATAGCTTAGTTTGCACAAGATTGTACAAAGTTAAGCTAGTAAGAGCATTGTATCTTGACCGTAATCTCAGTAAGAACAATCAGATACATGTGCTCCAGTGATTTCAACTGGTAACAACTCCAGTTGCCAAATGACAGAAAATAAACAATTCCTAATGTCATTTTCTACTCCTTCCCCTGCTCAACAGGCCTCAGCTACCCCCCTTCTGCATAAGCGGTATGTTAGCTTCCATTCAGCATCCCTGTCAGAGGGCTCCTCCTCTCCCCCACCCCTTGTCCTAGCCCTTGATTATCCTGTGTAGGAAAACAGAAAATGAATGGTTTAACTAAGATGAAGGAGGAACTTTTGACAGAAATAGAAACAGAAGCCAGTGCTTAGGGTTTGTTGGTTGGGTTTGTTTCGTTTTTAAAAGAAAACCAACACACATCTTGATCATCTTAATTCCTCTCAAAGAGTGTCTTTCCTAAGTGCTCCATCTTCAAAGAAGGATATAGCCAGACTTGCCCAGAAAAGTATCTTATCCATACTGCTAACAGGTTAGGGTTTGGTTTTTTCTTTTCTCTCCAGTGTATATGTTTTTTTTTTATTCTGGTTAATACTCCATGACCCATTTTTAGATAGCAGGAAAGCCGTAAGAAAGAGATACTTAAAGAATTCTGCAGAACTTCCTCAATTATCTACAAGTCTACCCCACATTTTATTGATGTGTCTTGTGTGTGGCACCCACTTTTTCCTGAACATAATCATAATGAGGTCCCAGGTTTAAAAAAAGCAAACTTAAAACTTCTAAGAAATTTTAAAAATACATTTGGGCTCAGATTAACTTCTTAAAAACTTCAAAAATGCAAGCACCTGCCAGACATCACACTGTGAAACAAGACTGTCCTTTTCCCTCTCTGCTGATTCTTCCAGCATAAAAGCATCTTTCTAAAAGTCATAAACTACTGGTTTAGATCAAGGCATGATTTCTGAAGTCACAGAACAAAAGGATACTTAATACGAGTTTCCGTGATCACCAAAGAGCAGCAGGGAGCTATGCTGTGCATTATGAACAACCATCAGCTTTACTATTCCAGGCTGTGCACAGAATACTGTTTTGGAGGCTGCAGGAGAATTACACAAGCAAGCTAAACCCAAACTACCACTGCTGTCATCATTTTGCTTCTGTGTGAAGATCCCAAAAGTTATAAAAATCAATCTGTCACAGAAATCACATCACTATTCCAAGCAAAAATGGAGGTAGAAAAACATACTTTATAATGCCTTTGATATGGAAATGTATTAATGCCTTAATTAAATTAATTAATGCCTTAATTAAATTAACATATTTGCCCTTCCTGCTTTCTTTTGCGCCTTCGTCTGGGGTTTTAATCAGGATTTTCACAACTTTCAAGTGATGGCACTGGAGCTTCTATTTTTTATTTTAGAAGATAATTAAGACAAATAGAGGAAGTATTTGACTTAAGCATGCACCTGAACTTTTGGAGTGAGGAGATGACAGATGAGGACCTCTATATCCTACATTCAGTATTACGTTTTGGAAACTGTCTCATTCATTACATGGTGGTTTGTTTTTTTTTTTTCCTTATATACATACATACTTTTAAAACACCTTTTTTACATGAACGTGACAGAGTACCTCTAGAAGTTGAATGATGAGCTGATGTTCGCAAAGTGAGTTATTCCAGTTGTATAGAATAAGCAGTTTGCAGCTACAAAAAGAACTGCGCTTTTTTCTTCAACTCACAGTTCATTTGGCTGCAATTGTTGGTTACCAACCTTTAGTTCCCTGAAAGTTTTAATGAAAACATAAAAGGGATCCCTATTACAGTCCAATGGCAACAGCTTTTCTGCTTTTGTGAAACTGTTGGAATGGCAAATCCAAACATAATCCAGATACATCTTAACCAGTTTGGAATTCCAACTGTGTACAACCATTGCATCAACTAAACCTCTCCCTGGAAGGAGGGAGATGCCCATGCTGGAAATAAAAACAAATATTAATGGGGTAGCGTCTTTTGCGCTTTGATACTGACTAACACTCAGTAGTAGATGAAAGCCAAGCAGTCCCAGTCACAAAACAAAAAATAATGGATGCTAAAGTTAATAAGTTTCATTTTTAGATGGCTTGTTTCAAGCTGTGACTCTGGCCAAACAAACCTACTTGAAAACAAAGAGGAATTCTTCAAGAACGTACCATTACTTTCCAACACAGCTCCTCAAAGTATCAAGAGCAATCATGTACCACTTTATCAACATGTAAAGAGTGGCTGCAAAATTCAAAGAGATTGGGTTGTAGATAATTTAGATGAAACAATCAAAGGAAGTCACAGTCCAGGACACTCCACTGTCCTGTGTCCAAATACATTGTACTAAGAACCCCTTTTAATGGGCAGATTTTTAACAAAAAGCCCTAGAAGGACTCATTAACACCATACCAGAAACTTAGGACCAACTTGAAGAATACTTAGGTTGGCAAGAGGCTAGAAATTGTCAGCACCAGCATATTTTCTAGACTAGTTTTTGTGGGTTTGGTGATGCAACTGGAAAAAAAAAATCATATGGTACACTGTATTTTAATTGCTTTTACTGTTGCGAACACCATTAGAGGAACTGGGAACGGCTCTTGTGGAAAAATTACAGGATAAATCTGAGTTCAGTTACAGCCAGTCACAGTTTTACTCCAAGCTTTCCTTTGAAGTCTTGCTTACACAAAACTATTCCAAACCAGTACAAACATATTAATTGCTCTTGAATAAAAGCCTCTCACATTTTGCAGTCCTCTACAATGTCTGAAACAAGGTGACAGCATTCTAATGTATTTTTATAGGAGAGACTAGAAGTGCTGTGAAGACACCCTTCCATTGATGCTACTCACATAGGGGAAGGTGAGAGAGAACAACAATCCCCTTTCACACACAAATAAGTTTTTGAAGGAAACAGTTATGAACAGAAAGAATTTTCTGAAGCCTAGTAGTCAAGTTGTGTGATACAAGAAAGCACTCTGGATTGTTTTTAACAAAACCAGAATGCTCAGTATTTCGCATTTTGAACACCAATAGCCTTGACTGACTTCTCTTTTAATAACTAAAACTTTTCTTCAGGAAACAGTATTCCTAAGTAAGATGAACTCTTGCTTCCTAGCAGAGAAGGAAAGTTACACACGCAGAGAAAAGTGTTTTTCTTTTCCACTTTTAGAAGCTCCTATTTCTCTCATGGATAAAACTAAAATATGTGTATTTTTAAATGGGGGGAGGGGGAACACAAACATACACACATCAGCTTAGTAGTAAGCAATAAACACAAACCAACCATTTAATTTTAATTCTGATGAGTATACACCTGTTTATCCTTTCTGTTCTTCAGCAAACTCCTGATTTAGAAATAACACCTTCTCCTACTTATTCTACTTGCCAAGGACAAGAAGTACACAGAAATCTCTAATGAAATCACAAAGTTTAACTACAACTGCAGAAGATACACCATTTGGAAGGTACGAAAAAAAGATTACATGTTTTATGAATGACTCTCCTCTTTTTCTGATAACAAGTTTTAAAATTGCATGAGTCAAAGTGAGCACAGATTTTCCCATAGTTACTCACTGATTGCTTTTTAACACTTACCCTGGATGTTGCCACAGATTTGCATGTCTACCCTCAGGAAGCAGCTCCCTCTTGTTAAGGGGAGTAATACCTATCGCTGCTTCTAAAATGGTTATATATTTCTTGTACCGCATCCTGCCTCTCTCAACAGTTCCACCATGCTAAGCTATCATCCAAACGCAGGTGCTGCAACGGAAGTCATGCCTCTTCACTTTTCTGAACTGCTCCTTTTCAAAACACACTGTGAGTGTGAAGCATAAAAATAATGATTTTTCCCCTCTCTGAGGCTTGAAGAGTTAGCAGGAGAGAGAAACCAAAGAAAAACTCCCACCAGATTCCCCTGAAACGTCATTGTTACATAATTCGATCTTTGAATAAGACACTAATGAAAATGATTGAAGAGACAATCACGGTTCTAAGCCTGACCGGATAATGCACACTCTCCAACTGACTAATCCTTTGCTAAATCTCTGCTGTCTATAATCTTTCAAGTACTAATGGAGCACTAGGTAACTTCTCTGTTAAATCCATCCAGCAAATAAGAGAGATCTGCACAGAAAACTTGAGACTGTTTTAGACACTGTGACAGACAAAAATAGCTTTTGCTTAAACTTTCCTTCTCAGCACCAGAAAGCTCTGTACATTGGAAGTGTTACAAGGGATTTATCTGATCTGTTCAGAAAAGGCATGGAGAAACATTTTCTTATGTGACTTTTATGGAATTAAGAAAGATAAAGACTCCCATTATGGCACCTACTAGTCATTCAAATGTGCTTCACACAATGCCAGAAGCCACTTTCTGTGTCAAAATTGTTCTAGCCATGAGATAAGTAACTCTGCATGCCAAAGACCTTCAGGTACTAAATAGAAAGCTGGAGACAGACGTATATGTTGAAGTAACAGTGACATTTTGGAAATGCTGCAGCAGTGACAAATTGCAGTATTAAAAGAGACGTACCTGATTGCAAAAAGACTAACTAAGGAAATGTTGCTGTAATGGTACTTAGATACTAAGATATGAATTTTTTATATATATAATTATATATATTACATAAATATAATGTAATGTACTTATGCAGTAATATAGATAAAAATGTAAAAAGAACAGATGGAACGGGAAGACTGAAGACTTCAGCTACAACTCCCGCTGTAAACTGCGCATTTTAGCTATTCCTTAGTATTATTAGACATGTCTGTATTTCTGTTGGGGTGACTTCGTATTGCATGCTACTTATTTAGAAACTGCTACGATGAAAACCACAAGTTTTCATTACTTATGTTGTAAAATATTCAGCTCTTAACAACAAGATTTGTATAAACATTGCCAGGTCCTGTATTACTTACAATCCTGTGTTACCCACATTTGGTGTTTAATATTCAGCCATATTTGTAGGTTATGTTAACACATATACACACTGAACTCTCTCAAGTTATTACTAAACAGTAATCTGTAGGACTGATCTTAGAAGAGCAAAATAAAATCAAGCATTTTTTAGGTTCAGGGAATACCACTACAAACAACTGTCAGAGGGAAAAATTTAGTTTTCACCTACCTAGCTGCATGCTGATATGTAAGGAATAGGCAGTCTGAAAGTTTGTGATGTATTAAGAAAATTAACCAATATATTAAAAACTCAGAAATTAAATTAAGCAACGAATTACTTCTCCAGGTCTTAACCACAACTTCAAACATCTGTATACAAAGTATTAAGGAGCTTAGGAAAGCGAACTACTGCTAGAAGTCTGCAAGCACAGCTAACGTCATTAAGCCTGCATCCCGACTTCTGATAGCTTTGGCAGCTCTATTGCAAAGGCAGTACTGACTAGGAAAAGACAAGATAAGAAGCGAGCAGTATTTTGGCTATTCCAGTTTTTAAGAACCTTCTGAATGTAGTAGTCCATGACAATATTCAATTTTACTTAAACACAGAAACATTCTGATAAAATCCAATCTTCCCTTAAAGTCAGTTTTGTTAGCAACATCAGTATTTCCACAACTTCACCTATGAAGTTTTGGTACTTCCTTCTGTCCCTCCCTTAACGTTTTTTAACCCTAAATTTTTCCCTTACAGATCTAAGAAACAGTGCCTACAAAAACTTCCCAAGAGTAGTTTTCAAAGCCAGAGTCCTATGCAAAGTCTAAAAAGCATTTAGTGCAGTTCTGGTCCATCTTTTGTCTCTTTGTGCAAAGCCAATTAATTCTGACTAGAATAGGTGTCCTACAACTAGCCTTGTACACAGAGAAGCCAAGCTCACACAATAGGCACAAGCTACTCCCAAGTACCGCTTTTCGCTAAACGGTTCATGAAATCTCCGGATATCTAGAGGGAGTAAGACTGACTCACAGTTTATCAACTTCCTTCAACATTATTTAAAAACAGAAATTCAAAGCTGCTAGTACATCCATTGTTAGTGAAGGATGGCTTTTACAGAGCAAACAAAAGGTCTAAAACATATCTTCATCCATTGTTTCCTGTTGGGGAGTTATCATCCACTCCCCTTCTTCTGGCTTTGTATTTTTTCAGGAAGAACGAACACCAAGTTTTATTGGAAAGAACACAGCGCAATTTTCCTAACTGGGAACACACAAGCGAACAAACATAATGCAAGAATTAAGCTGCTAAGAAAAATATTTGTGTCAACTTCAGGAACCTATGTTCCTCAGCCATGTCCAAAAAGATAACCACCTCACAGCAAGAAACCGCCTCACAGTTCGGCTAAAAGGATTCTGTGCTTGTATTTGCCTTCCCTGCTAACCTTCTCCCTGCGGATCTCTCACAGTAATTACTAATCAGTTTACAAAACAAAGAAAATACAGTAACACGCATTTCTATCAAATGGATATAGTGCCTTGTGGCGATGTACCAAAAGGCTTGGAGCGCTAGCCTTACCAAGCTACACTGGCTATAAGGAAAAAGGACTCCATGAAAACTGTCAGCTTTTCTTTAACTGTTCCAAAGTCCCCTACTCTTTTCTGTGCTTCCTTAGCTGAAACAGAGGTGGAAGAAAAAAAGTTTCAGTCTTGGGGCAGTGATTTCAACCTGGCTGAAATTCTACAGATGGCTTTTGCAAAAGCAGTTCTGAAGTTTGCTTATTTTCATTCACACTTTAAAAATTGTAGACTCAATAGCAGTGGATGGTTTGGAAAGCAAGACATACTTCAGGGAATGGGGAAAGAATGACCGCAGCTCTTTTCTGCATTAAAGAAACATCTATGAGATCAAAGCAAAAGTTTCCTTTTGCTCTAATCCTTGACAGATGAAAACAGAGTCATACTCCCTTAATTAGATGTAGAGCATACTTCATATAAAAACTGATGACAGAAGCATGATCACATCTTCAGTCACTTCAGACCCAACTACAAAGGAGCCAATCATTGCCCAATGTAGCCGCAAATTACTTCCCATCTTCGGAAAGAGACAAAACTCTTTTCTTTCTCACATCTCAACAAAAATCTCTGTAACACCTACAGACCAAAGAATTCTCTCATGAAGAGACCGAGGAAACAGAGGTCTCTTCCTACATGCTTTTTCTCGGGTGACAAGAATAACTATGACAGACAATTGTTAACTTCCAGAACATACGTGTGTTTTGTTTGGGACATATAGCTAAGAAATAGCTTGAAAAACAAGCAACGCGTATGTAAAGCTTGATCTGTTGAAACAATCTTGAGGCAAAGGAGCATCAAGGATGAGATTGGGGGCGTAGGGGCGGGAATGGTTTCATGGAAAGAGAAAAGGAGGACTTGGAAACTTCTTTCACACAGCTTCCCAGACTGCAGTTGCTTTTAGCCCCTCCTTAGAGATCGTCCCTTGCCTGAACAGTCCATATGTTCCTGGAGATTCTCAGAATCAGCTTATACAAAGTTGTGCTAAGGAGGCTAGAGACACCAGCAGTCAAATCTGCTGGCTATTAAGCAGAGCTAGATGGCGAAGCAGATGTTAGAATAGAGAGAGCAAGCCAGACTACAGACAGCCTTGCTGTTAACAGTGACGTGCAGGAGAGATTTATGGGTTTGCTCTAATGTCTCTTAAAAAAAAAAAAAAGAAAAAAAAAGACAGACTAATGAGGCAAAGCAAATAACAAATACCTTGAACAAATCCGTGAAACCTTGGTTTAGATGAAGCCAAACACCATTGATTTCAGGCTCAGTTTATCAATACAATGCAGACTGATGTTAAAGAATTGGTTTGGTATGACAGGGTAATAACAACAAAACGCTTTTGGGAGCGGTATTATTGAGCCCATCTGAGAAAAAATCCAAAGCGGTCCAAAATATCTGAACTCATGCCTTAATAAAAGCATACCCACACCTAACTAGACATCCTAAATCTGACATTTCACACGTATACAGACCACACCTGAGATAATCTGCGTACTTTTAAGAAATAAAAAGATACTTCTCAAAAGCAGTTCTGGATTGCTGGTGCAGAACAGAACCAAAAGCAACAGCATGGAAAGGGAGCAGGCAGTGGGAAAAATTGGAACAAAAGGGGATTTATATTTTTCCTTGCACACTTCTTATTGGCCCTACTATTGCATCACACAGTATTTTTGTCTGTCATTTTCTCGTTATACATGTGAAAACACAGCATTAATGAGTTTCATTTTCTTCCTAGATTAACAATCCTGGTTACCTGAGGTTCCAGCACTCAGATACACAATGGCAATGCTGACCTAAATTCAGGAAAGCTTGGGTAGCTCATGTTTCCTAAAAACAAAGCCTGCAGCTGATGAATACACGCCAGGGTAGATGCTGTACAAGATATCAGACCAGAGCTCCCACAGCTCGCTCCATCATTACTAAGCTTGGATCATAAACATCCTAAATACGTTCACAACTGCAAGAGTCATCTAACACTGGACAGAAAGTAGTTGCCACAGTCTGCACTCTCATTTGAAACTGAAATCTACAATATTCCCTAGCAACATGCACTTTCAAAAAGCAATAATCTGATTTAAAACAACAAAAAAAAAACAGTAACAAAGCAACTAAAAACCAATCAAAATATTAATAGTTTAAGTTGTGAAGTGACCCGGAGTGGTCTTTGCTGCTGTATGAAGCTTTTTAATTCCCACACTGCAGTGATAATTATGTAATATTTAAGTAAAAAATAACCTCAACCCTCTATTGTTAAATGTAGGCTTTGCTTGGTTAAAAAAAAAAAATTGCAGTTCTAAATGACAATTTACCTATTTAGGGGGAAAAAAAAAAATTTACTTTCAGAAGTGGGACAAGGATAACCCCAGTACTGGTAAAAGACCATTAAAAGTCAACAGAAGGCTCCAAAGACTCTGGGGACAAGAAGTAAGCACACTTTACATGGGAGCAGACATAAGGATCTAACAGAGTGCTGCTCTTCCTGAGGAAGAGGATAGCTTCAGATAATTGAGAAAAGCACCCTGTGGATGAACAGCTCTATTTTGACAAAAGCATCTGGCAGAGAAATCTGTGTAGAAACTAAACCCGAATACTTCTTCAGGGATTCCCAAACAACTTAGAGTACATGGTCACAGGACTGAAATCAAACTTTTACCTGTGAAAGACGACATGCAAAACCAGTCATACCCACTTCGGTGCTGCAATCTTTGCAGGTAACTCACCATTTGCAAACATTCTTCACCATGGCAAGATCCATACATTAGAAGACAGGCCTAAAACTGATGCCCTATATCCTTATTGCCATAAATGTTTGTTTTACAAATAGTCTCGTTTTTGAGGAATCTTCTAAAGTTCACAGAAATTCACTGCAATTTGGGATTAAGATTCACTGGCCTTATGCAGCTGATGTTAAGGATCAATTGTCAGATTTAATAATTTCATTTTTTTCCCAGCAATGAGTACTTTTATACCTGTTTGAAAATAAACCAGACTTGAAAATCTCTAACCTTAACTAACTGTAGCTGTTACACCATGTCAGTGCTTTCTGTCCCCTGTTACTAGAATGACTGGTTCCAGGATTACTACAGTAAGGTGAAACTGATGCAGCCAAGGCATGACAAAAGTTACACCGTCCTTGAGAATGTACATACTGTTATTTTAGCAATTAAAAGAGAACAGTCTTTTAACAAGAGATTTCCTTTACCCTACAAGGAAGTTCTGGAGACAAAGTTGGTAACTGTTAAACTTGCTTAAAGTTTAACTTGCTTTAAGTTAAATGCAGCTTTGAAGTAGTCCTGGGATATTAGGCCGTTCCCCAGTTGGGGATTACTATGATCCAGGAACTTTCTGATGCTTTTAAGGTACAACAAATCCCATTTTGTGAACAATGTCAGTGCCTAAACATTATTTTAATCACTAAGAAAGATTTCCTGGTTGTCCTTAGAAGACACTGAACCAGGAAAGGGGAGATTAAGCAATCAAAAAAGTATCAGACACTTAATTACTTTGATGCTTCATTCTGAAGAGCTCTGATGAGATTATAGTTCATGCAAAGTATTGGGATTGTCCTAACCCCACTGCATTAATTCCCAATACTCATTTTTAGTCTCACAAAAACCCAGTGCAGGGCACTGAGCACTGTAGCAGTTACTGATACTGTGATACAGGGCAATGCAGAACGCAATTAAAGTCATGCAGTTTCTCCAAGCCACAATGACTTCCTTTTGCAAAGGGAAGAGGAGTCACTACCCCTACCTGAATGCAATGTTTAGGGCATAAGAAGATGTTTGCATATAACAGTCTGGAAGCAATTATAACAGTAAACTCACCTAAAAGTCAAATACATGCAGAAAGCTTCCTCAGAAGCCTGATGAAAGCCCTCATAAGCACTAGGTTATACTAAGTATATATCTTACTGACCATGTATAAATGGCACACACATGCTTACTACATGCAAAGCATTTCAAAGTCTCTTCAAGCAGCCTGATGATCTATCAATGAATATCAATTTACACAAGCAAACTTCCCAGTACTGCTTTCCAGTACCTGATCCTTGCCATGCAGACCTCACGGATTCTGACAAAGGTCATTGCTTGGAAGAGCTTACAGATGGATCCTTAGACTATGAATGCTTCAGAAACGAAAGCAGCAATTTTATCAGCCATAGCACATGTTTGTTCTTCTTTTCTTTGAACCACAGCTGAATCACTGTCCTAAACCTTTAAAATAAAACTTTGCTGAGCAAAAGAAGAGGTAAGTAATTTTGTTTCAAACCATCCCACCTTGATAATTACATCCAAAATCAGAATGCATTAAAACAAATCAGACCTTTGGTGGCCTCTGTTGGAGCACGCAGCTGTGGGGCTGAGAGCTTTCAAATACCGTCCTAGCTGTTGGATTCGACACCAGTTTATAAATGGAAAAGAGGGAGCAGATTATTCAGAGATTCCAGCTGTTTTAAGTGAGTAATTATTAGAAAGCAGCATTGGAGGTATGAAAGTTTTCAGATAACCAATCTGAAAGACAAGTATATATATGACTCTTACACAAGTATGTTCAGACAGCACATGGAAAAATATGCAGAGTAAGCAGGTTTCGAGCAGGGGGAAAGTAAGGGCAGAGTTGTCTAATAAAGCAAGCGCATGCCACTCATAGATCAACCTTGACACTCCACGATGCGAATCTAATGTACCTGGGCTCCAGCATCGCAAACAAGGCCGATGCCAAGGCACTTTAACAGGGCAATCAAGCATTTGGCTCCTGGAACTGCCTGTTCCTTTGTTTTACAGTTCCCTGTTAACTTGAAACTTCCCCTGACCCAGTTAGCCAAAGCCCGAGGCACGGCTGGAATCCACTCGGGTTGTGCCAACACAAAGATTTCAGGAATCCTGTGTGTAACAAAGGCAGCCCAAGCCCCCGCCGCCGGGGGTGTGCGCCCGTCGGGGGACCCGCCCCTCCTAAGGGGAAAAAAACGGGTAAACAAAAACCCTGATTCATCGGCGACATCTCTCCCGCTTCCTACGTAGTATCGCACTCTCTCGGAAAGTACTTGGCGCAGAAAAAGTCACCGAGAGCCGCTTAATCCCGTTAGGGAAAAGCTGATCCCCGGCCCGAGCCCGGCTGTTCCCGAGCCCCAGGTGCGCGGTGGCGACAGCGGAGCGGGGCCGGCCCGGGGGGGTCCCCGCGGCGGAGCGGAGCCCCCGCCTCGCCTCCCGCGGACAAGGGCGGCAAACTTCGCCCCAGGAGTGAAGGAGCGGGAGGGAAACCCAAAGCACACAAAGGCGGGAGAGGGCGAAGCCGCGCGGCTCTTCCCCGCAGCGCGGCCCCGGGAGCGGGGGCAGCGGCGGCGGCGCCGGGCGGGGGGCGGCGGAGCGCCGCACCTGCCCGAGGAGAGGGGAGCGGTGGGGAGGCGCGGAGCCGGGGCGGCCCATCCCCCGCCCCGCGGGGATACTCGCCTGCTCGCAGAGGTAGGCCGGTGCGGCAGAGCCCGGCAGCGGGAGCCGAGGTCCCGGCAGGCGGCCCGGCGCTGGGATTACACGCCCTACCCTGCCCTCAGTCCTGCCGCTCCGGAGCGAGCTGCGACGGCGGCGCCGAGTGCGGGGCCGGGGCCGGGGCCGCGGCCGGGTCCGGGTCCGGGTCCGAGTCCGGTGCGGCCACTCCCGCCTAGTCGGGCGATTTCCTGCGGGGCGCGGGCGGGGGCGGCGCGGCCGCGCCGGGGCGGGCTCCCGCCGCAGGTGCCGGCCTCGCCCCCAGGTGGGGCGGCAGCGGAGGGAAGAGGAGGGTCGGCGGCGGCCGGACAGAGCGAGCAGCGCGTTCCCTCCGCAGGCGCGGCGCCACCTGCGGCCGCCGCCGCCCCGCACCCCGCCGGTTCAGGGGTGACTTCGCCCGGCGCCCCCCGGCCCACGCTCACACACACACACTCACGCGGCGGCGGTCGGGGGAACAGGAAATACCGGTTGCAGCCCGGTACTCCACGCCGCTGAGTCACCGCGGCGGGGCCGCCCCGGCCGCCTCACCCCCGGCTTTTCTCAGCTCGTCCTGTCTCTCGGGAGGTGGGCCCCAGCTCTGCTCCTGGCCCTGCCCCCGGCCTACCTTCGCCGCCCGGCACTGCCCGAAGCGCCGCCGCGGCGGGGCCGGGGCTGGGACCGGGACAGGGGCGGAGCGCCGAGCTGCGGGCGACCGCGGCAGCTCCCGCGGCCGGTGCCGGCTGCTGGAGGGCCGGGGCGGGGCTGGCGGAGCCCTTTCGCCACGGCTGCTCCCGGGGTGCAGTCACCCAGCCCTGCGTTTGTGTGTTTTTTTCCCGTTTACATCAACGTTTTGTTAGGACCTCGCGATCCCTGCCCATCTAAACTTTTCTAACTGGAAGACCTCTGGAACAGCTTTTAAAGCCACGGTGCAGCGTTCCCCGTACGCTTCCGAATCTGCCTTTTCCCTGCCCTTTACCACAGAAGAGCTGCGGCCGGCCGGCCGCCCTGAGCGGCACTGGCGTGCTCGGCAGCTCTGGAGAGTGGGTATCCGCATCATCGCTCCCGGCTGAAGCGTCCGGGACGACCAGAAGGAGGGCAGCTCCTTTTCCAGGCCAGAACACGCAGCCTCACTCTGCTCCCGAAACCGTAACTTACCAGGAGGGAATCGCACGTCAGGCTGGCATTCCACAGGTATCAGCTTTCCGGCATCGCCGGTGTCCTGCAGCCGAAATGAGAGAGGCAACGCCAAACAACCCTGACGGGATTCTTGGAATCGTATTTCTTCTGCATTATAAAGCACGAAATGTCATCAGGAATTCCTTATCTGCTCTCTTGGGCAGTTAAACCCAACGCAAGCCCCTCTAAGATTTAACGGTATACTCCCCCGGTATCAGGCCTGTGAAACAAAATCTACTTACAAGTTTTCTGGTTTGTTGTTACTTGCCGGTGAGAAAGGGCAGATGATTTTTCAACCGATGCTAGATATTTTAGAGCCCCACAGCATTCCTAACTCGGATTGGTTTCTTCCTCGTTAGGTGCAGATGGTGTTTGTGCAGTATGACTCACACAGAAGTTAAGATAAAGGCGGCAAACAGTGTTCTTCATGAAGGTGCTGGACTTTGGAAGGAGGCACCGAAAGAGCCTATTTTACTGACAGCAAATAGAAACTGCATTCAGACGTTGTATTGAAAAAGCCTGCCTGTAGCTATAGTTAATAATTAACATGCATGTGCATACAGTAGTCTTCAAGTGACCATTGCAGTCCAAAAGCCCCAAACAGCAAAACCGAGGGAAAAAAAAAAAAGGACCAATTCAATAGCTTGATGTTTTCTGCCGGCTATAGGCAGGCCATCAGCACGTAATACAGTATTGCATTCAGGCAGAATCAAGGCATGAGGAGTGAAATTTAGTCTTACTTCCAGGTATGTGTCAGATCATTTTGTTTACACTGTGCTGCGTGTCTGTTTCCTTAACGAATGTTTAAAAACTTCATCTGTTAGTTCTGTAAATGTTTTCCTTTTTCGGAAGCTCATTTTGTAATAGTGGCCTTACAATGGTTGGTTAATGGTTCTAAAATGCTGTGGCTAAAATTGACATATTTAACATATCTCCTTTTTTTTAGTAGAACAGTAGAGAACATTGATGGCTAGCAGAAGAGCCTACACCTGGAAACTAACAAAACTAATTACAAAATTACGCATTGTAATACTGATTACTTAGCATAATTACCGTGACACAAACAATTTTTGAAACAATTCAGGAAACTGGAAAGGGCAGCAACAACATTATATGGCTTGTTTTAAACATCTGTTCTTTCCTTATCTAAACTTGTCTGTCTCTCCTGAACCTGAACTCCAAAAAAAGTTTATAATTAGTAACTGTTCAAAAAACTTTCTCATTTGTTTATAGCTCTGTTTATTCTACCCACCGTGAAACAGCCTCCGCTGGCTGTCTCCTTTGGTAGGGGTCATGAATCTTGTCTTTGTTCTACGACTGCTGACAGTACAATTTACAAAAAAGACAATTGGGGACAGAGGGGGACGTAACTCCCAACAGGAGTTTAAAAAAAAAAAAAAGATCTCAATAGCAAAATGGACTGGAACATGTTTGATTGGTTGCATCATAGTGGTGTGTAGTAAATGTAAAACACCATCCCCTAAGGGGCCACAACGTGATGCAGCTTGCCCCTAGCCTTTCCTTGCCCTGCCAACGACATCAGCCGTTGGGCACAGTTAATCTCTTCCTGATAGCCTTCGCCGCTGCCCCTCCCATGCTTCCTTTTCTTTTTTAAACGCTCTTCCAGGTATTTTGGCAAGCCTCCGCCTTCCTTCCCAGGACTCCCACACATTCCAGAGCTGGTTAGCACAATCGGGGAGTTCAACCATTAACCACCAGAAGCTAAAAGTAATTAAACACAAACCTCTCTGCGAATCCCCCTTCCCTTATTCGGCTCGTCAGGGCAGGTCTTTATCCCATTTATTGAAGCTGCTAAAATGCTTTGGGAATTTTAAGGAAATAAGACGGGATGATTTTATCACATGGAACAGTCTTGCAGGGAAGAGGTAACGTTTCTTAACAATTATCACAAATGGAAAGGCAAATGAACCAACGAACACCAGCCAAGCTTTTAGGCACCTAACTCCTGTCAAACACATGTAGTATTTTGTGACCAATACAGACTGCGAACAGTGGCTGTAAGCTTAACTCAATCAGAAAAAGTCAATCAGAAAAATAACTACACAAGCTATATGTGATCAGGCAAAGGAAGAACCAGTATCCTTGAAGGATCCTTGATTCAAATATCAAGTTGTTAACATCTATACAGATGTGTTTAAATAGCTATTTGAACTACTAGGAGATTGAGCTAAATACTATTGTTTTCCATATGCTGTAAATTATTTTCAGTGTTCTGAATTCAAAACAGTAAAAAGATGTTCTATTTTTAGCTTTCCTTTGCTAAAAAAAAAAGGATCTCTTACTCTTGTACTCATATGAGTTGGTAGTCATTGTATTTACCTCATCCAGTAGAATTGAAATTTCAGATAATTGTAATATTTTTAATTTTGATTGAAAAACACACAAACAGTGTGCACAATTATCAAGAGCTGCTTCCAGTGAACTGTTACTCTCTATTTAATGGTGGGAAATTGCAGGTAACAACGCTTACACTTTAAATGCAAATATTGGGCAACAATACTATATAGCTATTGTTCTTCAATGACAAAATTAATCACATCTGTGCTAGCCAGAGAATCATGCCAAACTAATCACAAGCGTCAGAGGAACCAAGAAAACGGTTTGCACTGAACATCTTTTCATAGATAGATAAACAATTTTTAAGAGTATAGTATAATCAAGAATTAGTCAACAACTTTGTGCTTCCATTTTATAGGCAATTAAAAACCACCAGTGGTAATAATACAACAGTGCAAGTGTTAAAGTGTTCTTCTTGCAGTTCACGGTTTCTTTTAAAACTTTTTGGTTTAAGATCCAGAGTATAGAATTTATTTCATCCTCATTTTTTAACAGCCTGAAAAAGACAGCTTCATCAGCCTAAGTACCATACTCAATTCTAAGAAGCAACAAGGACGGTACTAAGGGGAGCCTAGTTGCATCATGGTGAAGAAAGATAATCTAAGCCCACTTACTCAAGAAATGCGGCAGAAGAAAAATTTGTGCAAATTTTTGCTACCATAAGAGGATCTTAATTTTGCTCAACTGAAAAAAAAAGGTCAATAAATTACATATTTTTACACTTTGAGGAACAAAAGGGAACAGAAAGAGAAATCTACAGTAACAGAATAGAGTGTTTGCAGAGATACTGCTGCGCAGCTTAAACATCACATACCAGCCTTTCCGGTTCCATATGATGCTTACAGCCACACAGACCTCTAAGTAATTTAAAGTTTAGCTCAAAAAAAAAAAAAATCCTAATGTGAAAGAAACTAGAATTTAGAATTTGGAGAAAAGAGCAAGTTCTGCAATATTGAGAGAGAAACTCCTATTACATGCATTACACAAAAAGAAAAGTTTCTATCTGCCACAGTAATTTCGTTTATGACGTTCAATTTGACTGTGATGCATTATTCACTTGCAATAGCCACAAATTTCAATGCAATGCATTCACAGTACCACAGCTTATGTCAATGCGATTTGCAGGCATTTCTTGTTTTGGCTGAATGTCTCACCAAAAGTTGTTTAGCATTTGTGCGCTAGTCAGAAGTCACCAGGTGGGTCAGTCCTTACATCCAAACAAGACTACAGGCAGTAAGAATTCATGACTGACTTCTGCAGTAAGAAAGAAATGCAGTGACAGGAAGGGCGACCTCAACCATCTATACCACAGATTCAAGCAGTGACACAGAAACCCAAAGGCTGAGCACTAGAGCAAAATATATTATTTTCATTTTTGTTGCACAACATAGTGATGTCAAGAAAAACAGCAACAGACATAAGCTCAGGTACTTCAGAAACCAAGGAAGGGCTTGGCTTGTGGTTAAAGTCTTTCAACTTCCATGAGGTAGAATATCATCAAGTATCTTCTTTCCCAGAATATATTAAGCAGGACAAATCCAATTTAGTTTTTAACGCTGTTGAAAATTCTTTTGATAGTAGTTCATGAAGGGATACTCTGTCATGAGAATACACCCAATTCCGTCCAGTCCAGTCATAGCGCTTGGGCCCACTAGAAAACAAAACACACACTGTGTAAGTACAGCTTATTCGTGGGGAGCTGCTGGAAGCCTGTGTATTTATAGTGTACCCCACAGAGTGCCCAGGAAAAGGAAAGAGACAGCGTGGAGAGGACTGCTGGGCAGTCTGGGGAAATGGAGCAGAAAAGGCCAGATCTGCCAGCAACTGCTGAGCCATCCAGCAGATATATCTGAAAGGCAACAAGCTCCCTCCTTCCCTTCTTGCTTTTTTCCACAATTTCGTCCCTTACTCCCTTCTTCCCTCACCCGTATAATTTTCTGGCACACAAATATTACAAGGGATATTTGTATAGCGCTGAATTAATGCTATTGATTAGTTCTTGCAGCAGTCACATGCAGATATTCTAAGCACAGCAGAACACAGATCACCATTCTAACTTTCTTTTTAGATGCAACGACAGAATTTACCAGCTGAAAGCAAATATATTGGCATGCGGGAGATTTATATTTAAGATGCTATTTTCCTCTGTGCTATCATATAGTTGTTGGCTTGATTTTTCAGGCCTACATTAAGCATCACGAAAGAAACTTGAACACCCGGGTTCCATTCCAGACTTTTCTATCCACCAAGTTTCTCCACATCTGAAACAGGAGAATGATTGAAAGGCACTCACTACTGTTAACGTCAGCTAGAGAAACTAAGAAAAGAGAAAGGAATGAAATGGTCGTCTGGGATAAACAGACAAACCATCAGTTTCATCCTTGAACTCGTAGGACAAAATGCTTTGGAACTCAGACACGCACAAGGTCTGCTAGAAAACATTATCCTATATATACACAAGAACTATCTGCAGGTTTTCTACAAACATAAACACTAATCTGAACCTTGAATATCCTGAATTACTCGCAAAATTCAAGTGAAGAACTTTCGAACCACTAACCAAACTATGAGAAGTCACAAATGCAAACACAAATCAAAGTCACATCCACTGAAATCTCACTTGCTCTATGCGAAACGGTAACTATTTGGAATCGAGATTATGTGCTCCAGTTACTTTACTACGCATTTCTCACTTCTTCGTCTTTGCAGCGCAAGCGTATGTTTATACCGTCCTGCACCTAGAGAATGACAGAATGGGATGCAGCCATTCATGAAAATCAGGCTAAGACAGACCATTTAATCAGCGACGACCAAAAAAAAAAGAAATGTGTCAGTTATTTGAACTAGTTTTAAATGTTACATAGTAAATATCAGTGGTACGGTTAGCATATGAAACACCTCCATAGTTCTCTGAATCTCCAAAATGCTGTACAAATGTGATTTTTTTTCATTTAAATTAATAATTCAAGCAAGGATCTTGTGAATTCTATAAAATGCCCACAAAGTGAAATATAGACTAAATATATTTCTCATGGAAAGTCTGCATACATTTTTAAACAGTGAAAGAGAAGAATTAAAATATCACATTACAGTAAGAGATGCTGTATAAGGTTTAAAAGTCTTTTCAGTCAAAGGGGCTACACGAAATTACTGCAATCACACTGCTGGCAGGTTGCACACACCCCCTCACCCTCTTTTTAAAAAACTGTCAACTAAGTAAAGCTTTACAAACACAAGTTTAAGTTCATTTCGGTGTACAGATGCATGATAGCAAACAGAAGGTCAAAAAAATTCAAGAAAACGTGTCTCACATCTTAGGAATTTGTCTCCCTTGGGATATGTTCTTAAAGACTGACGATTCTACATTTACTGTACAAATTTCCCAAATACAACATTCAATGCAAGTGATCACTGGCAGTAACATTTGCTTCTTTCACTGCCTAGTATATTGTACTTAAGAAGTATGTCACTCCAGATCATATAGTATTCGCTGGAGTTGCTTTTCAGAAGTTAGGAAGTAAGTGAACATGTAGCATCATATTTCAGGAAATACCATTGTTTACCACACCAGTTAAGGAAGCATAAAACTTAATGTTTGTAGGTGAATCATTTTTCATCACAGGTGATGAATCATCACAGAATTTTCAAGTTTATCTCTTTCCTTGTGTATTTTTATTCACTACTGGAAGCAATCAAAAAAAAAAAAGGAAAGTTTAACATTTTTTCACAAATTCCATATTCTGGAGCATGTATGACTTGGCTCATCTACAGTTGGCTCCAAACAGATAGGAATTCTCTGAATTTTGGTTTTCATAAATAGATGAAACCTTTGTGTCAGTGACACAAAAATCTTATAGTCATTTTAAGCAAAATCAAGATTCGGAAATTATGTTTGTTGCAAAATATATGGAATGAATAAATTCTGACACACAGCCTGCATCTGTCTAAACGAAAAGATTTGTTAGCTTGCTAGGCCTGTGCCTTAGCAAGTCATGTACCTGTTAAGTAAATTATTTAATTAATAAAAGGATTCTGGGATACGAGAGGAGTTAGTAGAAGAAAATTACTAACTTAGTATGCTGTGCACCAGCCAGTACATAAGTACACTAAAGAAAAGTCAGAATTTTCTTCAAGTAAATTTTACGTCTGTTACAATTGTTTCTCTCAAAATCTTAAATTCCATTGTGCCCTTTTTTTCCCCTGACACAAACCCTACTACAGAATTCTACTACTGCAAAACCATTCCTGGTTTTGCAATCAATACATTCTTTCTCAACAACATTCAAGAGGTACGCCTGCATAGTTACTGGGAGTGCTCATACTTTCCAGGTAGCTGGTTCCTTCACCAGTAACACTGACCAACTCCCTCAGTTCTTTCCCCGGGGATAGTGGCAGAGAATACAAATTTTTGGGGGAGACAGCTACAACATTTTCCCACATATCTGGCTGCCTTCCCTGCTGAAACCAACCAGAAAACCTGGAATGGATCAAACCACAGCATTAGAGAAGGCAGAGGGAACAGCTAGCCAAGGCTCCCATAAAGTGCAGATGCTTGACAAAAACAACCAGTGGGAGAGCACATAAACATATAAAGCAGGAAATCCCACAAGCTTGAAGGGGAAGGAGCCACCCTGTTTAAATACAAAGAGAGGTTTAGATCATAACATAATCATCACTCTTTTTCCAACAGAAGCTTTGTTGTTTTTTTTAATCATGGCTGTTTATTTTTTCTATGAGCAGGCTATATTTCTGTAGACAGTGGTTTTGGACCGGAACAGGTATGAAAATTCCATATTACATATTTCCTGGATTAATTTAGGTATGGCAGTATACTGCACTGTGCCTCAAACCTCTATAACAAATTACTATCGAACATCTAGATTATATCACGTTTTGAGAATACACTGAGTAAAAGGGTTACTTATGAAAAGAATATTATATAGTCCGTGCCATGCCATAAAAAACGGGGAAGTATGTTTCCACCCAGACTGCAGACATTACATAACTAACTTACACATAACTTACCTAGTGGGTGAGGACAGCCAAATCTGCCGGTTTGGTGTTTGCTTATTGATTACATATGTTCCCATGTCTCCACCTAATTTAACTGTTAGAACTCCACTCTTAGAACACAAAGAAAATAAGTGAGAAATTAAAAATTTGCATCCTGTTACTTGACAAGAATTACATCATCTGCAGTAGATAAACAGAAACTTACATATCTGTATCACATTCCCAACTATTTCTCAAATAATTATAGCTTGGAAGAATGATCATTAGGTATCAAAAACTTGTGTTAATTCCTAGGACAACCTGCATATCTTTGAGACTGATCTAGACTTTAAACCTTCTGGTCAGAGCTTAATTTAGTGTGTTTGCACCATTCACAATGGCACTACTTAAATAATACTCTTGAGCTTTGACCTGTCATCTTGAAAGGACTACTAGTTCATTTTACAATGATTAAAATATCATCCAATAACAACTTTTTCTATTCATGAACAATGCAGAACTGGTGTGGTTCAAAGTCAAGAAGCTTTATGTGTCATTGCTAGATTCCCGAGCCATGCAATTTTACCTAACTTTTCTTAAGTAATTGCAACAGTTTCCCAGTGCATAAACACAATTCCTTCTCCAGTAATTCTGATGAAGTGCCTAGATCCTGAATCATACCTCAAAAACGTTCCACTTCTAAGCACCATGAGGTCTGGTTTGTTTTAGTTGTGCCAACTTTAGACCATCACCCTACTAAACACTTATTTTCCCTTTCACACTCACATTTCTTACTGACAACATGATTCATGTTTCTCTGACATTTTCACAAGTGCATTTGAAAAGCATATGTAACTCTGACAAAAATATTTCTGTCCTAACTTTAAAAGAACAACACTACTTGGACTAGAGTAAACCTACAGAGAATCTGAATTATGCTAATTAAAAAGAGTATCTCTACAGAATACAGTTTGACAATTCAGGTAATAGGTTAATCATCTTTAATCTACAGTTTCCCAAATCCTTCATGCCCTATAGCACAATAAAGCTTCTTTAAGGAATCATACTTTTCATGCTTTAGTCAGAAGATACTACCAGAGCTACTATCATTGCTAGGGCTATTTGCAATGTATAAACAATTATGGTGGGGAAAAAAATACTTTCATTTATGAGTACTTACTGCCTGCAAACTTACTCTGTAGCACAGGCAGCAGTTTAAAGCTTCCTTGCCCTACAAAGTAACTCAGTGTTACTGGTTTCTGACATATCTCAAGGATCATCAGCCATGAAATAATACTCTCAAGGTCTGATTTTTTTACCTTAGTTTCCATGCTGTTTTGGAGCTTGATTAAGGGTTTATAGCTGTGATCAATAAAATAAAAATAAAAGGCTCCCCTTGTTAATATTGCCATGAGGTTGTCCATTAACTGGATATTGGTTTAGTGCAAAGAAGGACAAGAATAAGCTACTTCTCCAATTGTCAGAATTCAAACTTTTCTGTATCTCAGCAGTCTTAGTCTCTAGAGATAGAGCAGAATAAGAGCAGTTTGGGGAATTAGGTCTGAATAGCGATACAAAGGTTTCACTATTCTTCTATGTGTTCTTTAGTGCCATATTAAGTACTCGGCATGATGTTATGCTGCATGCCACAGAGACGCTGTAAGTAAATAGGTTTCCAGAGAGTTAACAAAAAAATTGTACTATTGCTTATGTTGTGTGTCAGCTGTTGGAGAGCGTTGTTACTCTGTTGTTGCAAATTAAATAAAGGTTAACTTCTAATGCTGTGTTTAAAACATTTTCCCATACATTTTGCAATACTTTTGAAATACTAGAAAATACAACTTGAGTTTTTAAGAACTTAAATTGCAAGATATTTTTACCATATTTTAAGCAATAGTACTGTATGTGTTTTATACTAATGGATGAATGTTTGTTAGCTCCTGGTAACAAGAATATTCTTCAAAAGAGATTTTTTTTCCCTGGACACGAAGATATAAATTGCATGAAGAAATCAAGTTCATAACAATTCACAGGCATAACAGATCTTTATCACGTTCGCCACCTTGTGGCTTGTTACAGCACTAGCCTTGTTTGTTTGGAATTTGGTAAACTTGGGACCATTCAACCTTTCGCTCTTAACAGAAACGACAACATATTATTATGTCATCATATAGTCTATGCAACCAAGGAGTACTGGTAAAAATTAAGATCGATGTAAAAATAATTCCTTTTAAGCCTCACAGTGAGTCAATGTCAAACACAATCCTCTTTACAGTAGCTGGAGATAAAATTCTGACATAAGATGATTCATCACCTTTATGTAATGAAGTGCCTAAGAATACTAAAGAGGTAAAATATAATATTTTTGCTAATTTTTGTGCCACGCTCTTTTAATTAGGCTAGTAGGCGCTGATATGCTAGAACATACTGAATAGTAACAGTTAAACAATTCTTTGCTTTTCACCAGAAAAGCAATTAGCTGTAACATTAACTACAGACTTAATTAAAGCAACAAATAGTATTTGCCAAGGGCAATAATAGAATCCTATTAAAAATACGTTATTTTCTATACTAGCTATAAGAAATAAAGAATGAACATTATGATGACAAAGTTACACAGGAGCAAGTCCAAAAACTACAGGGGTTTGGTTGGGGTTTTTTTAGTTTTTGGTGTTTGTGTTTGGTTTTTTTTTTTTTTTTTTTGCACAGTGCAACCCAAACCATTTGCTTCAATGTCCCTGAGCATAAAATCTGACAGGGGTAGTAGAAAGCAACCTCCGTGTGGCAAGACATGAAGAGGGAGCAGCAGTATGTGACCTCAAAAAAATGCAGTAGTGGAAGACCTGTGTTGCAGACGGCAGTGTAGCCAGAAACTGCACTCTCCTCCAAGCCACGTAGAGGGCTGTAACATACAAACCACTTCAGGAATTGTATATAAAACTATCAAATGCCCTATACAAGTAGAATGGACATTTTTAACCTGAGTCTGTCACTCCTGTAAACGAACTTGAGTGGCTGACCTATTAAAGGCTCCAATTATCAGCCACCCAATGCCTCTCATGACAGTAGCCACCTCCCCATGTATGCTCTGGTCTCACTTTTGCAACCACCTATGCAAACATTGCATCCTCTTCTTCACTGCTTCTCTCCACCACAGGCTGTCATCAGTAAAGCGAGGACAAACGTATTCTACCTGGTCAAGATAAATGCTGCTTCTCAGTATTCAGGGCAATCGAAGAAACTGCTCTACCAGTTACATGTGATGTACGTGTACTATGCCACATAAGCCTGACCTAGTATTCACTGGGGGGGAAGTAACTGCTGATGTCAGAGGTCTATGTGTGTTTAGAAAAATTTATAGACCACTGTGAAATCAGAAACTAGTTTCTATCTCCTCTTGTGCTCATTTATTATTCTGTATTATGTCTTTCTCTATACACTAAACATTTTAAATCCTCAAGTCATACAACAGATGTGTTACTTTTTACCAGAATAGTTGCTCCAGTCAGTATAATCAGGCATATTTTAACAACAAAGCTGTAAAAACTCACTGTATTTTAAGTGTTGGCACTAAGGTGACTAATTTAAAATTCTTCTTCAAAGTAAAAAAAAAAAAATCTACAATAATTAGAGTGGTAATAGAATGTTTAAAACATACTCCTAAAGAGACATCATAATCTTCTGGGGTAAAAGGCTTATCTGTCAGGTCCTCAAAGAAATCTGCTAAGGAGTCCAGTGTTTCTTCAGCCAGTTTTTCATAAGTGGTCTCATCTAAAGAGCTACAAATGACATACAAGCCCATAATTAGGAGGAAAAACACGGAAGACAGCATTTTCCCCTATAATAAGAACATACCAAGACCATAACCTTGGAGAAAACAGTAACCATGAAATGATCATATAAAACAAGTAGTCATTTTTCTTAAGGTAATGTAGGTAACAATACACCTTATAAATGGAGGTGGAATTTTGAAATTTTGGTAGTAGAGATCTCTTAACTGAGGAATACGTACTTCTTCCCTTAGATATACTGAGCCCTGCGTACTAAGAGGACAGAGTTAGATTTCAAAATAAGGCATTTTCATAAAAAGACTTTGTGAAAGAATTACTTAGTTTTGAACTCTACAAATAAGAGACAAGCATCTCCTGTTTAGAAGCACATGTCATTTGACCCTAAGCAACTCGCTGTAGCTATAAGCAGTTTAGAAACATCAGTATCGCATGCCATGTCTACGTACTGCATTTGGCTTCTCAACTGGAATTACCAACACAGCCCGATAATTAGATGTTATTTAAAGTGTGCTTATGAACTAATACATACAATTACCTTCTTCTTCAGAGCGTCTCAAAGCACCCTTGTAGCCATTACGCAAGGCTTACAGCGCTTGTGAGACTGCTTCTGTTATCCTCTTTAAGTAAGTAGAAAACGTTAGTGGGAACAAAGTCTAGATCAGTTTAATTAACTGAATGTAATTAAATCATGTAAGTTTTTCCATCCATATCAGCGTCAACTTTTAACTGTGTGTGTAGGTGGGTGTCTCTAGCAACAGACAATTCAGTGAAATCATTTCAGTTTTTGCTAATGGGTATGGCGATAGAACAGTTACAATGAACTATGGTGACTCATTATCTTTCAGTTGATGATATAGAACATAATTGTTTTTAAAAGTTTCTTGCTAGCCAGTTACTGAAATATACTTTACGCCACTTATGTGAGGGACACCGCAGAAACACCTCGGGGCATGGAGAACGGAAAGCCTTAGGATTAGGCAGGATTCATGTACTGGTTCAGGGTGCAGTTCAGGTACTTAATGGGAAGAGCCATTTTAGCCACCTCCTTCATTGGGCCCCCAACTGCTGCATCAGAAGGGGAGAAGTCTCTGACAGGTACTGTGTCACACCCTCCCAGCGCATGCAGAAATTTCACCTACCCTGACATATTTCAAATGGTGCCAGACAGGTATGGTTAGGTACATGAATTATTTCCTAAGCAACTTCCCACATTCACTCAAAATGCTTTTCACTGAAACTGCACTTCTTCACAACATCATATCAACATTACATTAGTTTCATAGTCTTATCATGTCTAGAAATTATTTTAAAATGCAGAGACAATATTTTCATATAGAATCATAGAATCATTAAGGTTGGAAAAGACCTCTAAGATCATTGAGTCCAACCCATCAACCCAATACCACCATGCCCACTAACCACGTCCCTAAGCACCTCAACTACACGTCTTTTAAATACTTCCAGGGATGGTGACTCAATTTTGAACATTTCAAAATAAAATTTACCTTGTGTCATTCAGAGTTCCTGCATTTCTTAAATTCATTAACCGAACAGTCTTGCCCTTCACCTCTGAAGCATATTGTAATTGCTGTTGAAAGTAAGCATAAGTAAAATGGAATTAAAAGTTAAAACACGAAGAATTATAAATTATATATTTGTCACATAAATTAAATAGATCCTTGAAGACCTTTCCACCACCCCCCCCCCCCCAAGTAAAATACTCATATTCTATATCACAGAGCTAATATGCAAAGAATTATGCAGCTTTAGTCCCTGGATGACTGAGGCAATCTAGAATATCCTTGTCTTCAGATACAAACTAATTAAAAAAAAGAAGAATTTTAGTCACAGAATAGCGAACTAGGAATGAAAAGAGCTGTTTCTTTTTCTATTACTCTACCACAGAGTTACTGAGCAACTTCAGAAACTGGCTTAGGCCAAGATTTTCACAAGTATCACTCAGATGCTACATTATCAACAACTTGTGTCCCTCTGTTAAAAGCCATGAATACATTGAACTGAAATAAACAGAAGCCCTTGAATCCTCCTTACTTACAAAAGAGCTAAAAATCACACTTCACATTCCAGATCTCTTCTGTAAACCAACTTGTTTCCTTTCTAATTTCCCTTCTGTTTAAAGTTGTATCAACATACTGGCAATGTAAGACAAGGGAATAAAATAGGCAACCCCTCTGAGGGGAAGCAATACATCAACATGGATAAAAATAAAGTTGACCCCCTATTCTAACACACTAGCAGAAGCACTTATGCTATCCACCAAGAAAAAAAAGATAGCATGCTTGCTATTTTCTTCTTAACCTGGGCTATGAAGGTATATATTTTTAGATGAATGGCAAAATAGCATTCTTGATTGCTTTTTGTGTACCTGCACAAGGTTTTGAAAACCAACAGAGTGAGCTGAAAAGCAAATGACATTCAAAAAGGAACTATGACAGCCCCTCTTCAAGCACACACGAGAGCCAAACACAAAAACATCTCTCTCCATATGGTTTGACATCTATCCTCAAGCATTACAGATGAACTGTCTGTTAGTCCAAAGCCATGACACAAAACATAAAGGACATAAAGGACCGAGAGCAGCAAACTGCCTGTACCATCACAATGATATAGCTTGACAAAATACACACTGATGCCTACATGTTTTTGACTGTACCCTTTACCATTCCTTTAACACGCACTTAGGATCAAAAGCTACAAGACCACAAATACATTCAGATTCTGGCCAGATTGAGAGGCTGTACCTCCCTTAATGTGTCCATACGCAATTTATGACTTGAGGCTGCCAACACGGTGCTAGGATACAGTTGGTATCACCCCTCCACCTACCAAACCCAGTGCTAAGGGTGGCCAACAAGCATCTTCCGCAACTGGAAAAGGGTAGCAAACAAGTACATAGCTTTGGAGTACAGCAAAGGCTGGGCTCCCCGCTGGGCAGCCCTCGCTGCTGCCGTTCCTACAGCGCAGCACGGCTGTACTCGCAACGGCTGGGAACCACCGAGGCCAGCGGCCCAACACTTCCGCGCTCCTGTGCTGCCCACGGGCGGAAGGCCGAGGCACGCCCCGGCGAGGACAGCTGCCACCGGGGCGCGCACAGACCTCGCACCGCGCTCGGCCCGGCCGCCCGCCTCAGAGCCGCTCGCACGGGGGCAGCGCGGCAGGGGAGCGGCGCGGCCTTCCCCGTGCCAGAGCGGGAGACGCGCCCCGCTGCCTGCCGGCCGGCCCGCGAGAAGGCCCGGCGGGGGCTCTGGCTGGTCTCGCGGCCGCGGGCCTGGCGGGGGCCGGCCGGGGCCCCGCGGCCGGCTGAGGAAACCCGGCCAGCCGCCATCACTCCACGCCCTCCAGGGCCCGGCCGCAGCGGGAGCCCGGCCCGCGCCCGCCCCGCCCGCCGCCGGGCAGCGGCAGCGTTGCCGGCTCGCCTCCTCCCTCCCGGTGGCGCAGGCCGCGCGGCACCGCCCGCCCGCCTCACGCTCACCCTTCGGCCGCGGCCGGCGGCGGCTGCCCCCGCCAGCGAGCCGCCCCCAGGGCCTCCGCTCCTCCGCCGCGCCGCCGCCGCCCGCCGCACGGCGCGCACCGCGCCGGCCGCCCCCGGCCTCCACATGCCGCTGCTGCCCGCTACGGAAGCGGCCGGGGAGGAGCCAGCCCGCCGCGGCGGCGGCGAACGAGAGGCGGCGCGGTTGCTACCGCCCCCCGCTGGCGCCGCGGGGAGCAGCGCCGCGCCGGGCCGCCTCGGGACTGGTCCCGGCCAGCCCCCGCTGCGAGGGAGCGGGGCGGCCGCCGGCGAGGCCCGCCCCAGGCGCCCTGCGGGCCTGTCAAAGCAAGGGCAGAAGGCCGGTGCCGGGGGGAGGCAGGGCGCGGAGCAGCCCCTCTCCCTACCCCGCCCCGGTGGGCCCGAGCAGCGAGGCGCTTTCCCCTTGCCGGCCGGCGGCGGGACGCACTGGCGGACCGGGTCCCTCCCGGACCTCGGCAAGCCAGAGAACTGGCACTGACCCTCGCCGCCGGCCGGGCCCTTCGCCCTGCCCTTGTGTAAGCGCGTCCGCCGCGGTGCCCTGCGCGCAGGCGCGTGTAGCCGGCGGGAGGGCGGGCGGCCGAGCCGAGGCGGTGAGGCTGCCGTCCGGGGAGGTGGTACCTTCCCCACCAGACCAGTAGAGGGGGAGGGTGTCCTTCCCCCAGCACAGGCGCCCTTCGACAGGCACCTCGTGCGGCGAGGCTGTACTTAGAAGGGGGATGCTGGGTCCTGGCGTACTGTTCAGGGTTTTTTGCGTACTTGGGAGAACTGGGGGATGCCGAATCTGACTGGTATCATAAAGACAAGTAGCTGCGAGGTCGCTTGGTAACATTACCGCTCCTGCTGTGCACCTTCACCTCATTATTCTCAGACCAGGGAATAATTGCTCGTGGGTGAATCTCTGCAGGTACCTATTCAGGCAAAGCGATCGGGCTGGGTAGATTTACAAGGAGCTGGACCCTGGAAAGGACAGAAATTACGAGCACCACTACCCACTCCCCTTCACAGCTTAAAAAAAAAAAAAAAAAGCCCAGGCAGGGCAAAGGAAAGTTGCTAGCTATTTCTACCTTGCAAGGACTAGCGATCGTAACATACAGGCAGTTCCAACACACCGTAGGTGCTGACAGCAGTCTAATTTGAGCGGCCTGAGCTACAAAGCAAAATGCTTTGAAATTGAAGGTGTGTTGGACTCACAGTAATTTCTTAAACTGCTTGGTAAGAATCCACTTCCTGTGGTTGTTCTATAGGTCCTGTCCTCTTCTCTGGCAAATTTTCAAAGTACAGTATCTACAGCTTTTCCAAACCTAAGAAGTAGTAGAGGGATTCCCCCTTTCTTGATAATTTAGGACAAGAACTGGCAGTGCAGAGAGGGAGCAATGGGACAAGGACCAGGGCTAGTATCTTGGGTTCAAACTTTACAACAGGCCAGTTGGACAACAGATTCGCACCCCAAAACTGGAGTAGCTGCAAGTCACTCAAAAAAGCTGATGAGATTCCAATTCCCGTTAACTGCAGTTAATTAATTCTAGGTAATTGCAGTGATGTGAGCAGCTAATATGGACGACTCAAGATGACAGTCACCGGTTTGTTCAGGAGCTATTTTGGCTGTGTGAATACCAGAGTCCATGGAAAGGTACATTATTACAGAATATAGCATCCGCTCAGGGACCCATTCTAGGACAACATTTTCTGTGACAGCAAACATTCTGATCCATTACCTCCTGTCGGTAAAATGTTACTCTGAGCCAGTGAATGGAAAATAAAGCACATCATTTATCACATCTGACATATGTTTCATAGAACTTCTGATGGTGTGCTTCAAAAAGCAGTGAAAAAAGAGAAGGGAATTTATGTATATGACCGGCCAAGTTCCCACAGAGTTATTCAAATGCTGGTGATACCATATAATTAATGATACGTGAGGATGTCAAGCGTGTCAGCTAGACATCTTTCATTGTTACTTAAACTGAAAAAATAAAATAGGTTCACCAAGGAGATGAGCGAGAAGAAATAATTCTGATGAAAAAGTTTCTCAAAAAAAAAATTTTCTGTAGGAACACAAATTTTGTTCCAGATCCTGCCATAGGACAGAACTGCAATATGCAACAGCTCCAAGTAAAATCATAAATATATAAAGCATGCAAGTATTAAGAAGCTTACCACTGATTACCATGTGATGCATTTTTACATTTCTAAAACTCTCACACAAGTAGGCAGCTGGCATCTTGCAATGCTTTAGGGAATAAGTTGTCAAGTTTCTCACCAAGATTTATATTATTTTTTTTTTAAGCTGAAATTATTTTCTACCACATGGGAGGCAAAAGCGCAGGCAATTTGAGTCAGTTGTGCAAATTTTAACGGAGACTTTGACATCTCTGTAGTCAAGAGTTCTCTGTACCAAACCATATTATCTATCTTAGCCAGCCTCTTTTCTCTTTTCTGCAAAGTCCTGTGTGTTTCTTTGTTAGCAGTATCTTCCCTCAGACCTTGTAGGGGTCTGTGTTCTTGTTGCATTTTGTAAGTGAAGTTTTTATACATCAAGCAGATACAAGATACTCTCTAGTTCCTTGAAGATCAGCCCACATTCTTATCACTTCTGGAAGAAACTAGTTATGTTTTTGCAGCTATAATAGTCTACACACTGAGATAAGACCTGTAGGGAGGGAGAAATAACTTTTATCAGACCGCAGAATACATTAGTAAAGCAAACAATTCCTTTTTCGTACCTTGGTGGGGAGAGGGGAAAGCAGCTGGAATAATGGAGGAATGCGTGTTCTTTTATGTAGCATTTGATCTAGTAAAAGATGGTGCTTGTTTACGTATCTTGCCATTCCTATACAAAAAGCATCAGAAGATATTTTCTGGTATTATCCAGGGAGTTCCATAGTAATTTTTCTCTGATCATCCAAGGTCATGTGCAACTCTCAATAGGAAATGTTCATCGCTTGTTTCTAAGTTAATGACAAATCAATGAATTAGTGTAGATTAAATACTTTCTCTGGTATTGGCAATCTTACTTACCAAATCTTTTAAAAAATTGTCAACAATATTCAAATTAATGAACTTTACTGAATGCTACTACCACTGAGGATCATTCACACAACTTCAAAAAGGCCTGAGTTAGAGGTTAGCAATTTTAACAATGATTTTCTTGATGTTTTTCATCTTGATCCTTGTCCCTTAGGTTCATGTTGTTCATACCAGAGCATTTTGGTATCAATACCTTTTTAGGCTGGTGTAAAATATCTGCGAAGCAGTTCCGGATGCAAAATAGCTGCAGGGTCAGGAGCTGATATCTTTCCTGTTGCAGGCAAATGCATGCACCACTGGAAATGGGTCAGCAAATGGCTTCTACGAAGAATAGGTGGAGTGCACTACTGATTACTCTTTTATCAGTGTCTAGTGTTCAGGGTTTGGGAAAATAGCGCTGAGTTATATGAAATTAAATTGCCTGAAGTATAAGGAAAGGCAAGAAGAAAACAGATCTGGGGATAGGTGTTAGTATTTTCAAACCATTGAATTCTAGTACAAGGACATAAAGTTTTTGTTTTTTTTTTTAAACTGAGGACAACTATTACATGCTACCACCAAAGGCAAAACTCGCCCTCTGGATGCCATATGATTAAGCCACAGGGTCAGATACACAAATTTGGAGTTATTCCCTGCCTCTCTCTAAGCAGGCATCAACCTGTGCTTCTTCCTTCTGGGCAGCTTGCAGGGCTGGAGTATTCAGATATCACTGCACCAGATAGTCCATGTCTGTGACCCAATTCTTCAAATTTTGATTCCTGTGGTGAGTTTCATCTGTTTAGACCTGGAGAAATAGACCACTAGATTACTTTAATACTCCAGGGAGTTGATTATGCCTTCTGTATGTATTTTATTTTTTCTTGACATGCACTGCCTCATCAGCTTTAAAGATATGTTTAATAGTCATTACATTTTCATCAAAGTGCTACCAATGCAAAACACCAATGCAAGATGAAGAGAAACTAAATACTTCGGCATGAAACATACACATCCTTACAAGCACCTGTACTCTTTGATGTTTGAAGCTTTGTACCATTTCATGCGTTAGAGAAAAAAAGTGTTCCAAGTTGTTGACCATTAATATTGCTTAGCTGTAATCCCTCTTCCCTCTCAGTGGAACCATGTAGTCGCACTCACGCATGCACGCACGCACGCACGCACGCACATACACACACAAAAAAAACCCCCCACAACTTCTAAGTGCACATGCTTTGGAGAAGATTTTCCCAGTAGGCTCCATAGTCTATACAGGATTTCCTTCTGCAACTATTTAATGAATGTTTTAAGTTATTAATGACTGTGTTAAAGGGATTGTATACAAAGGATGGCTCAGTCTCTGAATTGTTTAGTGCAGACATTCTGGTTTTTGGACAGAATTGTTGCAGTTAAGTTGTGTGTCCTCTGGGGTGTTCCTAAGGACAAATGATGCAGACACTACAGTCTGCTAGGTAATGGGAAAAAAAGTGACATGTATGTGCTTTATGAAGGTTAATCTGGTGCTTAAACTAAGACATTTGATGTTTTTCCCCAAATAAGACTAATCAGAATATCTACTTTGCATAGAGACACATTCTAAATATGCTATACACTGTGCATGAAGGAGCAAACACTTCACATAGATGTACAAAATGTTTTTGCTCACAAGGCATGCAGATTGGTCTCTTGCATTTCTAAGAGGAATGCTGCTGAAGAATTATCTTGCTGTGATTAAGCAATCTAATTTTAAAGCCTGGAAAAGAGGTAATCATCGAGACACAGGCTTTAAGTTAAGCCAGAGAGTCTACATACTTAGAGAAAAAAACCCCAACCCTTTCCATTTCTCTATTCTGTGCATAATTAAGGAATAATACCCTCCTCCTAGTCAGGGTTATAAGATTACATCAAAGTAAAAAAACAACAAAAACCACACCGAAACCTTAAATGAAAAATTCTTCAGAGGTACAAAGCCTAATTATAAGAATTAAAGTGCCAAATTCTGGTTTTGCCAATCCAGCAGGTTTGCTACACTTAGTCCTAGAAGAAATGTTATTACCAATAATTTTCATAAATTTTCAAAGTGACACCTGGGTAGTTTTTAAATACACCACCGCATCGAAGCATAAAATCTTGGATTGATGGTCACTGGTCTTTGGGACTATCTCTCTGCTGCTACAGAAATTAAGAAAACCAGAACAGTTTCTATAGTTATCTTAAAATGATTGCTCATACTGAAAAACCTGAAATGCTTTTATGAAGCAATGCCTGTTGGGTATGTTCCTTTGCCTTTTCTGCTCTAATGTGAAGATCCCTCTCTTCCTTATAGAGCTGGACAAGATAAAGACAGATGCCATGTTATAGAGTGGTTATCATATCTCTTGAGGTACCTCTCAAGACCATCTCATGGAGGTAGAGAAATACCAGAACAGTAAGTCTTGTACAGATCAAGAGCAGGTTGACAGCTGTGACACTCTTGAGAACAAAATATTTTATTCATCAATAAAACTATAGTTTACAGTAGTATTTACTAAATAAATTATATAATTTCTCTTTTACAAGAAATAAACTAAAATCAAAAATATTTCAAAGACAATATATGTACACAACATAAGGCCTTGTTATAAATAACATTTTTGTCTCCTTTTCACCAACAGTGAAAGTATCTTTAGAGGCTCATCTTCATATAGTATGTGCAGAGGTTTACCCTAATTCTTGTATGACATTAATTCCAATTTCCACTGACGTGGACCTAAGTGATTAGAACTGAAGGGTCAAAACAAATGAAATTAATTTTATTCACCACTGTGCTGTTTTTTAAATCGGTAAAGCAGATAATAGATTTTGCTTGTGCATACTTACAGAATGCATGCAAATGAAACCACTAGAGACCTGATATGAAAATATCACTTTCAAGTCCAAAAAAGGTGATTGGCAATATAGTAGAAAGCAGCCTGAATACACAGTTCTTCACAGTTCAGCAAGCAACAGCAGATGATAGCAGAGTGTGCAATGTTTCACGTCATTTTTGCCAAGTCCATCAGTTCTTTCTATGGTTCAAAGATCCTGACACTTTTAGAATAAGTTCAGTTGATTATTACTCTTTCTCTGTTAGGCTCAGCAAATTCCTCCTTCTTAAATCAGGAGTGCAGAAAGTGCTCTTCATTAACCACAGTCACTTCTCTGAGTTTTACTCTTCGTGTGTTCTTTGTTACTGGAAATACAGAAACGACAAGTCAAGTCAAGAGTTGTGTTCATTTGTTTTCTTACAGAATTATAAACAGGTAACATCTTTCTTCCCCTAAACAGGCTGCAGCACAGTTTGGCAGTGATTCTTTTCTTACCTTGCCTGCTAATCAAAAGCTTTGGGTCTCTTTTCTTGTACAACAGCTAAGCCCTGTGGTTTTGCAGACACTTGCATTACGTGAAATAGAACCACTTGCTGCTGCAAAATGCTGAACACTCTGGACATCAGAGAAGACAGTCCAAACTGAGAGCACTCAGCAGTTCACAACATCTTTTATTACCTTGCAGAATTGACTGGGGCCTTTGTTACTTAAAAGTGTTAGGGAAAAAACTGCAGTCTTTGTATGTCATGTATAAAAGTCCTGTTAATTTCCACAGTTCCCCAGCTGAAAAATCGTACCTATCCAAAAACTTGAAGGCACAACTAATGTTCTAGTCAATGTCATAGCAATCATTCTATTTCACAAAAAAAAATTACTTAATAATGTTAATGAACTAAGGGTTTTCTACAGTACCTTCTACAGAAGCAGCGGTTATGGAATACAAATAGTCGATCACTTCTTAGCATCTTTATGGGGTCAGAGATGAATTGAAGAGAAACTGTTCTTTGCTGAACACCTTATTACTACGACTCAAACTAAGGATAAACTGACAGCTGAACAAAATACTGCAGTAAATTGAATGCATCTCAGCTAATGTATCCAACATGGAGCAAGACACAAAACTAAACCAAAGACATCTGTAGTGACCTTACTCTAAAACCTTATTAAAAAATATAATGAAGGCATAAGTTTCCATTTATTAAACAGATTTTTAAGGTCACCTTTAAATTGTACTTTTCGATACAAGCATTTAACTAACCTTTAAATAGTTCAACAACAATCTAATCTTGACTATGAACAACAGCAAAAAATATCCAAAGGCATTTTTAAAGCTTATCTTAGAAAAAGGTAACCAGTAGATTTAAATCAATATTTTAGTTATGACTTCTAGCACTAGCCCTTGAACCTTGAAGAATGATATTTCAATATCATTCTGTGGCAACCTTTAAACCTGTTACTGTACTGTGCACCAGTGTTAGGGTGTTCATAATCACTGATGCTAGTGAGCACAGTGCTGATTTCTCAGCGGCTGTTCTCTCTCTCTAGATAGCTGTGGTCTGGCAGTGAAAGTCTACCTACTGCCATATTAGCACCAGAATGTGCTAAGGGAGTAAAGCAGTATGTACTTACAGGATGCAGAATGAAGTGAAATTGTTGGGTAAGTGAATAAAATTAAAGAAAGTGATATTTTAAAAAGAGTATGACATAAGGCTAACAAGAATTTAAAAAAATTTAAGAATCAGTTTCGCAAAAAGGTTGAAAAATACTAGTACTGATAAACAAAATGTTTTATGAAGCCAAGATAAATTAGTCAAAATTTTCACTAGCACCATCTGGTTTCTGGCTGAAAGCTCAAATCTGAATGACTGCCAGTCCCTTTTTGGCAGATACAATGGTCACTCAACAAAACTTCAGACCCTCTGGCCTTGTTACTACTTTTCATTCTCTAAGGAGACTAGCAGTATTGCTGATGCTAGCTTTATGCTATTCCACTAATTACATAACACAGTTACGACTAGCTAATTCTTGTTTCATTTCCTCTGATACTTCCAAAGCATTTCAGAGAGATCAGCGATGGAAAAAAAATCAGCAAAATTTGCATAACAGGGTTGGGGAAAACAGATCTGGCAGAAACCCACAGCAACCGCTAACTGCGTGAATCAGTCACAAAAATGCTGTTCAAGGTTCTGATGCCATTTTAAGGAGGTGGGATTTTCAGATGTTCGTCTTTGTGTCAGGTACAGTCCAGTTCTGTGCATATTATTCTGAAAAAAAACTCCATCTATTTCAAGATGCAGGACATGATCCTCTAAGCAACTCTGTAACCACCGCATAACTTTTGGGGTTACTTTGATTGCAGATTTAAGAAACATTATTTTGTGATAGAGACTGAATTTGGCCATAGCAACTGGGTCCGAAATGATAAATAATGGACAAATGACACTACAGGATGTATTCCTGTAATCACTGTCTGGGGTGTCTCACACTGGGTATGTAACGGATTTACAATGTTTGAGCCTACTTGAGGCTTTTTGTATCAGAGCAGTTTTGTGTTCCAGTTCTCTTTTCATGGATTTGTTTTTGAGCTGATTGATTTCCTCATATGGTGCATTAAAAGCACCGGGCATTAGAACGTGTAGTTTAGTGACAATACATGCTGGCATTTTAGCATTTGGCTTACTCAGGTAATGTATTACTTGTAATCTGAAATGGTACCTTTTTAATGTAATCAAGCACATAATTCCCGTGTCTGATTTTCATGCAAGAGTGACTGAAATGTTGCTGTTATGTTGCTTCCTACATAACGTTGCTTCTGCAAGAACACCTCTGCCAAACTACATTCAAGTGCTTGGTTGTTGTTTCACCTCACACCAGGTTTCAGTTTTTCAGTTCAGAGACATAGGCCTCCTTTTCCTCTCCTTTTTAAGATCATGCATGGATGGATCCAGGGATAAGACAGGTAACAGAGGAAAGGAACAGTTACCTCACTGCATAAAACAAGTAGGTTTGCCCCCTTCAGCCTTAATTAAACAGGATTCTACTTTGAGGAAAGAGTGCTTGATTGGTTCCAGTATGCGTATGTAACATTTTAAGGATTATTCTGCTCTCAGGGGAAAGAAAGGAAGTCTGTAAGTGAGGAGGCCTGAATTTCCCTCTCATAGTCCCAGAATTAATGTTCAATATCTACCGTGTTTTTCCATCAGTATCTTCAGAGGAAATGGTGAGACAGAGAAACTGATGCCTCCAGAAAGAGAGCAACATGTCAAAATTTGAGGTATGCAGCACAGTTTGACTGTACACTTTTTAGCTTGTTTTTACATGTATCCTGCCTGGGAACTGCAACATCCCGGGAACTGCTTTAATTTCAGCTGCACTTGTTATTGCCCCACAACAGCACCCTGAAGAAAACTACAACGTGATTAGAAATTAATCAAATGTTATAAAAGACTGAGAAGCAAAAGATTTCTCAATGAAAAGCAAACACCTCACCAAGGAGTTATGGTGGAAGTACAATCCCCTAGCCACAGTTGTATCTAACTAGGATGTTACATTCAGTCAGAGCCAGGTGGGAATTTTCTTCTCTGAACGAAGAGTTTATACTAGAAGAGAAAGCTTAGGGTGCTAAATTGAAAACAGCTGAATGGGTGAAAATATTTGTAAGAGAAAGTAACCAGAAAGATCAGAAGTTAGTAACTGGGCAGTCGGAAGGGTTTGAATATGAACTAGGAAATGCTCAAAGAGACAGGCTTTAACACAGAACTACCGGAGTGAGAACAGAAGAGAAGAGGAAGAGCACTGAAGAGTAAGAAGAGGTAGACAGTTTTGACAGTTTCTAAACTGGCATTTTATAGACCGGTATTTGTAAATCTGCTTATCTATGCATCTACAGCAGCTTTGAAATACAAAATTAATCTCCAGCAATGTTTTAAGGCTTCAAAATCCTATAATAAAATTGGCATTTGGACATAAACCACAACATAAGTAATACTAAATGTAATAATATTATATATGCAATTAATTTGACACAAATCATAGCTACACTAACCAGACTCTAAATATGCTGGGCTTGCTCATCACTACAGTTATTCCATTCTTTTATTTTACTGACGCCCTTATCAATCCTTTGCAACCATATCTTCAGTGGTAGTGACTTCTAAATTATATACAGATTTTGTGACCCCTTCCTTCAACAAGAGGCAATGCTGCATTTCCACGTAACGATTTCTGTACTACCTAAGAATCTTCCATTATAGTTAAATATACAGAAGTATTCTTCAAGCACAATAGTTCATTAATGAAATTCTATAGGCAGGGCATGTATTTATTTATTTAAATCCTGTATTTACCACCAAATGACTTACGATGTACAGCACCACAATGGAGCAAACTTAAAAGTCTGTCACTGTGCTATTTACATGCATGTTCATGTTCCATTGTGAGTGTAAAGAAAATCAAGCCTACTTGCAGTGAACCAATTAAAGTAACTCTTAAGCCTTACTATTCTGATTTTACTGATACTGTAATTTGTCAAAATAATCTGTCAGCTACCTTTATAAGTCATTTCAGGGGCAGGCTGAGAAAACATAGTGGAGTAATTCATAATTGCACATGTTGCTCTTTCAGGGACAGAAAGCTCAATCAAGGAATTTGGGACTTCACTGCAGAACAGAAGGAACAAGGTGACTTTAAGTTATTGTCGTGGTTTAACCTGGCAGACAGTCAAATACCACGCAGCCGCTCACTCACTCCCTGCCCCCCCCCAGCGGGACAGGGAGAGAATTGGAAGGGTAAGAGTGAGAAAAACTCGTGGGTTGAGATAAAGACAGTTTAATAGAACAGAAAAGAGAAAATAATAATGATAATGATAGAATATTCAAAATGAGTGATGCACAATGCAGTTGCTCACCACCCGTGCTGACCAATAACCAAGTAGCGATCGGTACTTCCTGGATCACGCTGACCATTCATATACTGAGCATGACATCACATGGTATGGAATACCCCGTTGGCCAGCTGGGCTGGCTGTCCTGGCTGTGCTCCCTCCCAACGCTTGTTTTGTTTTGTTTTGTTTTGTTTTGTTTTGTTTTCTTGAGCTGAATGTCCTTGACTAGCAGGGTACTTAGCAACAACTGAAAACATCAGTGTGTTATCAACATTCTTCTCATACTAAATCCAAAACACAGCACTAGGAAGAAATTTAACTCTATCCCAGCCAAAACTAGGACAGTTATTCCTTACTTTTTAAGTGAAATTACAATTTTTAAAAGTCTTCCATTTTAGGTACTGGACCTTAGTAACACTGGACTAAGGTCTTCAGGATCAGTTGCACTTCCTGATCTCTCTTAAGAAACTTTTGCACGATTGGGCTTATATTTCCTACTAATCAAATTCCATAGAATACAGTAAACTTTTGTGTTCAACAGCATTTGCTGATATTTAATGCTTTTCTGCTTATATATCAGCTGACAGTGCCTGAACTGACACCAATAAATAGAGCTTCAGGGGAATTTTAAAAAGAGACTAAGTTTATTTCCAGAGGAAGAAGGAAACACTGTTTTACTCTATTGTTTTGTGGATTTCTATGTCAAAGTGCTAAATAGAAGACTGTCACCTTCTGTGTTACTGGCTTATATACAGTACACCCTCTGTTTATCTCAGGCGGCATCTTCTGCTTCTAAGTATCTGAGCTATCATTGTATTTGTGCTGGTTTTGGCTGGGATAGAGTTAATTTTCTTCACAGAAGCTAGTATGAGGCTATGTTTTGGATTTGTGCTGGAAACAGTGTTGATAACACAGGGATGTTTTCGTTACTGCTGAGCAGTGCTTACACAGAGTCAAGGCCTTTTCTGCTTCTCACACTACCCACCAGCGAGCAGGCTGGGGGTGCACAAGAAGTTGGGAGGGGACACAGCCAGGACAGTTGACCGCAACTGACCAAAGGGATATCCCATACCATATGACAACATGCTCAGCATATAAAGCTGGGGAAGAAGAAGGAAGGAGGGGACGTTTGGAGTGATGGCCTTTTGTCTTCCCAAGTCACTGTTACGCATGATGGAGCCCTCTTTCCTGGAGATGGCTGAACACCTGCCTGCCGATGGGAAGTAGGGAATGAATTCCTTGTTTTGCTTTGCTTGTGCACGTGGCTTTTGCTTTATCTATTAAATTGTCTTTATCTCAACCCACGAGTTTTCTCACTTTTACCGTTCCGATTCTCTCCTCCATCCCACCAGGGGGGAGTGAGCGAGCGGCTGTGTGGGGCTTAGCTGCCAGCTGGAGTTAAACCACAACAATATTACATATTCATAAAAGCAAAAGTCCTTTAATATTTTAATTCTCTGCAGAGAAACATTTGAAATTTCTAACTATTTTGTACATCTACTTCTATCTTCCTGCAATCTTTAATTAAAAATTAAAATTATTTTTATAGAATATTCAGTATTTGTTTCCCACTGTATGGCACTAGAATATTTGGAAATAATTTAGATTGGTTTATATTTACTGCTCAGTGCAGATCATGGTTAGTCATATTTTATTCATAAAAGCTAGATTTCTTAAGTTATTATCTGGGTTAAAAGATTTAAGAGAAAATAAACCAATGGAATTTTGAAGTAAACTTGGATTTGAGGATGTTTCTAACAGTGCTGCTTAGAGTGGCAGGTGCACAAAATGCTGGTTTGCTGAACTGAGGAACTCTGGGCTCAGACCAGCCCTTCAGCTGCAAACTCAAAATGTCTCTGTACCTGTATCCTGGAACAAAAATTCTTGCTGTTACCAGGTAAATTCTCAATTTTGACATCAGCTGCACAGTGTGAGTCTGCATGGTGTTCCGTTAATGTAACACCCTAAAACCAATGCTCTTACCTGTAAGAGGAATTTTTTTTTTTAACAACCTCTGCTCCACCCCACCTTACTCGACTTTCTGAATTTGTACACAACACTGTTCAGCCAAATGCCATTTTTAAGCTGTTTTTTATAGTAAGTTAACACATTTTACTACATTGTCATTTTACTACAATGTCTTTTTTTTCATTCATGGGATCAAAAATTCATAGCTCTTAATTTACTAGAGGACTAAAATTTGTCCAGAAAGTTTAGCATTTCAAAGCAGGAGGCAAAGACATCAAAGGATTAGTGGAGTGACTGAAATTAAGCAAGTTAAGATATTTTTCATTATAATATCTAGCGGGTAAGACTACAGCAGCTTGCCTTGCAGTAGAAACACAGACAAGGATTATTAACCACGGGATTAAAGGAAAATCTGGGAATGCCATTTTATGCTACATTTTCTGCTCATGCTTTTAAAAGGTCAAAATGTATCTTGTAATCTTTTCAACTGAGGCTTAAATCAGCTAATGCAAACATCATTGATTTGCTTTATTTTTGAGACATACATTAGATATTACTGACCTGTTCCTAGTGTACTCAAAAACATGCATCTTTCCCTTCTAGCCTGCATTTAATTATCCTCCTATAAAAATAAAACTGCCTTCTGCCTCAGCAGCAGTGAATCAAACTGATAACACACAGCACTGATCCTTTAGTATCAGACTTTCCCAACCAGAGGCTAACTGTTGTTTCAGGGTTCACTGAAGGATATTGGGGGACATTAGGAACTAAAAGATTAGTGAACAAAACTCTTTCTTCCTTTCTTCCACAAACACCTCAGGGGTACATGTGATTAAGTTACAGCTCTCTTCTAGAGCAATCTGAAAATATTTAAGGAGGCATCAATACAATGTGTGGGACAGGACCAAGAAGGCAGGGGTAAATAATTTCTCAAGATGAGTTTGCCACTTAAGAATAATGTGCTTAGCCACAGTATCCAATTTCCTTGAAGCTGTCGGCTGTTGCATACCTAGACACTTGAGGTATGTGCCACTACCTTGTCTCAATTATTGAATTTTGAGTTTGGATTTTTCAGGGTGCAGAGAAAGGGTGCTGCTAGGACAAAAAACATCTGATTCTCTCCACTTAAGACCTATTTATTCTTCCAGACCTTTGCTCAGAGGAATAAACACTGGGTGTTTGTATAACGTCCAGAATTGGGTTTTATTTATTTTTCCGTTGATATTGATCAGTGGAATACACATATACTTACTGCAGTTTCCCAGACATAATAGTAATGAATGTTTTACAAGCTGAAAACTAAAGAGATCATCATCACACCTGAAACTCGTAAGGACAGTTTTACAGACAGTATTACCTATGCCTGTCACTAGATTTTCAGATCATTCCACCATCTTTAGACATCAAACTTTAAAAAACTTCACAGTGCTGAGCAGTGTTAGTGATAAACAAGATTGTTATATTATAAACCAAGTTAAAAAGTTATCGACAAGAAGTGGTTTCTCTGTTAAGTGGGGCCAAGAGAACCACAGAACAGCCCAGGTTGGAAGGAATCTCAAGAGATCATCTGGTCCAACTTTTCGTGGGAAAGGGAGCCTAGATGAGATTATCTAGCACCCTGTCCCATCGCATCTTGAAAATCTCCAGCGTTAGGGACTCTACCACGTCCCTGGGGAGGTTGTTCCAGTGATCGATTGTTCTCACTGTAAAAATAGTTCGTTCTTATATCAAGATGAATCCTCTCCTGATGCAACTTGTGGGGACAAGTTGCTCCCTGTGAAGAGCAAGCCTCCATCCTCTTTGTAGGCACCCTTTACGTACTGGAAAACTGTGATGAGGTCCCTCCTGAAACTTCTCTTCTACAGGCTGAAAAGACCTAACTCCTTCAGTCTTTCCTCATGTGGCAGGTTCTCCAGCTCTTTGATCATCTTCGTGGCCCTCCTTTGGACTCTCTCCAGTCTGCCCATGTCTTTTTTTGAATTGTGGGGCCCAGAACTGGACCCAGTACTCGTTATGTGCGGCCTGACAAGTGCTGAGTAAAGTGGGATGATCATGTCTCTATCTCCGCTAGTAATGCTCCTGCGGATGCAGCTCAGGATCCGATTTGCCTTGGTTGCTGCAGCAGTGCACTGCTGACTTGTGTTCAGGTTGTTGTCCACCAGGACCCCCAGGTCACTTTCAGCAAGGCTGCTCCCCAGCCACACAGATCCTACGCTGGGCTCTTTGGTTATGTCATCCCAGATGCGGGATATTTGCACTTGTCTTTGTTAAACTTCATACAGTTCTTGCTAGCCCACTCTTCCAGCCTGTCCAGGTCTCTCTGAAAGAGAGCTCTCCCTTTTGATGTGTCCACCTCACCAGCCAGTTTGGTGTCACCAGCAAACTTGGGGAGGGTGCTTTCAGTCCCATCGTCCAGATCATTTATGAAGATGTTGAACAACATGGGACCCAGCATCAATCCCTGGGGCACCCCGCTTGTGACAGGCTCCAGTGGCCTTGCAACAATGTCAGCCACTTCTGTTAACACCCTGGGGTGGATTCTCTCCAGGCCCATCAATTTATATGGGCTGAACTCTTGCAGAGGGTCACTACTGGTGAGTCAACCCATGCATTGTTGTAGCTACTTGATTCTGTGAGCTGCGTTCCAGCTACGCCAGTAGAAACAGAGTCAAAGAAGGCATTGAGGACCTCTGCCTTGTCAGCATTATTAGTAACTCATTTTCCTGCCCTGTTTAGTAACGGGCCTATATCTTCCCTGTGCTTCTGCTTAACTGCTCACATATCTGAAGAACCTCCTCTTCTTCTTGACATCTGGCCAATTTAAGTGGAGCCTTAACCTTCCTGTCTGCATCTCTGCATGCCCTAGCAAGGTTCTTGTAGTCCTCAATGGGTATTTGGCCGCCTTCCCATAGCTCGTATGCTTCTTTTTCGTTTTTAAGCATATCCAAAAGCTCATTGTTAAGTCTGGGCAGTCTCTTGTTCTGCCTTCCTCCTTTCCCTTTGTAAGCGATGGACAGTTCTTGTGCTTCCAGGAGGCTGTTCTTTAAAAGTTCCCAGTACTCACAAGCTCATTTGCCCTCCATGCATGCTTCCCATGGAATCCCTTGCTTCTGGGCTTGAGTATACTGAAGCTAAAATCCAGGGCCTTTGTCCTACTAGTGGTCTTCAGTGTGCTCAGCAGGATCTTAAACTCCACAATGCGATCGCTGTATCAAAGACTATCATTGGCAGTCTTTTTGGTTTGTGAGCTGTAAATCTAGCAATGCGCTGTTCCTAGTTGGCATATCCAGCACCTGTAGCAGGAAGCAGTCTTCATGCATTCCAGGTATCTCATGGACAACTTGTGCACCACTGTGTTGTTCTCCCAACAAATGTCTGGGTAATCGAATTCACCCATGGGGACCAGGTTCTGTTGGCCCAAGACTTCCTTGAGCAGCCAAAGTAAAGTTTCGTCAGCCTCATCATCCTGGTTGGAAGGTCAGTAACAGATACCTAACACAAGATCCTCCTTGGTGATGAACCATCTAATCTTGATCCAAAGGCATTCAGTAGAACTTTAGGGGTCTCTATAGCTTTCCTCTTTTTTTATGAAGTGCAACTCCACCTCCTCTTCCTCCCATCCTATCTTTCCAAAAGAGTTTGTAGCCATCCATTGTGGTCTTTCAGTCATGTGAGTCTTCCCACCAAGTTTCTGCGATTCCTATCATATCATAACTCTCAGACTGGGCATGAAGCTCCAGTTCCTCCTCTTTGCTGCCCAGACTATGTGCATTGGTATACATGCACTTGAGGTGGTTGGACTTAGGGTTCTTGCCTTTGTAAAGGGTTAGGGAGCATTGCCCACTACTCTAGTAGGTATGCTCATCCACCCTGTTGCTTATGAATATGTAGGTGTCACAGCTCTGGATCCTACCCCCCAAGTGTGTTAGTTTAAAGGACAATTCACTAACACAGCCAATCTGCTAGCAAAGTTAGGCTGAAAGGTATTACTCATTTGTCCATTTCCTATAACACTTCAGGATTTGTGAGTCCCTCTTAACAGACCACTCATGTCAACATCATATCAGCAACAAGCCCAATTAACACAAGTCCTACAGGAATAGGCTGATTTAATGGGCTACTTGAGATCACAGTTAACTAAATCAATTCTACATCTAACTGGTCACTGGTACTTGCTACTGTCTTGTTTCAGTGGAGGCAGGATAGACAACAACTCCCCTAAGTGTGCAGGACTATTAAATTAGTAGCTGTTAAGTAGGTACTGTATATACTCAAGTGTTGCTGGCTAAAAAGAATTAAAAAAAAATCAGTGGTACAGCCTATAGAGAAATAGCATGGGGATCAGACACAAACATGCGACAAACATGTTTCATCTTGACATAAGATCAGACACGAACATGTTTCATCTCAACACAAGAAAAGTTTTTTCAGGATGAACAATCAATCACTGAACAACCTCTGCAGGGATGTGGCAGAGTCCCCATCACTGGAGGTTTTCAAGATGCGATGGGACAGGGTGCTAGATATTCTCATCTAGGCTCCCTTTCCCATGAAAGGTTGGACCAGATGATCTCTTGAGGTCCCTTCCAACCTCGGCTGTTCTATGATTCTCTGATATTCTGGATCTCTTAAGACAAAAATCAAGAAACTCTAGAGATAAGAAAAATAAAGAATGCAGTGGACTTTATCTAAAAAGGAAACAACCATGCCTGTGTGAAACATTAATTAGAAACTTAATGAACAGACTTTCCTTTTTGACCCTTCCTCCCTAGTACGATTCTTGCCAAAATGTCACAGACATTGATTTATGAAAATAGAAGGAAAATATTACTAGGATAATATCAGAATTGTTTAATTTGTGCTTTAGGAAAACAAACCTTCAGAAAAAAAGCCAAGCTTAACATACCTCCCTCCTATATTTATACTGAGATTTTCAAAACGGCCTAAAAGGGTTAGATACACACAACTTCACTCGATTGGAATTAGAGTTGGGTGCCTACTGCCTTTATGTCTGTGGAATCTGAGCTGTAGATACCGAGAGAATTTTTAAAACACAGGTGATATGAAGACAACCAAAGACGCAGACTTGAGCTTATCTTTCAGCGGTCAGATAAACTGCTCACTAGGAATCAAAACAGCAAAGAAAAGATAAATTTTTAATCATATTCCAGCCACCACAACTGGACAACCCTTCAGAGCAGAAAGGGGAGCCATTAATGTACTTCATATTGAGCTTTTACTTCACTGGCTTCAAAATCACTGATGTAAACACAGAACTTTCCTCTCTGAGAAAATCTAACTTCTACATTGTAGAATATTCAACATGAAGAGGAAAGATTTTTCTTTTCTTTTTTTTTCTCCTATGGAAAACAAATAATGGGAAGAAAAACCCCCTACCATTAGAGAAAAACTGAAGGGCATTTTGGCATACTTCACTATTAACACAATAGTTAATAGACACATAGATTCTTGAAGGATTTGCTTTAGCAAGGTACTTAAGCATAGGTCTCATATAAGAAATACCTCCGTGAACCTCTGGATCTTCAAGTTAAGCATGTATTTTAGTCACTTACTGAGCCTGAGTCAAAGGAATTACAGGGGAAAAAGCCCATCAGAAACAATTTGACAACTTACTAAGTAGACATCCAAAACTGAAGCATTATCATTTTCCATTTCCAGTGTGCTCTGTTCTGAAGTCAAATAGATGGCACTGTCTTCTAAAGTGAATGTTGAACTCGAAGGCAACCCTTTACTGCAAAGAGAAGGGAGACTACAGTCAACCAAAAATACAAGTTACAGAGAGCACGGTCATAGATACATAAAATACATTTCTCTCTTAAATGTAAAAGCTTCAAATACTTGAAAAGAGGGAATGTAAATGGACAAATATAGATATGTTGACAATGCCTAGATAATTGGCAGCTCATATTTGACTAACGTACACAAACCATAGCTTCTGTTTTTGCATTAACTAAAATTTTATCAGGAAGTTCCTGAACTTTAATATTTATTTAAAGAATGAAACTATGTCAAAGTAAATGTGGGATAATTTCATTAATTTCAAAAGAAGTTACTTCCACATCACACATGGTGTAAATTTTGGCAGCATTTCTTAATTCAAAATAGGGAAAAAAATTCAGTAATTAGGCAAAGTAGCACTGGATTTTCTCATGCAGATACGGGATCACTTGCTGCCAACAGTTCAGAAGGGAAAGTGGGAGAACAAGAAGAGTGTACTGTAATTAGTACAGCTCTGCAAGGAAGTGGTATTTACAGAGCAGGTGCACTCTATTATTTCATTCATAGATATGATTTTTTGTTCTCTGCTATCCAGAAAGAATGTGAAACTGCAAATGTATCTGCACAGGAATCTTGTTTTGTTTGTTAACACACTTGGAACTGCAAAGCTGAAACTCTCAAAGGTGTTTTAATGGAGTTAGGTGTCCATTATCACATGTCCTCATGGTTGCCAGAAACTATCAGACTCCAGGCTGCCTTAAAAACTCAACTGTCAGTTTTGCAGAGACATATTTTAAAAGTTCTTACCTATTTACACACAAGGTGAAAAGCAAACAATTCTGCATTATAACTGGGTATGAAAACATGGTTACAGCCATCAGTCCAGGAATTACTAATTTCCCCCTCCCTTTGCACTACTTTGTAGTTTAAGTATGTTTCAGATGGGATATAATTTCAGAAAGGGCAAAGCTAGTATGCAAAATAGAAAATAAATTAAAATGCTCAACAAAATAATAATCATCAGTCATCTTCATGTCGTATTAGTATCAAGTGCACAGCATTACATTCGCCACACTACAATGTTCCTTTTTTTATATATTGTGTTAGGCATCTTTTCAATAGCAAGACTATTTCTTTTGTCCCGAGGGTGATCCAGCTCCCACTGACTTAGTAGCATTTTTTTCACACCCGTTCCTTGTATTTTATTGAGCAACATTTCAGTCACATCAGTTTTCTGCCAATGCTTCATTTTACTGAAGGGGGGAGGGCAGACAGGAAGGGAAAAAATGGGCTGTTGCCAAATGTTTAACTATGTTTTATCATCTCCCACAAAATAAGCTCTGGCATGAAAGATACTACTCTTGGCAAAAGGGGAGGGTGGGGGAGAGAGTCACTTTTGCGTGCAGAATTTTGATCTCTGCTGTGGCACAGTTCAGGCCTCTGAATGTGCAAAGGCCCATATATGAAAACCACGTGGCACGAGATGAATGTGCAGTGAGCAGCTACTACTGCTATAAAAATATGCAAACCCAGTGGTCAACCCTTCCTTCTGGAAAATAGTGCTCTGCATTACTAACTGTAAAGCAAGTCGGGCAGGCTGTGGTGTATACCTGGCTTTCATTCCTGCATCAGGTTAGATTTAAAAGCAAAAAAAATTGAAATAGTTATTCCTTTCATATACGTATCAGGCCACATCACTGCCACCTTTACTGCTGTTATTTTTAACTTCCAGAAACCTCTGGAACCTGTACTGAAGACAAGGTAAGGATTCTGCAATACACACCAGTGGCATTTTATTTTATATCCTTCACGTATCAGAAGACTAAGACCTAGTTCTCCTGTTATTTTGGTTTAATTCACTGGCTTACTGTGACACTTCTCTTCTCTACTTTTCCATTAGAAGGCACTGCACTAATTTTGTTCTTAGTTTGTTAAATTATGATCTATGTTGCTTCACAGCCTGCTGTGGATAGCAAACAATAGCAACATGAGTTCAGCACTCAGTCTGGGGATTGTTAAACTACTGCTTTTACCTGTAAAATAAAGACAATGCCACCTCCCCTTTGGAGTGTGCCTCTTTTTTTTTTTCCTACCTGTTACAGAAACACACTATACAGCCAGGCAGAAAATGAAGGTTGAAACAAAAACTGCATGTTAAGGGAAGTCAAAGAGAAGCTCCTATAAATGTCAAAATTTGGTTATTTAGTAGTGAACTTCCTAAAAAAGAGATTTAATATATAGAAACAAATAATACATAAAAAAACATAAATTAACATACAGAAAGAAAAGGGAGAAAAGGGGCAGAAGAAAGTACAAAGATACAGTAATCTTACATACAGAAAACCAGCAGCGACTAAAGTCCCTTGAATAAAATCAGGCATGAAAGAAGAGAATGAAACAACACAGATGCTAGTCCACCTTTTTCTCACGATCAAAGATCCACAACTTATTTGCAGATAGCAATCTCCTTGCTGCTGTGATTTCACACTGAATAATTAGAGAAAAACTCTGCAAGTAAGAAAGACTCATCTCCTGCATGAAGAATTGTTTTTTAAAAGGAAAAGTGTAGGAAAAGCATTGCAAGACAGAGCTTTCTTTCATATATTTTAAGTTCAATAACTGGAGGTTTTTCTCTATTTAAAAGAACATGAACTGTCCACTTTGGGAAGCTAATCTGTAATGTCTATAAAGAAGAAAGCGGAAATTCCAAGTCACTGCCATGTTAATTTGCATCTGGAGCCCATGCTGGTGTCAGTGTGAAAGCAACCGCTTTTGCCAGGAGCTGAACTCTGCTGCAACTGCAGTATAGTGCTTACGTGTAATAATGTAATAATACCTTCTTGGTTACAGCTGCTTAGTTAGAAATCATTTTCGTGGCAGAATATGACAAGTTTTGTTTGTTGTACTTACTGTGCAATGATAGCACGAAGAACATGCATCCCAACTGGCTAAGTGACTATGAACTACAGGAAGACATGTATAAGAACAAGATTTCCAATTTTCCTATGAAAAGGGGGAAAAGCAAGAAGCTTGGGTTTTTTTTTAAGGTCTCATCCTTAGTGTTAATGCGGATCCTATTTTAAGAAGCACTTATGTCCTTATGCTGAAGTGAGAAGAAAAGCCATACTTTGACCTTCTAAATCAGCGCACTTCAACACATTTAATCAAAAACCAGGCTCAAGTTCTCTTCTTCTTGAGTAGAAATAAAATAAACCCTTCATTTTCCAAAGTCCTTCTAAAATGCTCTCTTGGATATGACATGCAAAAGAATCCTCACTCAAATTAGCTCAAAAAGTTAAAAATAGGGATTGCTACTTGCAAATATGAAAAATGGGGTGTTGAGTGCAAGATCTTCAGTAGGAACAATTAAATTAGACTGATTTTCTACAGATTGGTAGAACAGTGTAACTTTTACACATTTTAATCTAAGGATGATATATGCAAGATCCTATAAAGTTTCTACGGAATAAAGGAAAAAATTACACTTTGTCAAGGAACTAGCATAACCAGCAGGATTATCTATAATAATAATAATAAATAAAATAGTAATAATAATAATAAAAAAAAAATCGAAAGACTGGTGTCCTTCAAACCTTCCCAAGTTTTAATTACTATTTCTCTCTTTCTTATTTTATTTATACTAAACTCAAGTGACAGTTTTAGAAATTGTCCCGGTTTCGGCTGGGATAGGGTTAAATTTCTTCCTAGTGCTGTGTTTGGGATTTAGTATGAGGAGAATGTTGATAACACACTGATGTTTTCAGTTGTTGCTAAGTGCCCTCCTAGTCAAGGACAGCTCCCATGCCTACTGACTGAGCTAGATACACAAGGTGGGAGGGAACATAATCAGGACAGCCAGCCCAGCTGGCTAATGGGGTATTCCATACCATGTGACGTCAGGCTCAGTATATGAATGGTAGGTGTGATCCAGGAAGTGCTGATCACTACTTGGTTATCGGTCAGCGCGGGTGGTGAGCAATTGTATTGTGTATCACTCATTTTGTATATTCTATCATTATTTATTATCATTATTTTCCCTTTTCTGTTCTGTTAAACTGTCTTTATCTCAACCCATGAGTTTTTCTCACTCTCACCCTTCCGATTCTCTCCCCGTCCCACTGGGGGGATGGGGGGAGTGAGTGAGCGGCTGCGTGGTATTTGGCTGCCTGCCAGGTTAAACCACGACAGTCCTTTTTGGCGCCCAACGTGGGGCTCGAAGGATTGAGATAACGATAGATCTGACCAAAGTGTGTTAAGGCAAAATTGTTATAAGCATTCGTTATATTGATTGGTCACAATGTTGATGTATTGGCTGTCAAAGTTGTGGGGCTGGCTCTCAATGTTGGGTCATGTAATACCTTGCTTGCAGTATGTGTTCCCTTTTGTGCTGTTTATCATCAGTCGGAACTGGGCCAAGATTATAATTTTGCTGCTGTTTTATGAGGTGATAAAATCATTGGTCATAAGTCTAATCTGGTATCTGTACTCGGCACTGCCGTCATTCCTGTACCTCGGGAATCATCTCTTAGAAATTATTAGTAATTGCACTTTTTTCTCCTCGGAGAATGAATTTAAGGGGGAGACAGGATGGGACACTTTCTCCCACTTGTTCATCTTCCCTTCCATATTGTCAGAAACTCCTTTTTCTTCTATCCTCTTCACGAAGATGTCCACAATATTCCCTGAGAATTCTGAATACCCTTGGGATGTTCAAACAAGCATGATCATATTGCTATGTCTCCTGAATGTGGTTCAGGCCTTGTTTAGGGTTAAACAACTATTCAGGAATACTGTCCAGAGATCAACCCTCAGGAACAAGAAAAGAGGGAGGGCAAACAACGTTGTCTCGTCTGGGCGGACGGAGCGGTGAGTCTCAGGGGCGGTGGGCAGCGGGAGATCAACCCCGGCAACAGACACGGTGGCTACTCAAAACCCCACGACAGGTACTGCGGCCACTTCAACCCCCACGACAACCCCTGTGGCTACTCAAACCCCGGCAACAGTCACCGTAGCTTCTCCAACCCCTGCGACAGGCACTGCAGCCACTCTAACTCCTGCAACAGTCACTACAGTTACTCCAACCCCCATGAGAAGCACTGCAGCTACCCAAACCCCAGCAACAGGCACTACAGCTGAACCAGAGGACCAACCGTCGCTGGTATCCGTTGCCCCTGTACAGAAGAGGAAACCTTGGAAGCGGAGATCAGGTCATTTAGAAAGGAATGATGAAGGAGCAGGGACATCACGAGGAGAGGAGGAGGAAGAGGAAGAACTCATAAACGAGACGGAAACCACCCGATCCCTATCCCTGAGTGAGCTGCAAGATATGCGGAAAGATTTCAGCCGTCGTCCAGGCGAGCATATTGTTACCTGGTTGCTCCGATGCTGGGATAACGGGGCCAGTAGCCTGGAATTAGAGGGGAAAGAAGCCAAACAGCTGGGATCCCTTGCTAGGGAAGGAGGCATTGACAAAGCAATTGGAAAAGGGACACAGGTCCTCAGCCTCTGGAGGCGACTGCTGTCAGGCGTGAAGGAAAGGTATCCCTTCAAGGAAGATGTTATATATTGCCCAAGCAAATGGACCACTATGGAGAGAGGTATCCAGTACCTGAGAGAACTAGGCGTGCTGGAGGTAGTTTATAGTGACCTGGACAATGTCCGAACACCCAGAGATCCAGATGAAGTCCAGTGCACACGACCCATGTGGCGGAAATTAGTACGGAGCGCACCAGCATCGTATGCCAATGCGTTGGCAGTACTGTGCTGGAAAGAGGAAGAAGCACCAACGGTTGATGTTGTGGTTAGCAATCTCCGGGAATACGAAGAAAGTGTCTCCTCCTCCCTTGTCTCAGCTGTGAAGAAACTGTCCCGGAAGGTCCAGCAACTCGAAGACGATAGGTCCTATTCTCCACCTGTATGGACCAGTATCTCAGCCATTAAGAGTCAGCGTTCTTCTCCTCAAGAGAGAGGGTATCGAAAGTACACACCACGGGGCACCCTGTGGTTTTACCTGCGTGACCACGGAGAGGACATAAGGCAGTGGGATGGAAAACCTACCTTGACCCTAGAGGCACGTGTACGTGAGTTGCAACGAAAAACAATCACACAAGGGGGTTCTCCCAGGAAAAATGCTGCTCCAGTTGTCAGGAAAAACCTGTCTCACAGTGGTCCAGTTTCCAGTGAACAGTTCCCCAGAGAGAGTAGAAGGGCTGATCTTACTTTGGATTGTAATGAAGGAATTCTTGACTCATGTTTGCAAGAAGTGAGAAGCGGATACTATGACCAGAACTAGAGGGGCCCTGCCTCCAGCCAGGTGGAGGAAAGGGACAACCGGGTTTACTGGACTGTGTGGATTTGATGGCCTGCCACATCAGATCCACAGGAGTATAAGGCTCTCATAGACACCGGTGCACAGTGTACCCTAATGCCATCAAGCTATGAAGGGGCAGAACCCATCTGTATTTCTGGAGTGACAGGGGGATCCCAAGAGTTAACTGTATTGGAGGCCGAAGTGAGCCTGACCGGGAATGAGTGGCAGAAGCACCCCATTGTGACTGGCCCAGAGGCTCCGTGCATCCTTGGCATAGACTACCTCAGGAGAGGGTATTTCAAGGACCCAAAAGGGTACCGGTGGGCTTTTGGTATAGCTGCCCTGGAGACGGAGGAAATTAAACAGCTGTCCACCTTGCCCGAGCTCTCGGAGAACCCTTCTGTTGTGGGGTTGCTGAGGGTTGAAGAACAACAAGCACCAATCGCTACCACAACAGTGCACCGGCGGCAATATCGCACCAACCGAGATTCCCTGATCCCCATCCATGAGCTGATTTGTCGACTGGAGAGCCAAGGAGTGACCAGCAAGACTCGCTCACCCTTTAACAGTCCCATATAGCCAGTGCGGAAGTCTAATGGAGAGTGGAGACTAACAGTAGACTACCGTGGCCTGAACGAAGTCACGCCACCACTGAGTGCTGTCATGCCGGACATGCTAGAACTCCAATACAAACTGGAGTCAAAGGCAGCCAAGTGGTACGCCACCATTGACATTGCTAATGCCTTCTTCTCCACCGCTTTGGCGGCAGAGTGCAGGCCACAGTTTGCTTTCACTTGGAGGGGCGTCCAGTACACCTGGAACCGACTGCCCCAGGGGTGGAAACACAGCCCTACCATTTGCCATGGACGGATCCACACCGCACTGGAACAGGGTGAGGCTCCAGAACACCTGCAGTACATTGATGACATCATCGTATGGGGCAGCACTGCAGAAGTTGTTTTTGAGAAATGGGAGAGAATAATTCAAATCCTTCTGAAGGCCGGTTTTGCCATAAAACAAAGTAATGTCAAGGGATCTGCACAGGAGATCCAGTTTTTAGGAATAAAATGGCAAGATGGACGTCGTCAGCTTCCAACGGATGTGATCAACAAAATAACAGCCATGTCTCCACCAACTAGCAAAAAGGAAACACAAGCCTTCTTAGGCATTGTGGGTTTTTGGAGAACGCATATTCCAGATTACAGCCTGATTGTAAGCCCTCTCTATTAAGTGACTCGGAAGAAGAATGATTTCAAATGGGGCCCTGAGCAACGACAAGCCTTTGAGCAAATTAAACAGGAGATAGTTCATGCAGTAGCCCTTGGCCAGTCCAGGCAGGACAAGATGTGAAGAATGTGCTCTACACCGCAGCCGGGGAGAATGGTCCTACCTGGAGCCTCTGGCAGAAAGCACCCGGGGATACTCGAGGTCGACCCTTAGGGTTCTGGAGTCGGGGATACAGAGGATCCGAGGCCCGCTACACTCCAACTGAGAAGGAGATATTGGCAGCATATGAAGGGGTTCAAGCTGCTTCGGAAGTGGTTGGTACTGAAGCACAGCTCCTCCTGGCACCCCGACTGCCGGTGCTGGGCTGGATGTTCAAAGGGAGGGTCCCCTCTACAGATCATGCCACCGATGCTACGTGGAGTAAGTGGGTCGCACTGATCACACAACGGGCCCGAATAGGAAACCCCAGTCGCCCAGGAATCTTGGAGGTGATCACGAACTGGCCAGAAGGCAAAGATTTTGGAATATCCCCAGAGGAGGAGGTGACGTGTGCTGAAGAGGCCCCACTGTATAACAAACTACCCGAAAATGAGAAGCAATATGCCCTGTTCACTGATGGGTCCTGTCGCCTTGTGGGAAAGCATCGGAGATGGAAAGCTGCTGTATGGAGTCCTATACGCCAAGTTGCAGAAACTGCTGAAGGAGAAGGTGAATCGAGCCAGTTTGCAGAGGTGAAAGCCATCCAGCTGGCCTTGGACATTGCTGAATGAGAAAAATGGCCATTACTTTATCTCTATACTGACTCATGGATGGTGACAAATGCCCTGTGGGGGTGGTTGCAGCAGTGGAAGCAGAACAACTGGCAGTGCAGAGGTAAACCCATCTGGGCTGCCGCATTGTGGCAAGATATTGCTGCCCGGGTAGAGAACCTGACTGTAAAAGTACGTCACGTAGATGCTCACATACCCAAGAGTCGGGCCACTGAAGAACATCAAAACAACCAGCAGGTGGACCAGGCTGCTAAGATTGAAGTGGCTCAGGTGGATCTGGACTGGCAACATAAGGGTGAATTATTTATAGCTCGGTGGGCACATGACGCCTCAGGCCATCAAGGATCACATATAGATGGGCTCGTGATCGAGGGGTGGACTTAACCATGGACGCTATTGCACGGGTTATCCATGAATGTGAAACATGCGCTGCAATCAAGCAAGCCAAGCGAGTAAAGCCTCTATGGTATGGAGAACAATGGTTGAAATATAAATATGGGGAGGCCTGGCAGATTGATTATGTCACACTCCCACAAACCCGCCATGGCAAGCGCTATGTGCTCACCATGGTGGAAGCAACCACTGGCTGGCTAGAAACATACCCTGTGCCCCATGCCACTGCCTGGAACACCATCCTGGGCCTTGAAAAGCAAATCTTATAGCGACATGGCACCCCAGAAAGAATTGAGTCAGACCACGGGACTCATTTCCGAAACACCCTCATAGACACCTGGGCCAAAGAGCATGGCATTGAGTGGGTCTATCACATCCCCTACCATGCACCAGCCTCTGGGACAATCGAACGATACAATGGACTGCTAAAGACAACACTGAGGGCAATGGGTGGTGGGACATTCAAGCATTGGGATACACATTTAGCAAAAGCCACCTGGTTAGTCAACACTAGGGGATCTGTTAATCGAGCTGGCCCTGCCCAATCAAGACTCTTACGTACTGCAGGTGGAGATAAAGTCCCTGTCGTGCACATAAGAAATATGCTGGGGAAGACAGTCTGGGTTACTCCTGCCTCTGGCAAGGGAAAACCCATCCGTGGGATTACTTTTGCTCAAGGACGTGGGTACACTTGGTGGGTGATGCGAAAGGATGGGCAATCTGGTGTGTACCTCAAGGGGATTTGATTTTGGGTGAAAATAGCCAATGAACTGAATTTTATGACATCAATTGTTATATGATATTGTATATCATTATTTCTATGGTTGCTATCAATGGTATAGCAGTGAAAATCACCCAGATTAACGAAGAATGAACTAACTCTGATGAAACCAAGCAAAGTGCAACGATGATAGAACTGAATGAGCGCAGCAGTACCAAAATGAGAACTGGCTTCAGGATGCAACAGCCCAACACCACACACCTTCTCTCTGGCCCTGAAAGACTGTTATAACAGATGGAGCCCAAAGTCATGGACTAAATGAACTCAATGGACATTTTAAAGAGATAGTCCATAGACTAAGGGAATGATATCTGTGTGTGCATATATATATATGTATATATAAAAAAAGATGGTGGTGATTAATTGAAATATATCGAAAAATGTGAGACCTAAGCATAACGTAAATGGTATGGAATAAGGGGTGGATTCTGTCCTGGTTTCGGCTGGGATAGGGTTAAATTTCTTCCTAGTGCTGTGTTTGGGATTTAGTATGAGGAGAATGTTGATAACACACTGATGTTTTCAGTTGTTGCTAAGTGCCCTCCTAGTCCAAGGACAGCTCCCGTGCCTACTGACTGAGCTAGGTACACGAGATGGGAGGGAACATAATCAGGACAGCCAGCCCAGCTGGCTAATGGGGTATTCCATACCATGTGACGTCAGGCTCAGTATATGAATGGTAGGCGTGATCCAGGAAGTACCGATCGCTACTTGGTCATCGGTCAGCACGGGTGGTGAGCAATTGTATTGTGTATCACTCATTTTGTATATTCTATCATTATTTATTATCATTATTTTCCCTTTTCTGTTCTGTTAAACTGTCTTTATCTCAACCCACGAGTTTTTCTCACTCTCACCCTTCCGATTCTCTCCCCGTCCCACTGGGGGGGTGGGGGGAGTGAGTGAGCGGCTGCGTGGTATTTGGCTGCCTCATCATAATGTGTCTACTTGCAAGGCAGCCTGCAGGACAGGTAGAACTCTCCTTTCCAAGTCATTGCATAGCCTTTGAAGAAACTTCTAGACAGTATCTTCGAGCACAAAATAAATTAAACAGGTATGATGCAGGGTACTATATTTATTTACTGCTCTCTCTTCTTTTAATTATGTTTTCTTAGTATCTTGTTACATAGCAGTGGTACTCTTTCTAGAGATGTTGTGAGAGGATGAACTTTTCTAACTGGAAATATAATCATCTATGAAATCACACAGGTTACTTTTCTGAAAAAATTATGTACCTTTTACATATCTATATATATCTATAGGCTTGGAGCAGGAACAGGTGAAATTGAAGGGTCGCTCTAGGCTAATTACAAAAACCACACTGGACCACTTGCTCGAAACAGACTGAGGAACTTCTGTTCACAGGAGTAGTCCTTTAGTCTTTGTTAGGTCCTTCTTTTATTGTCAGGGACACTGACCTTCACCTTTCTGGACAGCACTGATCCGCTCCAGGGATAGAACCTCTGCCTCACAAAATACTTGCCTATCTTAGAAAATTTCATTAAGGAAAAACTCCTGCTAGGTCTTCTAAAAAAATTATCTTTGTTACTGCTTTCTTGCCACCCTTCACAGCTAAATTGTTCAAAGTTATTCAGAATCTCCAATAAGGGCAAATACACTATGGCAAAATATGAAGTCTCTAGTTTTGCCACAGTTACTAATCATTTCTACTTAGAGTTTCTAGCCTTTATTTTATACGCAAGGCTCAGAATATCAGTGGGCAAGCAAACAGTTTACATCTGAGAATCAGTCAGCTCTCCTTGCTTTGCTGGAGTTAATGTCTGTTCTGAATTCTTACTTGCTATATGGTAAATCTAAATACCTACACAAAGAAAAGACTTAATATATTAAGAGTAGTTTCACACGCTTAAATGATACATCAGTAGAATGGCATTATAACCACACAGACTACTTTAAATAAGATTTGTAACAAAGCAACATTAATTCTTTCCAGGCTCATACATTATTGAGCATTCTCTAATATCTCAATGACTAAAAGATTAAGTATAAATGGCTCAGAAAACTTTAAATGGAGAAAGAACAGTACTTCTTTTTCAGGAAATCTAGATGCCTCACTGATCCCTCAGTACTGATACTAACCACTCGGTACTTGATACTAAGGACTGATAATCCTTAACCATTTACACTGAATTCCAGGATTACTCAGTATTCCTCTGGCTATGAAAGTGACTCATATTACAACCTAGACTTCAGTGAAAAGCTAGTACGAAAAGCAAATTTCAGATTAATCTTTCTTAAGACTATGAACTCCACGAGACAGAGATCATTATACTACATATATGTATGAGGCTTAAACCACTGAAATTTAGACATGCCTTAGTAAATTAATGGCACTGATGCATCATCCAGATTTGCTTTACACTTCACATTTGAAACCAGAGACTGAAGTTTTGTATTTTGATATGTGTCCAGGACAAGCATTTACCTGGCAAGAACGATTCTCAGTCTTCAATTTCCACAAACACTTCATAAATCAACTACAATAAACCCAAATACTAACTTCCGACACCACTGGAGAGGGGGGAATTCTGGTCACCTAGATGGCATTGTTGTCTTCTAATGCAAGCATATATCATTAAGAAAATATCCAACTGTAATATTAAATGAAATATATATTAGTCTTTTGTCCAACAGTGCTTTTTTGATGCTTCTTCAGGACTGCAGGTAGCAGTGTAGTGCTCTTTAAACCAGTATTCTTCAATCTGCTTTTCTGCTAAGTTTCTTGCTCTGTTAACCTTGTCACAATATTGTTGTTCCAACAGAGCATAATGGATAAGCAAATAAATGCAAATTTTTTATTTGATTAAGTACCCCTGAACACTTTTAGACATTATGCGTTAGTATTTAGAGGTGTTATTCACTACTACAGCTGTAATCCTATAATAGGAAGAAAAAAAAAAGAATGACAGTACACCTTAAAGCATACAAAGCTCTTCAGATACAACAGAATATAGCTTCTACCAGCACATTAATGAGATTTACAAATGATAGCCTTTTTTCAAATTGAATAACTGAGCTGAAACTGACGTGTACATGGAACTTTTGCATAAAAGAACAGGAAGAAATCTCATAATTGATCTCTTAACAGCAACACACATGCTGTCTGCAGTTGGTAACTAAAAGTTCAAATTTCTGCAACAGCATCATCATAGTCATAGCTGCATTGATTTTTAATGCAGACTTCTGGTAGGGCAAACAGAAAATTGGGGGCTGGGGTCACAGGAGAGAGCAAAAGAAATCCCGATATACACAGTGTATCAGAAAGAACACTTCAGCGGAACAGAGGTTTTGTACAATTTCAACAGTGCACTGAGTTCTCATCCTTAATTTTTAGATTGAAAAAGAAAGAAAAGCCAAGCAAAAAACCACATTTTTATAGTTACTTTCTCCCATTCAGTAATGATCAGCCACAGTAAGTGTGCTCAACTGTGCTGTTGCCCTCCTATTGCTAAAACAGTCTGTTGTATTGTGGTTCTTAATTAAAAAAGAAAAAAAGAAGCAACAGTAATTCCATCACAGGAGAACCGGGAAAGCCTTGTTTCATGTTAAGTCACAATTACATGTTGCTTCATTCATAGTCAAATTTTCTTTCTTTCCCATGGGGATTCCCCCAGTGTCTCAGTGCATCTGTTCTAGCATTAGAGCGTTCAAGTCTTTTTTTTCCACCTAGCTGCTTATTTTCATGAAGCTTGCATGAAATTAATCCTCTTTGAATCAGATTCTGACAAATGTCTAAGCGTCAGAAGCTAAGGGTGGTGGGTGGACAGACAGAACATTTAAACCTACCACACAAAAGTTTGTTTACAAAGAAAACCAGACTGGCAAAAGGTGTGATTACGTATTCCTTACAACAGGAAAACTAATACCTACAAATCCCTTCCATTGAAAAAGCAGATTATTTTACTTTTATTTTCTAAGCTGTCTTTGAAAAGGTTGTTTGATAGAATGTCAAGTCATGGGACATTTCAGTTCAGTTTGGACATTTCAGGAAGTTTTGACTGTGTAAGAGAAAAAGAAAAACCACAACCCCTCAAAGCTTTCCAAAATTTCAAGTGGTCTGCACCGAAAAAACAGCAATGCAAAGGTAAGGCAAACAAACAATTGAAAAATATACAGAAAAGCAGAAAGAAGAGGAAAGAGAAGGCAGAAGTCCATACTACATACACATCTTACAGAAAGGAGGTACAGAATACATAAAGAGAAACAAGAATTAGATTTCATGTAGATTATTTTCCTAAACTCAGACATATCAGAAGAATTCAGCAATCCTCCTTATATAACACGGAGTATCTTGGTGTTGCTCTAAAAACAGAGAGGTGAAGTACTCCTTTATGCATCATGGGATTTTGTTTGGGTTTGTGACGTAAGGGAAGTCGTAAGACCTGCTTAAAGATATATTGGAAAGAGACTTTCTCTTGTATCTTGAAACTCCTGTTTAAAACATTTCCAGAAGCACCTGGAAAGGCATTAACCTCCTTCAGCTCTTTGCAATTGTAAAAGCAATGTCAGCTGAGACAACATCATACTGCTCAGAACATTCAGATTTGTCATCTTTAGTTTAATTCGTCTGTACTTTTTAGGAAAACTTTACCTGGAGGGGGAAAAAAATCCTGTTATCACTTCTGCTATAAAAATACTCCCTGATATAATATGTAAGTATTACATTTCCTAAGATGAAGCAAATAAACCATTTCAAAGAAGTGTATTTGGACTCAAAATTGAACATATATTGTAGTGGAAAACAGACCTTTTAGGTACTAAAATTTCTCTGCACCAAATATAAACCTACTTGAGGATGAGTGAAAATCTTTGAAAATTTTAATAGAAGCAATAAATTGTCAATTCTGTTCTGTTACTAAATGAATACTTGCTTATGACAGAACCACTTGACTGAGAAACAGCTGCATAAAACAGAAACCAGCTGTCGTCTGACAAACAAGAAAGCCTACATTTGCTGAATAACACGTCACTTTTGTCCATTTTTTCCTTTTTACTTCCCTTTTTTAGATCAAGTTCCTTTTGTGCTGAAAATTACAGCCATTTTCCCCTCCCCACTACTCTTTCATGCACTACTTTTACAAGTTCCTCTTCACAACACCTCGAGTTTCCGCTAACTCTTCAAGGACTGAGGAATAACTTAGTGAAAAATAATCAGCTAGCAGTCTGGAAAAACACTCCTAATAAGCTGTATGTTTATGACTGCTGCTCAGTCTCTCTTTTTTGCTTTAATCACAAGTTCCTACATGCTGGTCTGCATTATCTACCAATTAGTTATGCTAGTTCTGATCTGTACCAAGCCAGGTCTACATAAACTCTCCTCACATGATACAACCCCAGGAGCCAGCTCTGGCTGAGCAAGTCACCTCCGTCTGCTTAACCACATCAGCAGCAGTTCCTCGCTTCCTACCATGAGTGCTGAGCACCCCCAAGGAGAGATGGCGCTGAACTCCTTTCTCATATAAAATGCCATTTCCATCACCTTGGAGAATGATTACATTCATAGTTGACAGAAACAGAGGGTAATTCCAAAAAACCAAAGGTAGAAATACAGAGTGTGCTTCAAGGTATTCAAAACTATTACTGCTGTCTTTTTAATGAGGCAAATAACAGCTTCTTCCTTCTCACTGGTATGGGCACCTACTGCTCGTTAGCATTAATAGGAGTCAAGGAGCTGTACAGATACCGTATCATTACTATGCACGCAGGATTATCTCCCTTTATTACCCTAAACCAGAGATTTCTGGCTGATTACAAGGAAATTCGTGTACTGCCTACTTTGTGCCAGGACACTTTGAAGGAGGAGGAAAAAGTCTGATGAAGAGGATGCCGAACTGTAATTCTATTAAATAACTTGAAGCAGATCATGATAGTCAATTACATATTTAAAGACTGAAAGCAGGCTCACATTTGTAAACAAATCATTCATTCAGCCTTTGTTTCAAAGACAGCTGCAGGCTTTCTGTTTATCAGAGACAAATGGCAAAGTGATGAGTCCTGCATCACAACTTTTTTTGATACTTAAAAGCAGAACTCCAGCGAGAAAAATCTAAGACATCTAGAACTCAATGCATCATTGTTTTTTGGTGGTTTTACTTCCCTGCCAGCTTTTCTTATGGGAGGACTGAAGTTCCCCCAATGTACCATAAAAACATAAATAAAACTTCAGCTGGATATATTATTTAGTGCCATGAAGAAGGAATGACCTCCCTGCACTGATGCAGAAAGCAGAGGTGGATACAAAACTGCAAGTGCCCAGAATCATCTTGGGGAAATTAGTTTAATACTAAGCATGCTTAGCAGCTTTCTTAAATCCTAAAAAAAAGCTGCTAGCCAAGACAGGGAAGCTAATCCTCATGAGCCGTACATGCTGAGATTGTGACATGAACCAGTACTTGGTCAGGAGAAAAAATTGCCACAGAGCCCTGGCTGAAAAGAATACATCTAGACCAGCAAGGATGTTAGTTGGCCAGCCGCCGTGGCAGATCTCCTGGCTACGGGGAAGGTCTTTTGTTTTGGCACAAGACATGGAGAGAGCTGCATATCTGTGAAAACTGGTGCAAGATCTGCTGTGTTAAAGAACGTGTCCTGTTGTACTGATGAATTGAAAGTATGCAAACCTGGACTGCAGACACTACAGTTCCAATCTGATTTTGTAAGATAAGGGTGCGCAGGGTAGTCGCATAACTGACAACACATACTACATTTTACATTATTTCATTGACTGAATCACAACTGGAGAGTAAAGAAGTCTAAACATAGAATCAAAGTGTAGATCTGCTAAAAGCCTTGTTTATTTTAGAATTATTTTGGAATATGTCCACAGAAAAGTATCATGGACTTACTCACACCTTTTCTCTACAATTAATTTATGGAGAGTAAAGAATATTTGTAATGTTTCGTTTGCAGTAAATCTGAACTCTTTATCCAGACAACTCTGCAGTTCTCCTTTGCTAACTGGTGCTAATACAAAGTAGTTCTGTAGTTTTATTTGATACTTAATGCAAATTTAAAAAAACCAGTACTCTATAACCTTATTTATAGCAAAGCTAAAACTTGGTAAAAGATCATGGAATATCCCTCAGCCAACTTTGTTGCAAACTGGACAAGACTGACAGAAGTTGAATTGAAGGAGCTGTATTTCTACTAGTATGTATTCATTAGTAATTTTATTTGCTAAAGCTTGTGTAGATGCATTTTGGGACAAAATGTTTTGTGATGGTTCTGTAATTAAAACTTCATCTTTGTTATACCCCAACCATATGTCACTCCAATTTTTATAGCAAAACATCAGACATATGGAACATGCCACATCAGTGAGATCTATTTCAACTTAATGCAAATGGAAGCTGAAAATATCACTTTGATCAAGTAACTCTGCAAGTCATTTTACTTCTTATGAAAATGCAGTTGGTCAAATTTTAAGAGCAGGTAAAATCCTACTGCCTCAAGATTGCTTTTAAAATAACTTGATCTTTTTGGACAACATGCAGTTTAAAGTAAAGAACTACATCTTGGCACAAGAGTAAGCTTATCAAATTTAGATAGACACTGTGTAGTCCAGGATTCCAAATTATTCCAAACAAAATTCAAGATACTTAAGTTCACAGCGGCTACCCTTCTTGACAAAAACAGATACAGAAATGGCTATTCTGCAGTACAACATATGGTAAAGAGATTTGCAAGCAGGCAAAACGACACAACACAGCACACTTCAGGTGTACAAGGTAGAGTACAGGCACACACACAGACGATCTCCCAGCAAGACTTACTGGCATAAGCACGGTATTGGACAGTCATGGCTATAGTACATTCAAACACAACTCAAATCACATTCAAACTAACTAACAAGCATCTGCACAACTTTTCTTGAGACTTTCCTGTTTTTATCCTTCCTGGGTTAAAATTAGACAGGTTCTAATCATACCCATGGGTGAATTTTCATAGAAATTCACTTCAGAAAATGTTCATTTCGAAAGAACTTAAAGCGGACCATTCAGCACTGTACATTCAGAATAAAGATCAACTTGAAAGTAGGTCCCTTTTCCTAGCACATCACAGTTTTCTGCAGCTGTTAGGCTACAGCCAAATTAGAAGCATCATCTCCTCCCCTCACCTTAGTGTAGTGTGGTTTATCGCACAGATTAAGGCAAGTTTTTAATGCCCAGTTTAGTTTTGGAACATGACAAAAAATTCAAAGTATACTAACATTTTTGCTGTGTTTATGCTTTCTATTTTGTGACCCCAATCATAATACAAATAACAAACAAATACATAACAAATCCTATGGGCTTATGGCACCCCTCCTTCACTGGAGAGGATCAAGACTGAGCTACAGAGACATTTGCCCCTCTTGCTTTTTCTTTTGCAGAGCCCCCTTCCACTGCATACATTGTCAGACTTTTAGTAAAACAGTGGGGAATGCTCTGCCACATATACAGCCTTTACCTGCTAGAATAGAGCATAGGTTGATCACGTTGATAATGCTCGTCTACATTCAAGGAAGAAGAAGAAATTGTGGTTGCCAAGGAAGCCGCTTCAAACATAGATGGAGTGCTCGGCACTAGATCTGGCCGGTGGCGTGAACCTAGTACTGCATACACAAAAATAAAGAAATAACATTAACACATTTCATTTCAAATTGAATCCAAGAATCTTTATGCAAGTGTATAGAGTCACATAGCGCTCTCAACAGCTTCTTGAATCTTCTTAATATGTTTGAATTGATGAGATTGTAATCTTCATGCACCCATATCCATGCTCTTTTGCATTACTGGGAGGATTTCAGCTGCTAGCCAGTACATTCAGCAGAATACAGAGCAATCCCAAGGTCAAATGTTGAACAGTGGTATGAATATCTGATGAATCCTTCTAAGTTCTGCGACTGGTCTCACACTACCAGGGCCCAGTTTTCAGGTGAGATCAAGTGGCTGGTTCTCCTTTGAGCCTGGCTGCAGATGAGCTCTGAAAGGAGCAAAGTCTGTATCTCTTCAAAAAGACTCTGGGAACAATGAACCGAGCTTCAAAACACTTCATGTGACATGTTTGTTTAAAGGTCAGTGAAAAGAATAGCACTGGCTCTGGCCTTAATCAACTACGTGGGCTGGATAAATTTTTTTAGGATCCCCTGAAATTCAAAAGATTAACGTCATACTATAACCTTGATTCTGACTTCCTCTTACTCCTGAAGGTCCATTCTGCCAAATATGAGTAACAATTCTCTCCATGAGAATAACCTGACTCTGAAGTTTTGAAAGATCAGCCAGATTGGAAGCTTTCTAGTTATAGGGCTTCTAGAGCTTATACTAAATTCCTTTAAAAACATTGTTTAGGCTGTTGATTTGAAAGACATTACCTTCTTCATCAAGGCTGGCATAGCTTTGTCCTTCAGCCAGAATACCACGCTTTTCATCCTTCCACTCCTGGCTAACTGCACACACTATTTCTTGTGATGCTGCCTTTAGGGCTGTGATGGAATTGCACCGTTTCTTTGAAGGTGAAGTCTTTAAAGCTGCATTACCAAATGAAAATAGGTGTTGAATGATGTCATCTTATCTCCCTGCACGTCTTTAACAGCATATAGAAAAGCAAGCCATCTATAAAGCTAGAGTTTCTGAATACAGACAAAAAACACATCCAGATACAAACACACTTACCAAATATATTAAAACTACAACCAAAGGCATTGTCATTTCATCTATAAGTGAAGTACTTTTGATTTTGTCCTGGTTTCGGCTGGGACAGAGTTAATTTTCTTCCTAGTAGGTGGTATAGTGCTGTGTTTTGGATTTAGGATGAGAATAATGTTGATAATACCCTGATGTTTTAGTTGTTGCTAAGTAATGTTTACACTAGTCAAGAATTTTTCAGCTTCCCATGCCCTACCAGGTGCACAAGAAGCTGGGAGGGACATAGCCAGGACAGCTGACCCAAACAGGCCAGCGAGGTATTCTATACCATATGACATCATGCTCAGTATATAAACTGGGAAGTGTTGGCCGGGGAGCAGTGATCGCTGCTCGGGGACTGGCTAGGCATCGGTCGGTGGGTGGTGAGCACTTGCATTGTGCATCACTCATTTTGTATATTCTATCATCATTATTATTATTTTCTGTTCCTTTTCTGTTTCTATTAAACTGTCTTTATCTCAGTCCATGAATTTTACTTTTTTTTTTGTTGTTGTAATTCTCTCCCCCATGCTACTGAGGGGGGGGAAGTGAGCGAGCGGCTGTGTGGTGTTTGTTTGGCTGCCTGCCGGGTTAAACCACAACAGTTTTTTTCTGGAGTTTCTTACTGCTCACAGGACAAAAAAAAATCAAGTCAGTTAACCAACTTTGACATCACCAAGTTACAGATCTCCTATGGAGTATCAGCCCATGTAATCAGAGACAGAATGATACAGAAAAAAAAGAAGACCAGAAAACTGAAAGGACATTTGGAGTATTCTGAGAGATTATGATTATTTCCCTGAGCTGTGAACTACTGCTACATAATTATGTATGTGCTACTGCAGAATTTCCACTTCAGTGACGTGTCAGACATCTTCTTTGGGTAAAATAAACACATCCAAAATGTTGATGGCTTGTACACTCAGCTATGAGCATCCCCCTTTATAATTCTTACCAGGGTCTGCCTACTTACAATAGCATTTTGGGTGAAACTCTAGAATCTGACCATTGCCACTACTACTGAACCATGACTCCCATTTGTAGATCTTCTCCAGAAGGATGCCAGCCAGTTCATTTAGTGTTTTTCAGTTGCCAGCTGTTGACCTCCATGCATTGGCTGCAAGGTTATTTCAGATGCACTGCAATAATTCATATTGTGCTCTACTACAAAATTCAAATTAAAAGCATCAAAACCACTTGGCTAAAAACTGAAGAAGAGAAGCAGATGCACAGCTCCACAGTATTGTTAAAAAATAACACAGTAGATAGCTGCTGAGCTAGCCTCTGCCTAAGGCTGAATCTGCTTATTGTATTTTAATTGTTATTTATGGAGGCTTGTTCTGTGCACTAGGGGAAAAAGCACACCTTCAGAACAGGGCTTAAGAGTTTAAACTGAAACGTCTAACTCGAAATTTAGAAACAAAGTTCCTGAAGGCAGGAACACTCCCAATCTTTATTTTATGAAAGAATGATAATGCATTTGAACCATTAATCCATATAAAAGTAGATTAATAGCCTTGTGTACAGAGCAGATCACTAAAAGTGGAATATTAAGACAGATTAATAGCCTGGAAAAATGAGACAGACAAATCAAGATTAGAGAGAAAATTAGGCATGATGTCCTTAATTATACATTGTAGTTTTCAAATACAGAATGGGTTGCCTTGTGCTGTCATAAATCAACCAGTCAGAATTAGAAAGAACTGACAAAAACACTCAGATGTTCAGGAAATGTAAACGGCTACATAAGAAATTTATTTTGTCCAACAGACAGAAGTATCAAGTTGTCTACTCCTTACTCCCTATCAGTGTAGAGGAGTTCCTTTGAATATTGTCTCAGACAACAGAGCTCCCACCAGTCCTCTGGCAAAATTATTCCAGGGTTTAAGAGATCTGAGTCTCAGAAGGCTCCTTCCTCCTTTCAGCTGAATTTTGCTTCATATTTTGTCATATTACATCAGATTCTTTTATTTTGATATTAATCATCCTTTTCTGAAGGATTTAACGTTTAACACCTTAAGTTGTTAATTTGTGCTAGTATTTGTAGTCATTCTTGTTTCACTTAACAAGTTCTATCCTTCATTTCTATCCTCAGTTCTATCCTTCATTTGTATTTTGTTCTATCCACATAGACTTGTTTCTCACTCCAGACGACTAATGCCAACGTTAAGAGACCAGCATAACGCTGGTCAAAAAGGTGTTTACAAAACACCTTCTATCAGTTTGATACAATTCCATATGCTCAATACTCCTTCCGTAGTATTCAAGCCAAGTGTCCATTCCACATTTTGCCATTCAACTCCAAACCAAATACAGTTCCACAAGTAGGATTATAAAACAGCTAACTAGGATCCATTTTAGAGTATCTGTTCCTCTATGAACTATATAGTTCTAGCCAGTCAATTTATATTTATTTGTCAGGAACTCTGCTTTATAAAAAGCCTTGAAACTCACAAAACACTGTTTCCTAGGGGCTAAGCAGAAACATCCCTTCTCTCACTGAAAATAAAAAAAAGTGCAATTTCCTCCACAGATTTAAAAAATAATTTGGCAGTAAAGCAGTAAGTTAGTATGGATACATACTGTTTAAACCAGCTGATCCGTATGACTTATTATAAGGTTTTATACCACTTGCCATAATTGTTGGAAAAAACCCTCATTGCTCAGATAATCAGAACAGCTTTTCCCCAAAGAGCAGCCTGGGCCACAGTGAACCCCAAGCAATCATCTTTGCCTTGCTGGTATATTTATCAGGTCTTCCCTACAGCCTTCCCCACTGCACACACACTGAATGCATCTCAGCAGTTGTGAGTTGACTTCCAGCGGTAGAAATTTTAGTGAAAGTAAAACCTGATCTGAACTTTTGATGGAAGAAGCCTGTAAGAAGATGAGTCTCTAAACTTTGATTTTTTTTTTTGATTGTGCAATAAGAATATACTTATCACACCTGGAGAACTATGTGTCAAGGTAGATATGAACATATGAACTTATATTCAACTTGTATATTCTTGAATGATAGCTAATTTTCCCCTGTTAATTCTCAAAGTCAGGCTAAATGCAGCAAGTCTGAAAATAAATCTGTTCCTTAATACTTGCAAATTCTGTTGTTCTGCTTCATAGCTGCACCCAGATTATGATAAAATATCTGTACTGCTCACTCTATGGGACTAAGGCAACATTAATTTGTTCTTTTCAGTTTGGAATCAAGAAACAAAATGTGATAGCTATTTCTCCAATATTTTTGCTGAAATCTAACTTCATATGCCTACATGGTAGTTACTGCAGTGTTTGGATTCTTTGGAAGGTACAGTGCACTGGTTTTGGCTGGGAGAAAATTATTTTGGCGGGGAAGACAACTGGCCTGGCTGAACAGGGAGCTTTTGCTGGGACGCAAGAAAAAAAAGGAGAGTTTACCACTTTTGGAAGAAGGGGCAGGCAACTCAAGAAGAGTACAGGGATCTCGTTAGGTCATGCAGAGAGATGCATAAGAGATAACAAAAAATGTTTTTACAAATATATTAACAACAGAAAGAGCCAAGAAGAATCTCCACCCTTTATTGGAGGCAGGGGGGAACATTGCCACCAAGGATGAGGATAAGGCTGAGGTACTTAATGCCTTCTTTGCCTCAGTCTTTAATAGTCAGAGCAGTTATCCTCAGGGTATTCAGCCCCCCTGAGCTGGAAGGCAGGGACAGCGAGCAGGATAAACCCCCCATAATCCAAGAGGAAGCAGTTAACGACCTGCTACGCCTCCTGGACACTCACAAGTCTATGGGGCCGGATGGGATCCACCCGAGGGTACTGAGGGAGCTGGCGGAGGAGCTTGCCAAGCCGCTCTCCGTCATTTACCAGCAGTCCTGGTTAACAGGGGAGGTCCCGGATGACTGGAGGCTTGCCAATGTGACGCCCATCTACAAGAAGGGCCAGAGGGAGGATCCAGGGAACTACAGGCCGGTCAGCCTGACCTCGCTGCCAGGGAAGATTATGGAGCAGTTCATCTTGAGGGCACTCACAAGCCATGTGCGGGACAACCAGGGGATCAGGCCCAGCCAGCACGGGTTCATGGAAGGCAGGTCCTGCCTGACCAACCTGATCTCCTTCTATGACCAGGTGACCCGCCTCGTGGATGAGGGAAAGGCTGTGGATGTGGTCTACCTGGACTTTCTTTCCCCCATGTGGGTGGCAAGGTTTGGGTAGTGGGGGGGGTACAGGGGTGGCTCCTGTGAGAACCTGCTAGAAGCCTCCCCCATGTCCGACAGAGCCAATGCCAGCTGGGTCCAAGACAGACCCACCACTGGCCAAGGCTGAGCCTATCAATGACGGTGGTGATAATCAGCGCCTCTGTGATAACATATTTAAGAAGGGGAAAAAACTGCTGCGCAACAGCAGCTGGGAGAGAGGAGTGAGAATATGTGAGAGAAACAGCTCTTGGCAGACACCAAGGTCAGCGAAGGAGGGGAGGGGGTGCTCCAGGCGCCAGAGCAGAGATTTCCCTGCAGCCCGTGGAGAAGACCATGGTGAGGCAGGCTGTCCCCCTGCAGCCCACGAAGGTCCACGGTGGAGCAGATATCCACCTGGTCCGTGGACCCCATGCCAGAGCAATTGGATGTGCCCTGAAGGAAGCTGTGACCTCATGGAGAGCCCACACTGGAGCAGGCTCCTGGCAGGACCTGTGACCCCATGGAGAGGAGCCCACGCTGGAGCAGGTTTGCTGGCAGGACTTGTGACCCCATGGGGGACCCATGCTGGAGCAGTCTCTTCCTGAAGGACTGTACCCTGTGAAAAGGACCCACACTGGAGCAGTTTGTGAAGAACTGCAGCCTGTGGGAAGGACCCATGTTGGAGAAGTTCGTGGAGGACTGTCTCCCGTGGGAGGGACCCCACGCTGGAGCAGGGAAAGAGAGTGAGGAGGAAGGAGTGGCAGAAACAACGTGTTCTGACTGCAACCCCCATTCCCAGTCCCCCTGCGCCGCTCAGAGGGAGGAGGTAGAGAATTCGTGAGTGAAGTTGAGCCTGGGAAGAAGGGAGGAGTGGGGGGAAGGTGTTTCAAGATTTGGTTTTATGTCTCATTATCCTACTTGGATTTGATTGGTAATAAATTAAACTAATTTCCCTGAGTCGATGTTTTGCCCGTGATTGGTAATTGGTGAGTGATCTCTCCCTGTCCTTACCTCGACCCACAAGCCTTTTGTTGTATTTTTCTCCCCCTGTTCAGTTGAGGAGGGGGAGTGATAGAGCGGCTTGGTGGGCACCTCGCGTCCAGCCAGGATCAACCCACCACACCCTGTAAGTAGCTAATAGTGATATGTATCTTACCCTTGAAAATGAATTAAAAGATTAAGGAAGGAGAAATGGAGGGGAAAACTAGAAACAGGTGATAGTGACAAAGACAAAAGACTTTATTAATATCCAAGTTCTCATTTTTTTCGTTGATAAAGCACAGAAGAAATTCATATCAAAGGGAAGAATGCCTATCTTTTCAAACATGCTGGAGGTGGTATGTAAACAATTTTTACTTTTGCAAATTAAATAAATTAAAATTAATGGGTGTATTCCTACAAGTAAGAGATGCAGGATTGGACACATCATTAGATCATGAAATTCATCTTTGTATCAAGACTAATATAAGGGAACCTGTTTTACCTTCAGATGTCCCTGATGTGACAAAAAATTCATAGCAAATAATTCTCTGTAATTTTACTATTAGAGTACAGTCCCATTAGCTCCAGTGAAGAAACTCAACTTCTGGCAACGTAAGTGCTACATGATGTTGAAGAAAGGATGCTTTTCTTGCCAAGAAAGGAGCGTTATAAAGTAATGATTACAAAAATATATAAAAGAGTAAAAGTCACAATTTTCTTACCTTGAAGTTTCTTGAAAACTCTTGTACTCATAAACTTTAAAAATCTGTCTGCATAAAAACTTGGTCGGTGAACTGAAACAGTGTCCTACAAGATTGAAAAAGCTCTCTTATTTTCCATAAGTAAATCAAAAGTAAATTGGCAAGAAAGAAGCTGGAAACCTCAGGTAAACTATATCATACATTTTAGGCATACTCAAAACAAGTGAATCCTAACTTTTCTTTAAGTATTTAATTTATGAAATTATGAGTTATGAATTATATAGCCATGTTCTGCAAAATCTTCCTAGCATCTGAAATTTTTTTTTCACATTATATACATTTTTCAGTTACAGATTCATCAATGTCCTGCTAAGTGGCCATTGTCTTCTGTAAGTTATAAGGACAAGCTGATCATTTTAATTGCTTTTTGAAAGGTCAACAAATAAAATCAGAGCAAGTATTGGGAAATGGACCTAAAAGATTTCAGCAACAGCCCAAACCACGTGGTGATGGTAGACTACAAATATACCGGAGCTAGCTCTTTCCTGGTCAACATACGTCAAAGTTCCATTAGCTAAAATATCAACAGTTAAAAAAAAAAAAAAAATCTACTTACCCCATCATAAACAAGAGCTTTCCAAGAATGTTCCAGCTTCTTCATTAACCTAAGCACATAAAACAAAATCAGAAACGCTTTATAAAATTTCCACATTTGCAAGTAATTTCAGAACAGCTTATTCAATAAAAACTTGAAATTCAACTTACCTATAAGACTGGAGAATATCAATAATACCCATAAATAGAAGCAGCTTTTCTCCTTTATGGCTTTTAGCTGGAATACCTCCCATTCTGAGAGAAACAACAAAAACATAGTTAGATTATCTTTTAAGACATCTCTGATCATCAGTTAGCAGGTGACCTGTACCCACTTGCAAACCCGAAATAGGTACAACATTAAAGCTAAATGTCACAGTGCCAAGTCAGTCAAATGTGAGTCACTTAGCATACAACTGATTTTAAATAGCAAGCCTAAAGTATCTGGGATCCAGTGGTAAATATCCATTATAAACAAAGAGTATTTTAGGATAACTTTTAGATAGAATTGGAAATATTTAGATGCTCTGAAAATTGGAAAAAAGTATACATCAGTTTATTACTAAGGAAAATAATTAATTTTGCCTAGATAAAGGAGAATTTTCTCACTTTATTGATAACATGTAAGAAAATTGTAGAGAGCCTGACTGCCTGGATCTCCATTTGGTTCAGAGTATTTACTCAGCCATGACTTTAAAGAACAAGGTGCTCATCCTAAGACCCTCTCTTCCTACTCCACCACCTAGAAAAAAGGGTCCGTTGTTTTTAGAATCAGAAACCGAAATCCAATTTTCAGTTTTTCAGCTTCTGTTGACATTGATGGATCCAGTACAAAACCAGAAGAAAAACAGATTGAAGATGCAACACATGCAATATCTCCAAATCTTTTTTAACAGTTTGAGAAACAAGTAGTAGACACCTGAAACAGCTACCAAAGACATAGTTGAGAGTATATTCCCCATTCTGCCACTAAAGCACAGTAGTCCCTTCCCCTGACAAAACATGACTACCACCTACTCAGCCTTGTGGGTTTTTTTCTGGGGGAAAGGTTTTTTATTATTCTAGGCACAAAGGAAACCATGTAACAACAAGTGGAGTTTAAATTACTGTAAAACCCCGTTACCACGAACTCCAGCTGAATTAACTGGTCAGACATTCAGAAGTGTTAAGTGTTTTACAAAACTATATTCTGTTAGCTTTTCCTGGAAGCTATGACTGTAAATTCAATCCAGTACAAGTTATTGCTGCTGGGTATCCATTCTCATCTTCATGCTTGTACGGCCTTACAACGAACCACAGCAGAAGACTGACCTAGGGGTGTTTTTTGTAATACCTAGGCTTATTTTCATCCACCTCAGTGAGGTTTGCCACACTACCAGTTATGTCAGTACGAGAAAGGAGATAGTGCAAGGGGCCAAGGAAGGACTCAACTGCTGCAGTAGGCTTTCTGCAGCAGTACTACACTGCTCAGGATCTGGGCAGCACTACGTTAGCTCAAGTGATGTTGGGAGCCCAGGGTGGGTTTCCATACATAATAACCACAGGGACTTTCTTGGATGACCTATATAATCAGCTTTGGCTTTTAGTTAAAAAACAAAACCAAAACGAAACCAAAAAACAACATCCCCCAAAGATGCCAGTGCAAGACCTCTGCCACCATACAAGAGCATGTGAATGTGAGTAATGCTTGTAAAAACTGAGTGAAATTCAGCTCTGATTTATATTCTAGAGCTCTGAACATCTGGAAACTCTCTATAAATGCTAAATATCATAATTCTCCCATTTGTTTGCTGTATGTTTAAGCACATGTTTCTGTATCATTAGTTGTATTTACCTAGACAGCTCCCTTGAGAACCAGGAGAAGAGTAAATCCTTAGTTTGAAATTAAAATCACATTATAATGAATGACTGATTATATAGAATGAGAATGGTGAACATAATGCTTTCACTGATACTGAATGTATTTCAAAGGAAACTATAGAATAACTAACATCTATATACTTAAATTTCTACTGCAGTTTTTGCTAGATAGAAAAATAAAAGGAAAGTTCTTAATCTCAGGAAACATCGTACATGGATATGACTGCACTTCAGTGGTTGATGATACAGTTCTACGTATTGAGTATACTACTTTGAAATGAAAATAAACACTGTAGGAATATTCATTTCAATGTTAATAAATAGTTTTTCCTTATGGCTTATCAGGCTGCTTCCAGTTAAAATTAGATTATACCTGTGACTCTTGTTAATAGCTGTCTCATAACATCTCTTGGGCATACATAAGTCACTCTGAACTAAACAAATTTGCTATCATGTATTTAAAGATGATCAATCTACTAACCAACGTTTTAATTTCCTGCTCTGCAAAACTGCTATGGACTTCCAGAGGGCGGACTTTGGCCTCCTCAGGACACTGGTCGAGAGGGTCCCTTGGGAGACAGTCCTGAAGGGCAAAGGGGTCCAGGAAGGCTGGACGTTCTTCAAGAAGGAAGTCTTAAAGGCGCAGGAGCGGGCTGTCCCCATGTGCCGCAAGAAGAACGGGCGGGGAAGGCGACCGGCCTGGCTCAACGGGGAGCTCTGGCTGGGACTCAGGAAAAAAAGGAGAGTTTATCACTTGTGGAAGAAGGGGCAGGCAACTCAGGAAGACTACAGGGATCTCGTTAGGTCGTGCAGAGAGGAAATTAGAAAGGCAAAAGCCCGGCTAGAACTCAACCTGGCTACTGTCGTGAGAGACAACAAAAAATGCTTTTATAAGTACGTTAATGACAAAAGGATAGCCAAGGAGAATCTCCATCCTCTATTGGATGTGGGGGGGAACGTTGCCACCAAGGATGAGGAAAAGGCTGAGGTACTCAACGCCTTCTTTACCTCAGTCTTTAGTAGTCAGAGTGGTTATTCTCAGGGTACTCAGCCCCCTGAGCTGGAAGACAAGGACGACGAGCAGGATAAACCCCCCATAATTCAAGAGGATGAAGTTAACGACCTGCTACGCCACCTGGATGCTCACAAGTCTATGGGGCCAGATGGGATCCACCCAAGGGTACTGAGGGAGCTGGTGGAGGGGCTTGGCAAGCCACTCTCCATCATTTACCAGCAGTCCTGGTTAACAGGGGAGGTCCCAGATGACTGGAGGCCTGCCAATGTGACGCCCATCTACAAGAAGGGCCGGAAGGAGGATCCGGGGAACTACAGGCCGGTCAGCCTGACCTCGGTGCCGGGTAAGATCATGGAGCGGTTGGTTTTGAGGGTGCTCACGAGCCATGTCCGGGACAACCAGGGGATCAGGCCCAGCCAGCACGGGTTCATGGAAGGCAGGTCCTGCTTGACCAACCTGATCTCCTTCTATGACCAGGTGACCCACCTAGTGGATGAGGGAAAGGCTGTGGATGTGGTCTACTTGGACTTCAGTAAAGCCTTTGACACTGTCTCCCACAGCATTCTCCTAGAGAAGCTGGCGGCTCACGGCCTAGACAGGTGCACTCTTCGCTGGGTAAAAAACTGGCTGGACGGCCGAGCCCAGAGAGTTGTGGTGAACAGAGTTAAATCCAGTTGGCGACCAGTCATGAGCGGTGTTCCCCAGGGCTCAGTACTGGGGCCGGTCTTGTTCAATATCTTTATCAACGATCTGGACGAAGGGATCGAGTGCTCCCTCAGTAAGTTTGCAGACGACACCAAGCTGGGCAGGAGTGTTGATCTGCTGGAGGGTAGGAAGGCTCTGCAGAGGGACCTGGACAGGCTGGATCGATGGGCTGAGGCCAACTGTATGAGGTTCAACAAGGCCAAGTGCCGGGTCCTGCACTTCGGCCACAACAACCCCAGGCAACGCTACAGGCTTGGGGAAGAGTGGCTGGAAAGCTGCTTGGAGGAAAAGGACCTGGGGGTGCTGATTGACAGCCGGCTGAACATGAGCCAGCAGTGTGCCCAAGTGGCCAAGAAGGCCAACGGCATCCTGGCCTGTATCAGAAATAGTGTGGCCAGCAGGAGCAGGGAGGTGATCGTGCCCCTGTACTCGGCACTGGTGAGGCCGCACCTCGAATACTGTGTTCAGTTTTGGGCCCCTCACTACAAGAAGGACATTGAGGTGCTGGAGCGTGTCCAGAGAAGGGCAACGAAGCTGGTGAAGGGCCTGGAGCACAAGCCTTATGAGGAGCGGCTGAGGGAACTGGGGTTGTTTAGCCTGGAGAAGAGGAGGCTGAGGGGAGACCTTATCACTCTCTACAACTACCTGAAAGGAGGTTGTAGCGAGGTGGGTGTTGGTCTCTTCTCCCAAGTAACTAGCGATAGGACGAGAGGAAATGGCTTCAAGTTGCGCCAAGGGAGGTTTAGATTGGACATGAGGAGAAATTTCTTTACTGAAAGAGTGGTCAGGCCTTGGAACAGGCTGCCCAGGGAAGTGGTGGAGTCACCATCCCTGGAAGTATTTAAAAGACGTGTAGATGAGGCCCTTAGGGACATGGTTTAGTGGACATGGTGTGTTGGGTTGACGGTTGGACACGATGATCTTAGAGGTCTTTTCCAACCTGTATGATTTTATGATTCTAAATCCTGATGGTACAGCTTTTTTTGGGGGGGAAAAAAAAAGGCTTAATCTTTCAATTCGTGAAACGCAATGTACACTTGAATGTTTTGCCTCTTAATACCAAGTGGCACAGACTGAAGAAACAGAATGTGCAAGTTTTAACAGTAACCTTAAGAGCAGGTTATGGCACTTACGTGTTTGTTGTCTCTGTGGTGATGGAGTCCCCTGACTTCCCAGGGCCCTGTATAGACTCCATGGCTGTGGAATAGAGAACTTTCTGCCCTCCAGGACGTTTCGCATCCGATGCGCTCTGGGAACTCTCTCCCTCTTTTTCCTTCATGTTACTGTTCAGTATGTGGATTCCCAGTAGCAGACTGTAATCCATGATCTTAAAACTTTCTAGAACCTATCAACAAAGAAGAAATGGCTGTACTAAAACAAAAAAAGACTACCTACAATATGAATTACATAGCAGCATTTTGAAAACCTAAGTAAAAATAGGTCTTCAAAGCACAAGTTTCTCTTATTAGGAAAATGTGTGAAATTATAATTAAACAAAAATCTTTCACTACCCCACATAAATCAAAGTGCTAGTTATCTAATTAGCTCAATGCTTTTCTTAAAAGTGGGAAAGAAAGATGCATAGCTGAAATGTAATCTGATGTTATTCTGTAGCCAAGGAAGACGTGTCCAGTCAGCATCTTTTTTATTTATAGCAAATAATCAGTTAATAGTTCCACCATTTACTTATGAACTACAGACATTTTTAAGCCACCTCTAATGCATGTTCCAGATTTTACTGAGCATTTTTGCCTAGACTACTCTCAACCTCCCCTCCACCTCCTGTTTATAACTGAGAAAGCATTCTTGGAGAACTTTCAAATGACAAAAAAAGCATCTGCTACCACCCTCTCATTAACAGCTGATGGGATTTGGGTACAAAAATTATGCATTTCTCTTTATTAGGCTAAGTAGGGCCTATCTAAACTGCAAAGGCAGTTTTATTTCTGAAGCGTGACTTAACCAACCAGCCTTCTCTTCTAGATCTACCAACCATTTTTGCCTCTGTCAGCAGGCGAGTTCCCTTCCTTCTTTCATGCACATGTACTGTCATAAGTTTCTAGTCAGTAACTTCATTATGAAGTCTGGCATACTGCCATTAAAAGAAAATACAGTTCAAGTCAATATGCAAACATGAACTAAAACAAGCTGTGATCACATCTAGTAATATAACCAAACTGTTAGCAGACAGCAACTGTGTTACATATCTTAGGTTACAGCAGTGCTGTAACCAGAAAAACCAGTCGCAAGCAGGAAGAGTATGCTCACTTCTGCTTTACCTCATGCAACTCAGCAATGATTCATGATACGTTTTGGCATACAGTGCCCTAAGATAATGGTGTAATTTTTGGCACAGAATCAAGAGGCAACAGTACATCTTGAACAAGAACAAAATGTGAGCAGAGATGACAAATAAAGACCAGTAACTCCAGGTATGTCATTTTGATGAAGACTATCAAAGTATAAATATTTTCACACAAAACACTAGAGATGGCTTGTGAACTCTAAGACACATTTTGCAAATCCAAAATGAGATTTGTTGGCAATCATCAGGAAAGGTCTAGTGGTCTGTGAAATTGTCTGAGGAGGAAAAGGGAGTCTACTACTTAACATATCGCCAGAGATAATTTTCACTCCAATGTCCAAGTATATAAGCAAAGAGGGAAGAAAGCTCTGTTCCACTCCATCTGTGTTTCTTATGTACTCATTATATTGAGTAGAAGCCAAATGTACAATACAGCTGAATTCTTTTCAATCTCTGGCATTTATCTTCCATGAGGAACATGGTGTCTTAATTTTAGCACTGTTGTAAGCATTTAAAGTGAAGAAACAAAGCATAACACGCTGTAATCTAAGTGTAGAAAGGCATAGCCTCGTTCTGATTTCCAGGCATAAAGGAGGGGTTTAGAAGACATGGGAGGTTTAACTTTGCTCAGAGGTGGGTTAGTTCAAATGGAACAAGAAAAAGGCTGCTAAGGTATGGCCCTCAGTACACCACAGCATTCTCTGATGACAGAACTCACACAGGGTTTCAGGACATGACAAAAAAGCATATTCTAAATTACCATACAACAAGATAATGAAATTTTATTGTGCATTGTGTGGTAATGTTGGTGGCTAATAACTCCCTGTTTTACGATCATGAATTGCAAAAATAGCAAAGCTAACAGGTAGAAAGGCACAGACACTTGGTGCCAAATAAGTTCTAGAATTTTCTTTACTGCTTGCTTATTGCTACTCTTTACTCAGACTTTCTCAAAAAGAAATTACTATATAATGTATTAATTAGAAATATGTAATCAGTGGATGTTTGCCACCAAATACTGAAAGTAGATTCTGGGTAGGCTGAAGAAACACCCCAACAATTCATCCTCTATAAAAATACTTGCCTTAGTAGTACAGTCAGCAGCACTGTTTATGCAAAGCCAGATTACAGCAGCTAGTCAGGCTTGGAAAAAGCACTGCCACTTTTATTTTACAGTTATAAACATAACTGCTGACAGCTCTGCTTTCAACCTATTCTCTACCGTCTTTTGAATTAGATTACATTAGACACATTATGATTTAACTGCACTAATTATATAACCTACATTTAGGATGGGATGTAGCCTCATGGAAGGCTGTGATATAATGTGCTGCTTCTTCCACAGGGACCTCTTATGTGATAAAATTAATCTTTCTGACTGCATCAATTCACCACTGTCACTTAAACCCATACTACTTGTATTATCCAATGGACTAAAAATCTCTTTGCCTATTTATGACTTTGTTCTAGGATTACTGAGAAACATCATAAAAACAAGTAGCTATTTCGTTATTCCAGTTCTTTATGAAATTGAAACACCTACACATCCAACAGATTAACCGCAGTACATATTTTTACAAACAGCACATAGCATATGAACTCTAGCCCTTGTCCCCCAGACACCCTATTCATGGTCCTACTCAGAGACAGCGTTGTCCAGTCTACAAAGTGTCTTCAGGATATCATAATATGATCTGCCCCTGGGTCTGCCTACTGGTTTTATACACAGTTCTGACTACCTCCCCTTAGAAATTTGATAACCAAACCAGCCACTCCTAACGCACACACACACCTTTTGACCAGATCTAAGGATGTTTTACTCCCCTATTTGTTTCTAAGGAAAATTCTGATATGAAATAATTAACCAGAATAACAAGGAAGAATCTCAAACATCAGCATTCAACAAAAACTTACTTCGTGCCAAACTATTCTGCATTAACTCTCCATGAAGACAGAAATTTTACTTCAGTCAGTGGGATTTCCAGCTGAATATATCTGAAGGGTTCTCACATATGTATCATCATTAATATTTAAAAAATCAAATCACGATGATTTTTAAATGTGTAAGTAGCATTTTGCACACACAGTTGTACAAATTAATCTGGTTCGCCAAGGACAAGTTACAGAATGCAGCACATCAAGCTATTTCTGAACATGCAGCATCCTATGAGAACACAAAAAGGCGTAAGCCTTTTCCTGGGTCGAGGGTTGCTTGCAAGTAGCTTTGATGATTTTAGATGGAACTGCTTTTGAGAAGAAAGTTTTTGCTACAGAGGTACCAAAATAAGATCCTAATCTAATGAAAACACACTCAAACAAATCACAGTATTAAAAGGGCTATAGTCATAGCAAAATGAGAAAGCCCTGTAAAACACCTGACGTCATCCATGTGATATCACCAGAAATTGACATTAAATCCCAGAAATACAACCCTTGTGTAGGTGAAGTGAGAGAAATTCAACCCCTACTCATGTAACCACTCTTAAATGCACCTTCCTAGCAAAATGGCACTGGGACATTTCACCAAGAATATTCTTATTTGTTAGTACACGGCATGATTAAGTGTTGTATTTGATAATGACAAGTAAACGTGCAGTTCATTAACTCAATATTAAATAGTTCATCTCATTTGCATTTATATATGTGTTATTTCACTAGCTACACAGATTCTGTCAAGATGATGTTGTCACCTGGTCACTAAGTACTTCAAGGCTGGCTTTAGCTGCTCTGACAACTTCCAGATGGCAAGCGTCGCTCATCCCCTTCTAGCCTTAAGCACTATTTTGCTTTCATACCACATAAAAAACCCAGTGAAAAGGCATCACACAATACGTTGTTTCAGAACATGGAAAAATAACTCCCTGAATCAGATTTTCTTTTCTCTGAGCTAATCAGATGTTAGAGCACTCTGTGAATCATCTTAGACATGGTTACACTCAACTATCTCAGCCAGTGACTAATAGAGTAAAGCAAGTATTTCTGCCTTGGAATTTAATTTTTATTTTAGATGCAGCCAGCCCAAGCTGTGTGCTGTCTGACAGAGAAATCTACATTCATGTTGCTAACCACGCAAAACAACTCAAGATGGCAGGTCATTTTCATAAAAGAATCAAGGAAAATGCTACTCAAAAAAAAAAAAATTTCATAAGCTTATGAAATGCAAGAACTAAAAGGATAACCATGCAAGCAAGCGTTTCCTCTCCTACAAGCATTTTGAAAAAGGGACATAGGAACTAAAATAACAGAAAGAAGACTGATTTTACACTGAATCAGTAATTACTCTCCAACATAAGGAGATACATAAAAATCCCACAAAATAAAGGACTATCTCGCAAAATAACATTTCTTAGAAACAAGTGCGCAAACGTCAAATGCCTATTGATGGGTCTGGTTTAGAAACAATCTATCCCAAGAAAATAAATCACCAACCTCCCCAAAGTGTATGTGGAGTCACTTCCCATTTCAACAGAATTCTTGAAACATATTGTTAACTAACACTCCTAAAAATTACAATTTAGTTTCTGATTTTCAAAATAGAAGTAAAGAGAAATTTGGAATTTCAATTGATACTACAGGAGAGATAACATATAAAGATACAAGAGATCTGCAGTATCATTCCATGTCCATTTTCCTCAAACTACCACTTCTGACAAAAAGGCCTTTCATCTAAGATTAGCACATTCTCCACCTCCATACCATGCCATGCCATCTATTATTTCTGCCTTATGTTGCAGTGCAATACTCCTCAAGTTGCGCCAACACTACTGTTTGTAAGGACATGCTGTAGAATAGGTCACTGAAATTATTTGGGTTAAAGAATAATCTGCGTAGACCCTTTGAGGTAGAAAAAAGACAAGAAAACTAATCAAAACACCCCACTACTAAGGGCTTTGAAAAATCCAGTGAATAAATTTGATCATACAAGTTCTCTGTCACAGTTGCTTCAGCACAAAACAGATACGCGTTCGTGCCGTAAAGCTTGAGACTTTTGCAGCAACTGGCTAAACCAGCAGTGATGAAAATGATACCCAGACCTGAAACTTATGAGATATGACTCTCCTTGTCTTCAGCTTTGAATTTCCTTGTCTTTACAGGCTTCTTTGTTAGTCAGGGCATTAATGCCACTGTTAGAATGTGATTTCCTTAGGAAAGTCCATAGTGTTCTTTGCTAACATAATAAAGGAAAAATGCAGACTCTATAAAGCCACTCTATTTTCATTAGCAAAAACATCTTGAAATTATTTTGTTGTTATTAAAAAACGCATGACCACAATTGGATTAATTGTCATTGCTTCTGTAACAAATATTTTGCAATACAGGTATCAATATATTAATTGTTCTAATGTTAACTTACAAATGAAAAATGGGTAACCACATACTTTTGTTTAAAACATTCCTCAACACTTGCATGACATTTTTATAAATGCACAGAGCACCATTAATGAACTATGCCTTTTGCTTTTCCAGCAACAGGATAATTTCCAACCATTGCTACTGAATGTCTGAAAAAGGAAAAAAAACAAAACAAACTGTAATAATATTGCACCAAACCAAATAAAAATAATTCTGGTAAAGTGCAACTTTGGAAATTGAGCCTGTTTATTCCATTTTAAATGACCAGAAAGGAAATCCCATAATACAAAAACCTGAATTCTGTTGTTTGGTTTCTAATTCAACTTATAAGCAGCAATGCATTTTGTCCTTCATGTCTTGAAAAACTTTAAGCAACAAGAAAGAAAAAAACTCCATGACTTGAACTCCTACTCTGGCCACCAGAAAAAAAATGGTGTTCACAAACTTTAATCCTCCAGATAGTGTGGAGATACTAGCTAAATAACAATTTATTTATTTATTAATATCCTGACAATACTCCTATGAGGCATCTAATCATTCTCTTAATTTTCTAATGCAAAAATACCCTATAAAAATAAAGTGTTCTGCCACAGAGGGAACAACAGGAAAGGTTTTGGTTTCCTCATCTGCAGCAAGACATGCCTTAAGGAAAGAGGTGAAGAAGGAAACAGTAAAGATGATTTGAATCTCACCTCTTAGTAATAGCTGTGTTTACAGAGAGAAGCAGAAACTTATTTTTCCACCCTCATGAATTTGGAAGAGATATCCCCAGCAAGAAATCATAAAACATGCATACTTTGCATACTTGTAGGTCATTAGCACTTCAATTGATAGCTCGAAAAGTACTCTTCCTATTGAAACAGAAAATCTAATTACTTAATGCAAGACAAAATTCTCTAGTTTTACAGTGAATTGCCTTGTCTGTTTGTGTAAAACAACATTTGTTAATGTAGTTTTAAATGTGACTGGTGTCACAGGATCCCTAAGCTCACCAAGTTAACCGAGAAGAACTAGTTTTGAGTTTATAGGCCAGCTCTTGAATATGCTTCATTAAGAAAAAAGACATCCTTGAGTAACAAATGAAGATCATTAGTGCTTTTATAAACTCTGGCTCACTTTTTACCCACTTTTTTAGATAGGTGGGGAATAAATCTTAACTTCAATTTTTAGAATATCATATCTTTGTAATTTTGCTGGGGAATTTTATCCCAAATTTTAGGATAAATAAATACTGCTTGATTTGCATAGATAGTTTTTTCATCTCTGATATTTATATACATTAAAAACTGTTACGCAAGAGGAGGGAGAAATACTGGGAATTGACCACTGACTGACAAAACGAGGTTACTTTAGTGCATGCAGGTAAACATCTTACTAAGTAGACATTAACAGCAAAGTAAAGAGCAAAAAGAACAATACTTGGAAAATCTTTTTCCATTTGCCCGGTTAATAGAGCTAACTGCATTTACATGCACGCCTCCTTTTAGCCCTTTTCAATTTTCTTTTCTCTTGGATTCAGCAGCAGATGGAAAGGGAAAAACACAACCAGGCTATTTTTAATAGAATACCCCATATTCCTGCATATGACTAGTTGACATTCAAGAACATAGTGTATCTGTGCAAGCGCGTGAATCAAAGATTTACAAATACAGAATCCTGTGATTATCTATTCTCCTGAAATTCATGTTTCTTGTTTAAAGTTATATTAACATGCTTTAAGAAACAATTTGTAGAATAATCTCTCTATTGTATAATTATGACACTGTCAGTTTTAAAAGGGACTTCCTTTTTTTTTTTTTTTAAATAAAGAGTTACAGTTCTTCTGTACTTGAAGGGATTACAGGGAAAATATTGTTTTCATAATCAAACCACTGGCCCATATTCTGATGAGATGTGCTGGTGTACCTTTCCTGCAGTAATTTTTGACATGTATCTCTATAAAACTCTATCTTCATTTTTAACATGGGATGATCAAAAGACAAACTTTATTACTTGTGTGTTTGGACTGTGAATTCCTTGTACCAGAGAAGAGGTGTTTTCCCTGTGCTTTCTGCCCAGAACAGAGGTAATTTGTATTTATTAAACTGCTTAAGAGCTCCAGTAAAGATCAAGTAAGTAATAATGGATTTTACTTCAATTCCATATCAATTATGAAAAATAAAATACTACCATTAATTCACTTCTAGCCTTTTTCATACAGAGTTGTGCTAATGTTACTTGTACCTAACACATCACTTAGTGCCATATCCTTTGCCCCACATGAGTATTCCTCCATACAGAAACAATTTCTGCAGGATTAGGTGTTTATAACAAAACACAACAGCAGCTAAGTTGGACGTGGAGTTTAATTTTCTGCACCTTTAAGAAAAAAAAAAATCCGCAAATGCACTTTAAACTGTCTTTAATGTCCTTATTGACTTTGTTTTTACTTATTTTTGTGGTTTAACCTGGCAGGCAGCCAAATACCACGCAGCCACTCGCTCACGCCCCGCCCCCTGCAGAGGGACGGGGAGAGAATCGGAAGGGTAAGAGTGAGAAAAACTCGTGGATTGAGATAAAGACAGTTTAATAGAACAGGGAAAAAAAGGGAAAATAATAATGATAATGATAAAATATACAAAATGAGTGATGCACAATGCAATTGCTCACCACCCACGCTGACTGATAACCAAATAGCGATCGGTACTTCCTGGAACATGCCTACCATTCATATACTGAGCATGACATCACTTGGTATGGAATACCCCATTGGCCAGCTGGGCTAGCTGTCTCGGCTGTGCTCCCTCCCAACACTTGTTTTGTTTTGTTTTCTTGAGCTGAATGTCCTTGACTAGCAGGGCATTTAGCAACAACTGAAAACATCAGTGTGTTATCAACATTCTCATACTAAATCCAAAACACACCACTAGGAAGAAATTTAACTCTGTCCCCGCCAAAACCAGGACACTTATGTACTTGCTTATGCGCCACAAAACTTTTAATTCTTGGTCTCATTCATGAGCAGAACAGTTTCTGTTAATATATAAAAGATTAATTTCATTTGGAAATTGGAGAATCTGCTCTATTCTTTAATAATTCATAATTTTATGAACAAATGATCACAGTAGCTAACAGCATGATTACTAAAAATAAATCACAACTATTGAAACTACCTTCCAATACTCTCAGTATTTACCATTACACAAAATACAGACACATTGGCTTTACAAATTAAAGCACTCTGAAGTGAATAAGGCTTCAAAGCAAAGATTTTTAGGAAAGCTATTCAGGCCAATGAAATTATTTGCTTGTAGTGTGTCCCTTGTCTTCCCCCCACCCCTCGCCACCCACCCCAGTAACTATGATAGTGCCTGCTGGCAGGAACAGGATAGCTATAATAAATCTTAACAATAGTCTGGAATTTGAAAGCTAGGTCAAATTTTCAGCTGTGTGCATTGTACGTACAATAAACTCAGGAATATTACATCTTTAGGAGCACTGTAATGTTACACTCCTTGGTTTAGCTAAAGTGCAAGAAGTGCAAAATAGTCTGTGAGCAAAGCTTTCAGACCTTGTCACCTTGAGCGTGAACGTAACAAGCAGGGGACGCAGGAGCTGGAGAACACTATCCATCTGTACCTGTCCCAAAGCAGACAATCTGGAGTGGTTACCAGAGGCACCAGCCCACGACAGATCGCCACAAGCCACTCAGCTCCATCCTCTAGCCGGGTAGATCACGCATCTCCTCATCAGAGCTGCAGGACGGTGTGACAGACAAGAACTGATACTCCAGCAGTGGTCCACCACTGCCACACCTACTACGACCTTTCCCTGGGGAGGGAGCTCTGTGTCAGCTGACGAGATGTTCTGTGTCAGCTGAGGAGAGGTACCAGGACGCCAGCTCAGCTAAGCAAGGAAGCCACAGCAGAGCTTGAATGTGAAAGGGCAGCATACAGGAGGACGGGGAAGGGGGAGGACAGACAGGCTACACAGGAGGAATTGAGAAACGCCCAGGCATGTAGGGGTGGCAATTATTGTCAAGGAAGCCAAAGCTCAGATAGAGTTGAGACTTGCAAGGGATGTCAAGGGCACAAAGAAGAGCTTCTACGGCTATATCAGCGGTAAAAGGCTGACCAATGAAAATGTGGGCCCCTTGCTGAATGGGGTGGGTGATACAGTGACAGCAGACACAGATCACAGCAGGTCCCCACCGCCTTCTATATCGTCACCAGCAAGTTCTGCCAGCCCTCTGCACTTAGTGACGGGCCTTAAGGAGGAGAGGGGCTACCAGCTGGGGATGTTTATATTAAAGAAGCAGGAAAAAACCCATTGCTTACTGATTCTGACTGCAAATATGAACAAGAAAATATAATCCAAATATAAGCAACACAGAAGAGAATTTCTTAGTCCTAAAATACTGGCACGATCAAAAATTTCCTTTATTTAATTAACTTTTAATTGCAGTGCCTACACTAACTTTCTCACTTTGAGTAAAAGGAAAAAGGGATGACAAGTTTTGAAGCCCTAAAAATCTAGGTCAGTTATCATTCATGCTAAGTTGCCATCCAAATACCATATGGGCAGAAAAAAGCAGTGGCAAAACGGATATCCTTTTCCTGAAATGAATGGAGTATTTCTATTCTTCCTAAAAGCAGTAGTACAAAGCAGGTAGTCAGATCCATTCTCATTTGTTGAGCAAATTCAGCTATGTGAAAGATAACTGTGTCTGCTCCCTTTGTTTTACAACAGAAAGTAAGACTTGCCTGAATAGAAAAAAAATGCCAGTCTATTTTTTTATATACATATAATATTCAGTTATATATATATATACACACACAGACACACACAGACATATACTATACTATACCGTATATATATGTATTTATGTATACACACTGATTATTTAAAGATGATTTTCTTCTTTTCTTTTAATAATATTAAGATTTAGCTGGGCCTTTAAGAACTCTAGACCAACTTTAGAGTTGTTAATCTAAGATTACACAATGAAAAAGCTAATGTTTAGTTCAGCTTTTTAGTTCAAATAACACGTAGCAAGAATTTACCCGTGCTTTCAAATAACCAGTAAGAGTTCCCTTTATATGTAACAATCAAATGATTGATTCTTGATTTTACTTTTCAGTCCAGTTCCCTCTTTTAGATTCTGTTTATTATTTTCTATACAATAGATCCCCCCAGGCTTTGACTGGGTAAGTAACCTTCGACAAGTGGGGGGATGCACCAAAGGGCATCCAGATCTCCAGATGTGACATACTGATGCATTCTGCATTATCACACATGGCAGGAGCTCAGGAAACGGTCACTGCAAGAGGCTACAGAAAGAACAATGTGTGGTGTTAGATAAACATCTCACACTGAATATGCAGCTGAACATTAGGTCACCCAGCTTTACAAACCAAGCACAAGGCATTGCAGACTTCTGTGATAATTAAACAAAAAGTACTATTCATGTGCAAAAACAATGCTTTCCATCTTGCACCACAGGTGGCAGTGAACAACAAACTGTAATGTTCAGGATGCTCTTCTATGTGATGAGTTTAGTCTACCCATTCTGCTGTTGTATTATGAAACTCTCAGGATTCCCCTCAGACAAAGCCAATCTTTTCTTTGTACAATTCCTGTGGATCTTGTGAAACTCAGAGACCTGGATAACTCCCCTTTCTCCTACTTTATATTTTCTTACCTTTGCTATATAAAAAAATCTGTTTTACAACAATTCTCCCTGTCCTCAAGAGGCACTGGTTCCATTCACCAAGGTCCTCTCAAAGGACAATGGCAGACAGCCCTCTCCTACCTTGAAAATCTTTTGTGGACATTAAGCACTACTTTTCAGCTGACGAAAAAATTACTTTGCTCCAGAAATAAGATTGCTGCCACTAGGCACACCTCCCCCATTCAGTTCCTGGCTCTTGTTAACTTACAGAGAGGCAGACTTACCAAAGCAGTACTGAGCCTGCAGCTCTACATACAGTTTATCATATGTAACAACGGTACCACAGGGCTATTTATTGTGCCTCAGAAAAAAAAAATCATTAAAATCTCCAAATTAATAGAAAGCAAGAACAAGAATTAAAAAAAACTCTACTGGACTACTATTGTATTTCCACAGTTGGATCAGTGTAATCCTGGACGTACAGACAAAGAGGGGGACAGCCCTGCAGAAAGGGACCTGGAGGCCGTGCTGGATGGTAAGCTCAATGAGACAGCAATGTGCCCTAGTGGCCAAAATGGCCAACCGTAGCCTGGGGAGCGTTAAGCACAGTTTAGCCAACTGGTTGAAAGAAGTGATTGTCCCACTAATACTCGGCATTGGTGCGGCCTCATACCTTAAATACTGTTTGCAGTTTTGGGCTCTACAGTATAAGAAGGATATAAAAATATTCGAGTGTGTCCAAAGGAGGGAAACAAAGATGGTGAAAGGACTAGAGGGCATGACTTGGGAGAAGCAGATGAGGATATTAAGTTTGTTCAGCTTGAGAAGAGAAGACTGAGGGGTGACCTCATTGCTGTCTACGACTTCCTCATAAGAGGGGCAGAAAGGGTGGTGCTCATCTCTAGCGCCTAGTGATAGGATGCAAGGGAATGGCTTAAAGCTGCATTGAGGAAGTTCAGGTTGGATATTAAGAAAAAGTTCTTCAGTGAGAGGGTGGTCAAGCACTGGAACAAGTTCCCCAGGGAACTGGTCATGGCCCCAAGTCTGTTGGCGTTCAAGAGGTATTTGGACAACACTCTTAGATATATGGTTTAACTTTTAGATTGCCCTATGTGGAGTCAGGAGTTGGACTCGATGACTCTTGTGGATCCCTTCCAACTCAGGATACTCCATTCTATGATTCTACGATCTCAGATCCCAACAGCTTAACTAAAATACAGGCTTCATCAGTGCTTTGACATCCATAGTTTTTCCTAATTAAATTGCATGGAAAAGGAATGGAGGTTAAACAACATACAAAGCAACGTCCTGCTCTCTGTTTTGCTGAGGTAAATCTAAAACAGATGTGAACACAGAAGTTTAAATAGTCAATAATTTTTACTCACTCGACAATCCCGCTGTAGTGTTTTCATTAGTGCACTGTGTGTTTCAGAGTCAAAATACAATCCTTCATGCATGTCTTGCAAGAAATCCAAGTCTTTGAATGTAGGGTCAGACTTCTCCCTTTCTTTTCTTGATGCTCTCCGTTTGTACGTGGAACCTTTCAAGTCATATGTGAAATGCATTTTCAAAGCTCGTGGCAAAACATTGTTCATTACAACAATTCTAATATTAATGCCTCCTGACTGAACACAGTACAGCCCATAAAATTTGGGTAGAAGAGTCCTTGGGTTCTGGTTCAGATTCTAAAAGAAAAGAGAGATTGTTAAATATGTCTATTTTCAGTAAACTTCCATGCTTAAGAAAGTTTTTTTTAATACCAAAGGACATTAAAAAACATCTAGAAAACTGTGCATGTTTTCTTATTCAGTATAGTTTCTTTGACCAGTTATTTTCTTTGTGGGTCTGTATTTCAGAAAGCTAGCATAAACACTGCCTTTTTGCCAGGAACTTATATAGGCCATGAGCAGAGCAGTAACTGTATTTATGCCAGGTTTCTCTTTCTCACATCCCATGAAAGAGCAGACTAGGCCAAACCTAAAAGCATCCTGAAGATTTAATTTATTTATTCTGACCTGAACAACCTTTGCATTCCAGCTGCTGGAAGGAGTTTAGGTCAAATGTAGTTCTCATTACCTTGACTTGGCTTCTGAAAAACAGGACCCCTGTCTCCATGAGGCTTTTCACATTGAGGGTTAGTGCCAAATGACCAAGTTGTCTCCACAGGAGTGTGAGGTCATAACAGAACCATGACTGACCATCAGAACAGAAAAGTGTGAAATAATCCAAATTCCACAACAGGCAAAAAAATTAGCTAGGAGAGCATAAGAGAGGTGAGAGTGAAAATCCTCCTTCTGAATACAGCTACTCTCAGTTTTTGGCATGAAAAAGCAAGAAGGGGAAAAACTACTTCAAGTCTTACGAGATTACTAAGTCACCACATACAACTACAGGGAATAATCACAGTGACTAAGGTTTTACACTTTGGAAACCCTTGCATATGGTAGCAGTGAGAATAAAGTTCCTAGAAAGAAAGCAAAGTGGCCTTATATTTACTTGTAATAACTCAAACTTATGCTGAGCTGATTATCATGGTTAGAAACAACAACAAAAAAGTACCTGCCACCATTGCTCTTCTTGATGCTGTCAGTGCATAATTTTTTTTAAACAAACGGTGAATCTGTGTAACTGTAGTGTAATAATGACAATATTCCTCATTTTTAGTACAAGTGAGAGGGTAACTTCTCAAGTTACCTTACTTAAGAAAGCAAAGAAAGAAAAGAAAGTCAGTCACAGGTCTAACATGCCGAAGTCCTGCATACCACCCAGAAGAATCTCTGTTCATATGTATGAGTGGCTTTTGTTTAAAAAAACAACAGGAGAATTAAGTTCTACTTACCTTGGATCAATGGTTTCCCTTTCTGATGACCGACACACATAAAACAATACAATCAACTTAGCATTAGCCCACAAAAAACTCCATTTAAAAATTAAGTTTTGAACTAATTATATGGATAAACATATTTTTTACATCGTTGTTTTAACACATGAGAAATGGAAATTAGAAGTAGTCCAGAAACAAAAGTGAAACTGACTGGTCTAGTTCGTTTGTCCACTCTGAGTGAAATGCAGAAGGTAGACAAACACAAAATGGAGAAAAAAAGTTGAATTAGAAATTTAGAAACCTTTTTTTGTTACTAGCTTAGAAGCAAAGTTTGGCATCAACTCAGAAGACGACATTCAGCTTCATCTTGAATGCTAAAAGAAGAGCAATTATCTTAAAATATATTCTTGATTTATATCTATTCTTTCTGATGGATGTGCGGGGTACAAAGGTGAAAGACGGGTAAAAACCATCAAAATATTATGAAAAATACAGATAAAGCCAATGCAAGATTAAAAGACAACAAATGAAACCGAATCTTCAGAAGTGTGACATGAAACGGGAAAAATACAGGTAGAATACAGTCTTCAACTACTTACCATATAATAACCTGGCAAGAGCTTCTGAAGAAACTCAGCCTCTTTGTGTTGAACTGTTTTGATGATGAACTCGTCATCACTAGTTACAAAAAACAGGGACCCACTGGCACCTGGGTTGGATAATTCAATTAAAGGCTCACTGCAGATTGAGTACTGGAAGAGACAAAAATTGTTTTTCACTGCCAATGCATGCATTACTTAAACACAAGTTTAATACAAAGAACTGCAGGTTCAAATAGGCACAGGAGAATCACAGAGCTGCTTCTTTGGGCTTCAACTGCAGCAACTCGACTACTGTACAGCAAGCTGGGTCACAGTAATTTGGCTGAGATTTGGCAGGGCAGTTGCTACACTCCACTCTGCTCAGGACACACTGCACAACCGTGGCAGCTGAGCATACGGTCCCTCTTCACGTCCCACTGCACCAGCTGAACTTTCCCTGGAGTGAAGCAAGTGGCTGAAGTGGAGAGAGTCCATCCCCACACCGTCAGCATTGCAAATTCCTGAGTCAGAAGCCTTAAAATGACATTTTCACTGCAACTGTTCGCTTTTCACAGCCATTTATGAAACAGGTACAGGAAAATGTTAGACAAACACACTGGGAGTAGATGTTTCTCACTATAGACAAATAGGCAAGTCCTCTTCTGTGAAATTGGGATTGAAACCATTAGAATAATAATCTCAGTATAGCTGCTAATGTAGTTTTCTGATTGAAAACTGCTTGAAACAGAAAAAATAAATACCAGTAAGGAGGAAAAATTGGGTTTTGGAGGACCATTATTTTGCATGCTTAGAAAGGCTTTCTCTTCCACAGGGAGACAGTAATAATCATGATCACAATAAGGAGGAAGAAGGTACCAAGGAGTATTCCTTAGCAGCTGAACTAGATCTCACACAGAGGCTAATGTATATTTATTACATCTCCATTAATTCACACTTCATGCTTCATGCAAACTAAATGGAGAGGGGACATTAAGCTCAAAAACATAGAAAAATCTGTTTATATTAAACTCGAGAGCTTGTTTAAAATATAATATCATTAAACTTTCATTCACACACTCTTTTCCTGTGTTATATATCATCAATTTCACACACTTGAAGATTTACTGTACAGTCCAATATTTTAAGGCTTCAGTCTTTGAAAGAAACAAAATTACACAGGACGTGAATTGTGAGTATTGTAAGCACCAGAGAATTATTCTTAGCAGTGCAGTATGTCTTCTGGTCTTCTCAGAACAAAACCAGTAACTGTTTCAGTAACAAATATCTGGTTCATTGGGTCACTGCCTGAGATGAGTTGAGCAATTCCACAAGAAAAAACAGTTTTGTTTGTTGAAAACAGCTTTTATTAAATTCAACTGGAGTCTTGCCATTGATTTCAGCAGGTGGTGATAGCAAAGAAAAGTGATACAAGAAAATGTAATAAATATGTTCTTTTGTGAGCACTTGAATGAAAGAAGCATGCTTCCTATGGACTCAAACCACTGCCTTAATGCATTTTCTTATCCTGGCTCCAGCTGAGGCTTTTTCCATGCTTGCAATTTTTAAGAGACTTTTGCACGCTATAAAAACGTTTCCTGTTTCTCCCCCTGCTTCTCGAGTTCACGCAGTTCCAATTAGTATGAGAGACCTTTCTTATTAATCCTATAGTTGCAATTGTCTACAGATAGAACAGCAAATACTGGTCTGTAACACCACAGACCTTCAGAGCAGTTGTATTGCAACTCCTGTGTTTTTCTTGCCAAAATATATAAAGCTTCATGAGTAATTGTCATTCTTGTAAGCACTTGAAACCAATTATCCTAAATATTAAAGCTTAATAAAACAGTATAGCATAAGCACAAGTTATTAACCTACAGCGTGTGTTGGTCATTTTACAGTTGAGTTCATTCCTGCAAAATGAAAGTCTACCCACCAAGTGCTGCTATACAAAGAGCCCAGCTAATTTTGACTGGACACTTATGAAAGCCAAATCAAAACTGAAAAGTAAGAAAATCCCTGACAATTAAGTACTTTATGATCAAGAGGTTTCCCTGCAAAATGCCAGTACTCCATGAGGTTTCCAGTGACAATTTAATTCTACCAGCTGTTCAAATGTATTTACTCTCGTTATCCAGTCTGACTTCTACAGTGCATTACTGTTCAACCTCCTTGGAAAAGGTGAAACTGTAAATCTTTGGGCTTTGTCATTGCAAATTAACAGTGTAAACTCACATAACCTTGCTGCAATTTCTCCTCTTTATACTTTACTTCCCTTCCCCTTCAGCTGCAGTTGGACAATCAGTTGGCATATTGTTACAGTAAAGTGTTTTAGATACTGAATTGGAATTATGGTCACTAAACAGATCCACAAAACAGAAACAAGAGGGACTGTTCAGCCAGAACCCTGACACATGCTATTGGGAGCAAACTCCAGATGTTTTGGTCATAACCAACTGGGAAAAGGGTCCCAAACTAAAAATAGTTTTGTTCTGTGATCATAGTACCCCTCTGATCACATCTGCCTCTGGACCGCAAGGGACTGCAACCTGCTCTGATTGCAAAGTGATGCCCATTTAGAATCAGAAATAACAGAAATGGATTCTAACATGCTTGCAGAGCAAGTATAACCCTAACAGAGGCATGCATCAGTTACAACACCACACACTGAAATTCCAACTATATTTTACAAAAACATGTGTCTGTTGAAGGAAACCTGCTTTTGCATTTTCAAGAAAAGAAGGTGCATTTAATCTCGAAACTAGCTTTTCTAGTTGCCCCTTTTCCCTGGGAACATATCACTAATGTCTTTTGCTGTGCCAAGAAGAAAAAGAATCTGCAACAAGTTGCCTTTACTGGGAATTTCCCTCAGGGATTAGACATTTTGTAGCTAAGCTGAGTGCCACAAATCTCCTACTAACAGCAAGCAGTCTTTCTATAATCTTTAATTTATGCTACTGCAAATGCTTCCTTAGATGGAATAGAAGTTGCAGGTGACAACAGTTTTACTCTAGAAAGTAGTCTTTTTAGCAGCTGGCAACACAGCCTGAATACTTCATTTTTGCCAGGTCCATAAAACGAGATAGATATACAACATATTACATAATGACACCTTTATAAAACTCCAACCCAACTGCACTTCCCAGCTACTAACAACTATGATTCAAAGGAATGATCTGTTTTTATATATAGCTATTGTCACGAAGGCTAGTAATACAAAATCCATACATAGTACTAAAGAATTAAAATCAGACACCCACATTCAACTCAAATAAAAGCAAAACCAGCTAAGTTTTGCTTTTAGGCTCATTGTCCAAGGTGGAAAAAAAAACCTTATAAGACACTTGAACACCGCAGAAGACAGTGAAGTAGTACATTAAGTAATGTTTCAGCACCATTTAATCAATTTTTCTTTTTTTATTCATTCAAGCTCTTTCAAATTCTTTTGGTTTTAAAGAAACAGTTATCAATAATGGAACAAAAAGATCTAAAAACTCATTCAAAAGAAGTTAACAATAAAACTCTGATGTACAGAATTGCTAATTTGTACTGGCACTCTGATGTATTGGATGGACTGGCACGAGAAAAACTGGACATGAGGCAAACATCTAGAAAACAATCCAGCTCTGCTTTCACAATACCCTTCCAAAAGCAGAACTACAGGAGAAGTAAAATAATGGATCCTCATCCCTGGCAGTGCACAAAGTGGTTATACCAAGTAAAGCCTGCTTTTATGATGGCAGCAAATGCATCACACTTTTCTCACGTAAACAGTTGAATACTGAGAAGGAATAAGTCTTCAAACTATAAGATACAGAGGACAAAGGAGATGTTCTAACATTCTTTTTTAGCCTGCGACCCACTTTTCTTAAGGCTATATGGGAACATTTGCAGACAAACACTTCTTTAATATGAAGTGAATAAGTAACGCAAATAACACAAGAGCACTTTACGAGAACTGAATTGGTAGAAGTCACACTGATTATAACTTCTGTAGAAACAATGACCTGAATGAGCAGTAATGCTCAAGTTACTCTAGTCAATTAAGGCAGGCTTTTATAGGAATCGTCTCAAAGATCAAGAATTAAAATTTTCGTTAAACACTAAAAATATTCACTAATTATAAACCACTCCACATACAAAATTTACTGCCCATTTCGGCACCACTAAAGCATCCTCTTCTGTCACTATGATACTAGTACATGTTATAATCATTTGTAACTCAAAAGAAAACTGCAAGCTCTTACCAAGTAATCATCAGGCTTGATACCAAAAAGTTCTCTGAAATAGCGGAAGGCAAGAGGTGCATACGTCTTAAATCTGAAGTCAGGATAATGATGAGCAGGGGTGAGATTGCTCCCTTCACTGAAAACAAAAACAAAAATAAACCAAACCCAATTATTACCGAGCAATTTTTAGCGACTTCCTTCTTGCAGCTAGTTTTACTGTAAAGCTGCCTAACTCAACCATTGGCCTTCTGAGACAAGAGTCGTAAATGCAGATAAACCTCCTTATCACACCATTAATCAGTGTAATAGAAGCGTCTGTGAGAGCCAGAATACCGCCAGCAAATTCCTTTCTCCTGCCTTAAAGGAAATGACTATTTTCACCACCCATATCCATTTGCGTAAAGATCCACTTAAACTAATATTACAACTTCTGATACCCCTCCAAGGTAAGCCAGTCTAATAGCTTACTGACGCAGGAAGGGTCACCCCAGCTCTTGCAAAAAGTTTGGAAGTCAACGCAGCAAAACAACTTCACACTAGCTTGCAGGGGAGTCAGACTAAGGATACTAAGGACAGCACAACACAGAAGGCAGAACTGTGCGGCCAGAGCAGTGGGAAGGAAGCAGGACTACATACGTTTTTTGGTGCCAGCAAACGTTGATTGAGTCAGCCTTCTTTATGAAACGGCATCCTCAGCATTAGTCTCTTCTGCAGGCTAACTGCAGTTATGGTATCTCTTTCTTTCTTGCTAGTACAGTCCAGAATTGGGAAGCCACTCTGGCTTTGCTGACCTTAAAGTGCTTTTCTGTTTGTCTGCCTATCATGTCACATATTTTACCCCACCTCAATCTAAACCAGCACTAGCTTACATGCTCAGTTGGTTAAATAGGAACACAGGGTACAGACCCTTTGGGGAATTCTGGAAAATGGTATGCAGTTATACGCAAGATACAGATTCAAACTAGAAGAGGCACAAAGACTACTAGGGTGGCCAGCCTGGAAGACAGTCTTTCTTAAAGGCAAAAAAAAAAAAAAAAAAATCATTGTAGCCTCCTTAACGCTTTTTCTTGTTTTATATTTACCATCTCACTGTATTTTCAGGCTGCAGTTGTATGAGTCTTGAGATGAATACTACATGATTGAATCTAACAGAAAAGGTCAGCAGCGAAATGCTGCTAGAAAAAAACCAATATATATAAAAACTGCCTGTGGATTCATTTATGATGGAAACTAAAAGAAGGCTTCTAAGCAGAAGAGTAAAGTCCTACACTATGATTTCAACACAAACAAGAACAGCTTTAAGACAAAGTTTGGTCAGTATCCGAATGGTTTGATAAACACATGAGTACAAAATCCAAGACTTGACACAGTGGCTGAAATCAGCTCTTCCACCACTTCTTTACTCATTTACTCTAACTAAATTATTCAGAAATGCAGCATGTACCTCTACATTTGGCAACAATATCCAAAGTATATTAAAAAAAAAAACCACAACAAACTAGGAATTCACACAGATATGAAAAGGAATAAACTCTAAGCAACAGTCCTGCAAAGAGTAAATGAAATATCATTAAAATATTTAAGAGCTTTGATCCTGTACAATTAATGCTTGTCATATGAACTTGTCACCTTCCATTAATAACAATTCGATGAAATCTACCCAACCCATCTCGCTGCACGCATACCACTAAAACCCAACAGAATTGAACTGCTGCTAATTAGACAGTGTGAGCTGCAGAACAAACTTTCTCAGGCTCCAGAAATGCATATACTTTAGACTCTTGAATAGGAGACAAAAGGAGGGAAAAAACAACCTGATTTCTGTCTGGAAATCACAAATAAAAAGATGGTTGTGGATGACTAAGGATACATAAAAAGACATGAGAATACTGCTGCTTCTTGGAGTGCTAAACCATATGGTTAACAGCTAGTGAAGGCTGCCTAGTCCTAATGATCACTTTAGAGTCTACCATATCACAACTCCAAGGTATTAAAATCAAATCCACATGTATTTTATTGTTCCATTATATAGTAAAAAATGGAAATCAATAGAATACCAGGCTGAAGATGGTAGTTTTTCTTTACAGTTAAGAGTGGCTAATGCTTTTTCTTATAAGGTCTTTCAGCTTACTGCCAGAAGACTTTCAGAACACTGCCAGTCTTGTCTGACATTAAGTTTTATACAGCTGGATGCGTCTCATATTGAATTTTTGTGCAATATGAGGATGCCACAGGGGTAATATATAGCTACACTGGGAACCTGGGGGCATATTTGTAAATGCATTTAATTGTTGTAAAATGCAGACAAGAACAGATCAGTGTTCTCTGCTGAAGTATCACATTGTTGTCAGCGAAGACCAATCATCTAAACTTTATAAAAAAGCCCTACCTTTCAGTACATAAATACCTTTATAACTGCTTCCTGCAGCCATAAATCAAAACCTTCCTTTGTGAAAGCATGGCAATAAATAGATTACATGTCCTTCCTACACCAGAACATGTACTGTTGTTGGAACTTCACCAGGCTAAAATGAAGATAGGAGGTTTGCTATGGTAATACCATGGGTCCAAGCCATTTCATCAGTGCATATTGGGTCTGCAAGTGGACAGTAATGCACAGTAAGTGGAGATTTATTCCAAAATGATTGCAAAACAGAGCAATTTAGTTTGGAACAGCATCTACACCGAGGGCAATTCCATGTATTTAGAGCACATCAGCTTACTTTATTACAGATATGATAGTCACTTTCACTATGCAGACAAGTTTCCTTATCATCTTAAAATCATCTTAAAAATCCCTTTTACTAAAGGTCTGCAGAGCTTTTCATCATACCCTACCATTTCTGTTAAACATATCTATTAGTTTAAGTTTCATTGCCTCATAGAATAGTTTACAGGATCCCAACAGTAAACTCTTCTGTGATGCAAGAAGCAAGCTTGACACAAATTTAAGATTTCTTGGTTACCCCTCTGGAAGAAAGTTTGTAAGGTTTTCTTGTGGCTACTTTTAACAGAAAAAGCACCCTCACTTCCAGTAATTTCCTACAGTAATGGAAAACCTTCAAATTCCTTGTGGCTGAGTATGTCCTTGCTCTTACCTGAAAAGGACAGATTCCATTGTACAGAATGCTTGATGTAAATACATCTCTATCTTATTCAGACATGAAATTATGCACCTTCCACTCTATTAGCTCCTGAGAGAATGTGTTTTGTGGTTTCCCCCCACATTTCCTTAGCGCATTTTACAAGTGCGTTTCACTCTGGCTGGATTAAAGTACATGCGCAAAACACCAGGTATAACAACTTTTAATCAGGCTAGGGAGTGTCATGGGCATGACTATGTCTTTGAAGTTGAACAAGAAAAATACCCATGATCTGTTGACAAAAAAATTAATCTGCAAAATGGAGCTTTGGACATAATAGAAATGGTACTCTATAAAAAAAAGGAGGTAATCATGTAATTTTCCTCTCACATAGTTTAGGGCACAGGTCTACCAGAAAAAAAGAGAAAAGGAAAAATACAGGCTTTTAATACCAGCTTTGATTCTGGCAATCTTGAGGAACTTGAGTCTCTGTATACAAGCTATGACAACCAATATAGGCTTTGGAAAGATTAAGAAGCAATTGTACTTATGAGGTATTTTAATAACCTTAGCTGTAAGACCACAGAAAAGCAAAAGATTGGTAGGTAGAATAAAAAAAGAGACATTAAGCTTACTATGCGAGTTTGCTTTAATACTTAAATTTTAGATTTTTTTTTTTAAATCAAGCACACCTAGAAATGACAGTATGTGTATCTTAACCTGTCTCTTAGTAAATGCTGAGAGTTGATTTAAAGTGCAGGTGGTGCAATACCAAACTAAAAATGAACTAAAACTAATTATATTTTTAATGGCTAACCCTGTGGCTTGCAAAAATTTTGCTAAACACCCAGATATGTATCTTGGCAGCTTTTTTTTACTAAGGCCTCACCCTGGTAGGATGTACTCACGAGACAGCACACCTATCAGAAGTGGCAGAGAAGTCTAGCTGCATCTCTTGGTAGCAAGCCTTCATCGCAGAGCAATGTTAATAGGGTCTGGTGTAGCTGTTAACAAAAGAAATAGTCAAGCTGTAGTCATGGGCCCATGTATACCCTTCTTGTACATAATGTAAAAAGAGTGAAGAGGAGGAACACCTCAGTTCTCTCATGTGAAAGCAAGTCTTTTTTAAATCTTAGAATCGAAATAAAACATGTAAAATTAAATGCTCCCAATATTAAAAACTAAGAGTATCCAATCTCAGTTTCACTGTTCTTGGATAAAGCTGCTCTTTTACAATACATCAAAATGTGTTTAAACTCTACAAACTGTATCCAATAAATACATACTGACATATCAGGTAGTGCTTTGGAGTATTCACTTCCTATATATCATTTCAGAAAAGCAATTGTTTCCCACATGATGGAAGGAGGTATTATGGCTACCTGTACAAATAGGTGTGTGTTTGTTTTTTTCATATTGTGGGATAAAGTCCAGTGGTAATATCCTTGATTTTCACTGTATGTTCTCCTATACTTTTGGTTACTATATGCTGTCCTAAGCAGTCCCCTGCAAGGCAGCTCTAAAATACAACTGTGAATAGTATCTTCAAAACAAGTGTCCTGGTTTTGGCTGGGATGGAGTTGATTTTCTTCCTATTAACTGATATAGTGCTGTGTTTTGGATGTAGTGTGAGAATAATGTTGATGACACACTGATGTTTTGGTTGTTGCTAGGTATTGTTTACGCTAGTCAAGGACTTTTCACCTTCCCATGCCCTGCCAGATGTGCAGGGGGCTGGGAGGGAGTGTGGCCAGGACGGCTGCCCCAGCTGGCCAATGGGCTATTCCATACCATATGACGTCATGCTCAGCATATAAGGCCGGGTGAAGAAGAAGGAGGGGGGGCCTTCGGAGTGATTGGCTTTGTCTTCCCAAGTAACCATTACACGTGATGGAGCCCTGCTTTCCTGGCGATGGCTGAACACCTGCCGGCCGATGGAAGCAGTGAATGAATTCCTTGTTTTGCTTTGCTTCCGTGCGCGGCTTTTGCTTTCCCTGTTAAACTGTCTTTGTCTCAACCCACGAGTTTTCTCACTTTTACCTTTCTGATTCTCTCCCCCATCCCACCCGGCGGGGGGGTGAGCGAGCGGCTGCGTGGTGCTCAGTGGCCGGCTGGGGTTAAACCACGACAGTCCTTTTTGGCGTCCAACGTGGGGCTTGAAGGGTTTGAGATAACGACAGGTTTGATTGGAATGTGCTAAATCGAATTTATAGCTGTTACTGCTGTTTAGCTATTAATTCGCAGGCTCTTGTGCTTGCCACGGGGCTTGCTTGCCTTAATGTGTATTAGAGTCTTGTGCTCGTTAGTGGCTGCTTTTTTGCTCTCGCTGCTTGCTGTACTGCTGCACTGCTGATCGTCTTACTGTGCTGTGCCTGGGAACATTCTGATAACAGCAATGGGGATGCGCCTGGGCTGGCAGGTGGCCAGGGCATCGCTGCTCCTTCTGTGCTGCTGTGCTGGACAGGCTGGAACTGCAGCGTGAACTCGAGTCGAAGGGACTGTGACCTGTGGCTGAGTCCACGTAGGACTAGGACATCCCGAGGCGTCTGTGACCGAGGATAAGCCCATGCCCAAGCAGGTACATCTCGAAGCATCTGTGGCCGTGATTATGTCCGTGCCGCAGCAGGTATACCACTGAAGGGATTGTGGCCTAAGGATAAGTCCATGCTGCAGCAGGTACACCTCGAAGCATCTGTGGCTGTGCATGAGGTCATGCTGGAACACCTCAAAGCGTGTGGCCATGGATAAGCCCATGACAGGGGAGGTACACCCCTGGAGAGATTGCAGCCATGGGTAAGACCATGTTGGAGCAGGTTTACTTCTGAAGGGACTGTGGCCCATGGAGAAGGCCACGCTGGAACCGGTGCACCTCGAAGCGACTGTGGCTGTGGACAAGCCTGTGCCGCAGCAGGTATACCCCTGGAGAGACTGTGGCTCATAGGTAAGGCTCCACTTGGAGCAGGTAAACCCCTAAGAGACTGCAGTCTGTGGATAAGTCCAAGCCGGAGCAGGGGCAAGGGGAGGAGTTCATTGCAATGTTAAACCCTATGGTCTGGCCCAAAGGGACCAGGGGTGGAGATTGTAATGGAAATACCTTTAAATTGTTGTAACCCATGATTTGAGTTGCATGTTATAGGAATTACTATAGCAGGAACCACCTGAACCAATGGAGGACAAGCTTTACAAGAAGCAGCGCAAGTGCAGCAGTGACCCGACCTGAGCCGGCTTTGGTGCCCAGTAACTCCATGCAACACACCACCTCTGCTGACCTGAGTGACCACCATAACAGATGGAGCCCAAAGTCATAGACTAAATGAACGCAGTGGACATTTTGTGTACATTTATGGATATTTTATGGACATTTTACAGGGGTGGTCCATAGACTAAGGGAATGATATCTGTGTATTATATCAAAGGATGGGAAGGGAGATGGTGGGTAATGAGAATGTATTGGACAGTGTGGGACCTGAGCATGATGTAAATGGTATGGAATAAGGGGTGGATACTATCCTGGTTTTGGCTGGGATGGAGTTGATTTTCTTCCTATTAACTGGTATAGTGCTGTGTTTTGGATGTAGTATGAGAATAATGTTGATGACACACTGATGTTTTGGTTGTTGCTAGGTATTGTTTACGCTAGTCAAGGACTTTTCACCTTCCCATGCCCTGCCAGATGTGCAGGAGGCTGGGAGGGAGCGTGGCCAGGACGGCTGCCCCAGCTGGCCAATGGGCTATTCCATACCATATGACGTCATGCTCAGCATATAAGGCTGGGTGAAGAAGGAGGGGGGGCCTTCGGAGTGATTGGCTTTGTCTTCCCAAGTAACCGTTAGGCTTGATGGAGCCCTGCTTTCCTGGCGATGGCTGAACACCTGCCTGCCGATGGGAAGTAATGAATGAATTCCTTGTTTTGCTTTGCTTGCATGTGCAGCTTTTGTTTTCCCTATTAAACTGTCTTTATCTCAACCCATGAGTTTTTCTTCACTTCTGATTCTCTCCCCCATCCCACCCGGCAGGGGGGTGAGCGAGCGGCTGCGTGGTGCTCAGTGGCCGGCTGGGGTTAAACCACGACAACAAGTCAATCCAATCCTATCTATGTAACAGCTGAATACACAGACATTTTCTTATAATGATGATATGACTATTTCACAATGAACTGGAGATGCCATTAAAGTAAGGGATCTCAGAGTACTTTAAAAATAGTTTGTCTACATAACCACACAAATATCCAGCTTATCACAGGTTTACCAAGAATTTGACAGCAACAGAAGTAGCTAAGACCAGTAATTCATAATGAACACATTTTTGCTTTTGTTGCCACAGTATCCCCATTTTGAATACTATTTGTTTTGCAAGCAGAAACTACTTCCTCCTATCTGTGCTATGACTCTACTCACAAACCATAAAAAATGTGCCAGAACTTGGGTCATCCTGTGCATCTCTGCAACCGAAGCACCAAAGAAGAGCAGAAGCGCTTTATCAAAGCCTTCAGGCCACTTTCTTATCTCTCTTGTGAAACTGCCCAACTTGTTTTGGGCACAAAAATTTGGAAACAAATACAGTGGCATAAGTTACACAACAACTAAGCATTAGTGTCAACGTTTGAGTACTGTTCATACCAAGCCTGCAGAGCATTCTATACTTCCTTAATTACAAAGACACTACTTAGCCCATCAGGTAATCTATGATACAGGTTTGGTACAAAGATATTTCCAAGGGCAAGTGTCAGTTTTCCTCATTTGTCTAAATCATTCCTCAAAAACGTACCAGAAAACAGTACACTTCAGTTCTAAATACAGGTAAACCCCAGACTGGTTAAAATATGTCCAAGGTTTTACTTTTCTTGGTACTTTTGACTGCTTATGTGGGCTGTCATCCAAATGTTATCATAATACAAACATTAAGCTTTTGACATAAAATAGCAGAAAGCGTTGAATAATCTTTCATTAGCATCACAAGAAAGCAATTTGTTATTGAACCAGTTTGCTGTACAGATGACTGTAGCTGCAGGGTGCATACAGGTCAACAGCATCTAACAGACTTACCCGTTAAATTAGAAACCATAGCAAGTGTTCTCAATATGCAGGGTCTAGACCCTGAAAATAAAGCATATTAGCAAAGGAAGCACACAAGACTGATAACAGCTTGCTGCAAAAAGGTCAAAATCACAGCTGTGCTTAGCAGCAGCCTCTATCTAAGAAAACAAAAAGAAATGGAGCCTAAAACATACTGCCTTGCTCCAAATGCTCTGCATTTCTGAAGCTGCATACGACTGACTAGTCAAAGTTAGCTGACAGAATGGAGCAGCTTCTGTTTGGCTTGTCAAGCGACACCGTAGAAAATGTGCCTACATAGTATGAGTCTGCTGAACAGCTTAGCAAGCTGCCCACATTGTCAACTCATAGGCAGCTGCATGGCCCCATGGCCCAGTGACCAGCTTGAGCCACCTCTGCCTGACACGGCTAGGCTTATTAGCTCAGCAACCAGCCTTTCTAACCATGGTCACATTACTGAGAGCCAGCTCCACTCGTGAATCAAACAGCTGTTAAAACATTGCTGTAGCCACATTGCACAGATGACTGATTTGGAGACGAAATGTGCCACCAAGAAATTAATTGGTTCCAACCAAGGAAGTCAGGGCACAGAGCATAACGCAGAAAGGGGAGATTATGCCCCACGGAGCTGAGTCATAGGACAGGGTGTAGAGAGCACAGGCAGGATGCACAGCCTTCCCACTGACCCTCCAGCCATTGCTGCAGCAGTACCAGCACCAGGTAAGCAACTCCATTGCTGGATTTCCAAAGCAGTGTTTAAAAGCCAGAAGAGAGGTCACTTGGAGTAGTTCCCCCTGTGGTTGCACCCTATTCAGGGAGCTGGGCGGAGACTTCAGACACTGTGTCTTCAGAATCAGCTGGGTCACTGCAGACTGCATTTGTTTCTCAGTCCAAGGAGCACATTTGCATAATGCCATTTAAACTCAGTCTGGACGGTGGTTCTCAATGAACTCCTTTATAGCAGCCCCTAATAATCTTCACTTAGTTCCCCAAAGCAACGTTATAAACTCCTAGGCATCCCGAAGAGAAAGGGACGAAGGGGATGCTACAAAGTGAAGCAGAAAGCAACAAAGGCACTTTTCCATCCCCTCTACCAGTACAATGAAAGCAAGCACCTTTGCAATTCAAATCCACCCACTGTAGAGAGATACCTGTACTTCATTCAAAGTCACTTCCTGAAATAAACACCTAAATGAATCTGGGCTAACCTCTGACCAATTTAACCCAGTTACAAAGTAACTCTGGACCAGGCACAACCTGCCGTCCATGGAGTTATTCCTCATTTACATCAGTAGTTCCCACAATAAGCAGGGCGGTTATGTTCAGGTCTGAACTGACCACTTTTTTTCCCTGGTGTTTTTCTCCCTCCTTCATGAATCCTGGTGTTTTGCTATGGTTACCGAAACTGAGGTACATGTAGTGCCGAGGTTTACTTCAAGTGCTGAGAGATATGCAGAGACTATTTATCTTCTGCAACTGATAAAATTTATAAACAACTGTTGATTATTTTCCTCTAACAGTAAAAGGGCACAGATAACGCTATTTTGCTCGCCAGCGTGCAGGCTGCTGTTTCACTGCATTTCTACTAGCTCAGGCCTACTTTATCACTGCCGCCACAACAGCGTTCCCGTTGCTGCCAAAGCGGCTGGTGTGCCTGTGATTCTGCAAAACACCTGTCCTCGCACCTCGCTGCCAGACCTGGATGAGGTGAGGTGGATGCAGGGAAAACATGGGAGGAAGGTGGAGCAGGACAGCTTGCGAAGAGGCAGGTTGCTGCAAACTGGCCACAATGAAAGGGAAGTTCAGCTAACAGCCTGCCTGGAGCTGCAGCTGAATTATGCGTACCCAAAGCAAGTGGAAAGATGCTGCTCCTTGCTTGGTAAGTAACTGCTTTCAGCACCACACTTGCTGCACTGCCAAATTCTCCTCCAGCTGCAGACATCTGGCAAAAAGCTTACTTAACCTTGGCTTGCTCCAGGATGCTTCCAGGTAGAGGTGAGCCCACTGGACCTGCTGGTGTAATTAATTTCAACTGATTGTTTTCAACCCAGACCAATCCAAAGTGTGTGTGGGGGGGCAGTCATTAAAGTAATGACTTTTAAAAATACTGCATTCAGATGTAGGTACTAGGAAAAAGTGAAGAGCAGCTGAGGTGCACCTTGGGAGCGCAGCCCCATCCAGAAAGAACACGCAACTTTACCTTTTTACCTCCAACTAGGGTAATGAAGCTACCTATAGATATGACTCAGGATCGACCCACATAATGCCATCATGAAAGACTCAACGTACCAACACCCTCAACCAGCAAGAAAGAAGCCTGTATCATTATGGCTATCCTAAATTATTACACTTTATGTAAACTAATACTACTTTGGATTGAAACCATTTTAGATAAATGAATGTGCATGTTACATTGAAACATAGGAAGGACTTGAAATTTGACATTTCTGTGCATTAGCATGAGAAATCAAGTGTCATGGTTTTAAGAGATTGCTATGGATAGCCAATTTTTAGTTTCACAGAGAACGTTACCAGCAAATGCTCTTTATAGAGAGGCTCTTTGTTACAGTCAAGACGACTCAAGATGTTATATACTCCTGCTTACTAGATAGCTATGCAAAAAAAAAGCTATGCTGCTCTGGCCATTACTTTCATTTGTCTAATTTTCATCATATGATTTATTTATTTATTTATTTATTTATAGGAAACTGTCCAGAAAGATGCTACTAAAGCTTTTATAATAGATTCTATGTTAGTGCAAACAGGCTGTTCCTTCTGCCTTTGTTTTCTTTTTAAGCCAGAAGGGACTTCTCCCAGCTCTCCCTTAAAACCAACAGAAAACTGAGTGTACATGCATGTAAGTTTCAAAGGAGAGAAGACATATGCAATGCTATGGACTACAAACCATTTTATTTTACCCGTTCCTTTAAAACTATGTTAAAAAAAGAAATTAGATTTTTTCCCAAAACTGTACTATGTAATAAAACAGTTTTAGCATGTACGTTTCATTTAATTTCCATGAACAACAAAGCTGGTATCACAGCCAAACAAACTACAGAAGCCTGCATCGCTGTCACAGTCACACATTTCACAAATATGATGGCTCACTCCCTCTCACTCCGTTTTTCAGACCAATACAAACTTTGCTACATGACATGCAAATTTCTCATCTATAATTTGGATTTTTTTAAACAAACAAAATTTTGTGATTACACTCTATGAAAACACATGCACATAGTTAATTTCTCTATATTTACCTAATCTATAAGAGAAAGACTACAAAACTGTGCACAAACCTTACAGTTAACACCAGAACAAGGATATGAATACCCTCAGTTATTAGGAACTAAAGAATGTAATGTAAAAGCTTCATTTCACATAAGAAATAAACTTTCTTCTCCTTAAAGAACATCTCAGTTCAGAGGAAAACAGAAGCTGAATCAAGCGAATTTACATGAGGACAGATCAACTTGAAAGTGCCTGCAATTATTTTGTCTGCTGTCAGTTTAACTTTGTTTCAGTGACATCAGTAATTTTTAAGGATTGTAAATTATTAGAAACAGTTTATGAAGTAGCATTCAAACTGCACATGAACAAAACTTTGAAAAACTCATAGAAAGCATTCCAAAATTCAGGAAATACTGCATACATAGCACGTCCTTACAGAAATGATGGGCACTACTGGTACTTCACACGTCTAAGAATCCAGAAAAAACAGAACAGAGCAAGTCATCCTGGTTTTGAAATATATTCTTCCTAAACCTTCTTCGTCCATTCCTAGCATATGTAACTTGGAAAAGTTATGTGGCACTGTACTTCAGCTTCTGAACCCCTAAAATGATATGACCTTGATTTCTCTCATCAAATTCTACACCATCAACTTGGCAGTGATGCAAGCTGAGGTGGCCAAATGCAAAGCAGTAATGGTGCACAACCTGTAGTCAGCTAGTAAGAGTTGAGCCTCGTCACAGGCCACAGTCCTGGTTAGAATTTTTTAGTGTAGTGTAAATTCTTACATTACCCTTAACACTGCAGGACTTGAATTTTCATAAATTTTGACAACACCTGAACAAAAAGGCAAGTATCATTCTCAGTTTTTAGAAACTAAACTGAAACTAAATAAACATGTAAGTGTTAGACATAATACTTAATTGCATATAGGTCTACAAATCACTTCCAATTTTAATTAATAGCTCCTTTAACTGAAATCGTCACAATTACTTTCCTTCTCTAGAAGTGACAAGTCTCAAATCTTCATCTGAAATGTGATCTTCCCAGTTTTCTCCCTACTTTCATTTTCAATGACAACATGAAGACAGGATTATTTTCAAGTTGTCATACATTGAACTTTAACCCCATTTGGTTAGAACTGGAAAACAATCCTTGTTTGAAATATTGAGTTAGAAGTTCATGATGAAATTCTATTGAAAATAAATTGAATGGACTTGTCCTTACCTCGGTAGGAAGACACTTTCCACTACATAGAAGTCTTGCATAAGAACATCTCTGTCCGGTTTTGATGTAAGGTTTCCTACTGTGTATCCTATTCCCAGCTGGATAGCACCTTTAATAGCTGAGGATGCAGTCTGCATAGAAAGGAAGAATTCAAGCATGAGTTTGCTAAAAATAGATTTCTGTTCTTTATCAGTAACATGCTAAAGTCTTAATCATTTTCATAATAACACCATGTCATCTTTATCTCCTAGACCTCAGAGAGATGACTGCTTTTCAATTAGGAGATTTAAAAGAAACACTATGTTGTAGCAAAAGCTACAAAAATGAATTCTTTGATTGTACAGATTGAGACTTTTCAAATTACCCAAATAATTTAGAAATTGGGTTCTATTCTTATCATAGAATCATAGAATACCAGGTTGAAGGGACCTCAAGGATCATCTGGTCCAACCTTTCTTGGCAAAAGCATGGTCTAGACAAGATGGCCTAGCATCCTGTCCAGCCGAATCTTAAAAGTGTCCAATGTTGGGGAATCCACCACTTCCCTGGGGAGATCATTCCAATGGCTGATTGTTCTCGTTGTGAAAAATTTTCCTCTTGTGCCCAATCGCAGTCTCCCCAGGGTTAACTTGTATCCATTACCCCTCATGTTTTCCATGTGACTCATTGCAAAAAGGGAGTCTCCATCTTCTTTGTAGCCACTTTTTAAATACTGGAACATGGTGATAAGGTCTCCCCTAAGCCTTCTTTTCTCAAGGCTGAACAAACCCAGTTCTCTCAGCCTTTCCTCATATGGCAGGCTTCCCAGTCCTTTGATCATCTTTGTGGCCCTTGACTGGACCCCCTCCAGCCTGTCCACATCTTTTTTGTATAGCAGGGACCGAACACAGTATTCGAGGTGTGGCCTGACAAGCGCTGAGCGAAGTGGGATAATGACTTCTTTATCTCTGCTGGTGATGCCCTTGTTGATGCAACGCAGCATCCTGTTGGGTTTCTTTGCTGCAGCAGCACACTGTTCACTGGTATTGAGCTTGTTGTCCACCAGGACCCCCAGGTCCCTTTCCACAGAGCTGCTCCCCAGCTGGGGACCCCAGACTGGGGAGCATTCCTGGATTAAGTTTTCCCAGGTGCAAGTCCTCACACTTGCCCTTGTTGAACTTCATAAGGTTCTTGTTAGCCCACTCTTCCAGCCTATCCAGG